>NC_137796.1:93355410-93620410 GCF_963383645.1 Muscardinus avellanarius | reverse complement strand
CAAGAAATGGAATATGTATGTCAATTGTGTTAGTATTTGTTAAAAAGACTGTTTTCTCCATTTATATTTAGATTATTCATTTATTGATGGACACGAGTTATTTCTACCTTTGAGCCATTATGAATAGTACTACTATAAACATTTGTGTACTCATCTCAAATAAAAAGAAAAAAATGGCATGGATTTTAGTGGAGATTTCATTGAGTCAATAGATCAATTCTGGGGAGAACTGACATCTTAATAATACTGTGCCAGGCGTGGTGGCGCACGCTTGTAATCCCAGCATTCGGGAGGCTGAGATAGGAGGTTTGTGGATAGCCTCAGCTACTTAGTGAGGCCCTTTGCAGCTCAGTGAGGCCCTGTTTCAAAATAAAGAATAAAAATTAGGGCTGGGGATGTAGCTCAGAGGTAAAATGCCCCTGCGTTTCATCCCTAGTACCACTAAAAAGTTAAAAAATAATACTGAGTTTTCCAACCCACAAACTCATGTATGTTTCCATATGTGCAGACATCCTTTAATCTCAACAATATTTTGTGTTTTTTGTAGCCAAAGTCATTGTTTTTTTTTCAAGTTTATCCTCAGCCGAGTATGGTGGCACACGCTTATAATCCCAGTACTTGGGAGGCTGAGACAGGAGGATCAAAGTTCAAGAACAGCCTCAGTGAGTAGTGAGACTCTCAGCAACCTAGCAATACTCTTTTTCAAAATAAAAATGAAAATAAAATAGGGTTTGAGATGTAGCACAAAAGTAGAATGCCCCTGGGTTCAATCCCAGGTTCAAGCACAAAAAAATAAAGTTTATCCTCAAGTTTTCCATTCTCAATGATATTTTTCAATATTTTATTCCTATTACTAGTATGGCAAATAAAAAATTAGAAATTTGTCTTGTATCCTAAAACTTCATAAAATTCATATAACTCCAATATATGTTTTCCCAGAATGTTTTTTTTTTTTCTGTACTGGAGATGAAACCCAGGGGCATTCTACCTCCAAGGTACACTCCCAACCCTATTTTTTGTTCTTTATTTTGAAACAGGGTCTCACTGACTTGCAGAGGGCCTCACTAAGTAGCCGAGGCTGTCTGCAAACTGCGAACTCCTGTCTCAGCCTCCGGAATGCTGGGATTACAAGCCTGCGCCACCGTGGCCAGCTTCCCAGGATTTTTAAATGTAAATAATTGTGTACCTACGAATAAAGATACTTTTACTTCTTCCTTTGTAATATGGGTGCCTTTGATCTGTTTTTGGCTCTTTTTTCCCTCTGCCTAAGTGTCCTAGGTAGAACCTGTGGTCGAATGTTGAGTAGTAATATGAGAGCAGACATCCTTATTTTTAGTAATTGGCTTCTTAGCATGTTTTCAAAGTGCATTCATGTTATAGCATGTATGACTGTTCCTTTTATGGCTGAAAAATATTCCATTTTATGTATATGCCACCTGCTTATTTGTTCATTAATTAATGGATATTCAAGCTGTCACACCTTCTGGCTATGGGGAATTATGCTGCTATGAACACTCCTGTATTTAAGTTTTTATGTGAATGTCGGTTTTCATTTCTCTTTGATAAATACCTCAGGGTGGAATCGCTGGGTCAATTGTAGCCATATGCTTTACTCTGAGGAACTTGTTTTCCAAGTTGCTTTTGCATTCTCACCAGCAGTGTTTGAGGTTTCCAGTTTCTCTCCTTCCTTACCAACACTTAGTATTTTCTGCCTTTTTAATTAAAGCCACCCTTGTGGGTGTGAAGGGACCTCTGACCACTCTTAATATTTTCTCTTTGTCGTTAGTTTTTAGCGATCTGGTTTAGACATTCTTCGGGGGAGTGTTTTGTCTCTTGGTGATTGTTTTAGGTTCGTGGATCTGTGTGTCTGTTGTTTTCATGTACTTGAAAAATTTTCAGGCATTTAGTTATTAAAATATTTTCTCCACCCACTCTTTTCAGGATCTGCAGTTATGGCCAGTTATTAGGCCACGTGAAGTGGTCCCATAAACTGTGAATGTTCTGTTCACTTCTTTTCGGTCTTATTCTTCCTCCTCTTGTTTTATGTTATTTCTCTTGCTATAGCTTTAAATTCACTAGTATTTTCTTTTGTAAGTCTCGTCTGCTTCTAATCCTGTGCAGTATCATTTTTATCTCTGCCATTTTACAACTTTTATATCTGGAAGTTTGATTTGGGTCTTTGTTATGTCTTCCTTAATTTCTATTTTTAACATTTCATCTTTCCTATAGCCTCTAGCACAGATAGAATATACTTATATTGGCTTTAATTTTCTTACCTACTAACTCTAGCATGTGTCATTTCTAGGTCAGTTTTGATTAATTTTGCTTCCCTGCATGTATGGTAATACTTGAGACTGGATGGTAGTTATTGTGAGTTTTACTTTCATGATCCTGAGATATCTTGATGTTTCTTTAGATTCATTGAGCTTTAATATGAGATGTAGTTAAGTAACTTGGAAACACTGATCTTTCCAAGTCACAGCTTAACATTTGTTTGGCTGCACCAGACTTGGGTTTAGCCAAGGACTAATTGCCCCCACCACCATACTGAGGCAAAACATTTTTGAGTATTTAGAAATGTGAATGAGGGAGTTTTGCATTTTGTGGTAGTGGATAGGCATATTTCTTTTGGGCAGGTCTTCCCGTTGTTTTAGGTAGCTTTCACACTTGCATGTGATGACCTGTGCTCAGCTGAAGACTTGAGAGGCACCTTCTTAGACTCTATGGAGCCTACTCTGTGCAACGCTCTCTCTGGTGCCCTGCTCTGCAAACTCCATACTCCCTGGCCTCCCTCGAGTCTGAGCTCTGCGTTCTCAGCTGTGGGGCCACCAGTCGTGGTCTGAGCTTTTCCTCTCTGCACTAGACTCTCTCTAGGATGCAACAAGGGGCAGCTACAAAACTCACTATATCCCGTTCCCTCACAGCTTGCTAACCTCTCTTATCTAATGTCCTGTATCATAAAAACTGTCATTTTAGCCAGGTGTGGTGGCGCACGCTTGTAATCCCCAAGCTTGGGAGGCAGAGACAGGAGGATTGTGCAGGTTTGAAGCCAGCTTTGCTGGCTTAAGAGACCCTGTTTCCAAATGAAAAATATAAAAATAGGTCTGGGAGTGTAGCCTGAAGGTAGAAGGGTTTCCAGAAACCCCAATACCACACACACACACACACACACACACACACACACACACACCTGTCATTTTATATATTGTGTCTGTCTCTCTTGTTTCAGGCAAAAGGATATACTGAGTTCCTGTTATTCCACCTTATTTGGAATCAAAATCACTGCCCTATTTTAAATGTTAAGCATAAAGTTTATTAGTAGTCTCTACCCAATGGTTCTATGATATGAAGTTATAGGAGTCTAATCCTGCTCTTTGTTTTGTCAACATTTGTAATTTATGGCTTTTGTGTGTGTATATATATGTGTGTATGTGTGTGTGGTGCTGGGGATGAAACCCAAGGTCATTCTACCTCTGAGCTATACCTCCGGTATATATTGTATTTTTTGTTTGGAGACAGGGTCTCACTAAGTTGTGGAGGGCCTCACAAAGTTGCTGAGGCTGGCTTTGATCCTGCAGTCCTCCTGTCTCAGCCTCCCAAGTATGGGATTACAAACATGTGCCACCACAGCCAGCTATTTTATAGCATTCTTATAATTTTGATTTACAAACTCATCTGCACTAGGCTCTTGCACTATGGGACTTCTGTGAAGACTGGGCTTAGTGAATTTACGTTTAGATCCATTTTAAGTTTTTTCTCTCTGAGGTTCTACTCTGTTATTTCTTATGTTTAATATTTTGGGAGTAAAAAAATCAGTATATGCTCAAACAGCCAAGCCACCAGAGAAACAACGTTGGCTGTTATCATGGAAGCCTTTTTTTCAGAACTCAGGTCAAGACACACAGACTTCAGTGTTTCTCTGGGCTTAAGGGCTTAAAGGTGGACTTTCTTCTGTTTTACTGTGTGTTAGAGAAACAATCAGTACAGGATATAGATGAACTAGTTTATGGGCGCGGAGACAGCCCAGGGTCTGCTGTCTGCAAGGTAAGCCGGTGATTCAGTCCAAGTCTGAAGGCCTCAGAACCAGGGAGCCAATGGCTGGAGAAGATGAGATGTCCCAGTCAGACAGACAGGCAGGAAACAAAAGGGGAGATTCTACCACTGTTTGTTCTTTTCAGACATTCAGAGATTAGATGAGCCAAGCTCAGAGGTGCACACTTGTAATCCTGGCTGCTCTGGAAGCTGAGCAGGAGTATAGCAAGTTTAAGACCAGCCTGAGCAACTTACACCCTGTCTCAAAATAAAAATATAAAGCCGGGAGCCAGGCATGGTGGCGCACGCTTGTAATCCCAGAATTCTGGAGGCTGAGACCAGAGGATCGCGGTTCACGGACAGCCTCAGCTACTTAGTGAGGCCCTCTGCAACTCAGTGAGACCCGGTTTCAAAATAAAGAATAAAATACAGGGCAGGGGGTGTAGCTCAGAGGTCAAATGCCCCTGGGTTCCATCCCCAGACCCACAAAAAAAAAAAGAAAATAAATAAAAAAATATAAAGCCGGGCATGGCGGTGTACACTTGTAATCCAGCATTTAACGGTTTGAGTTCAGCCTCATCTACTACTTAGTGAGGCCCTATGCAACTCAGTGAGACCCTGTTTCAAAATAAAGAACAAAAAGTCGGGCGTGGTGACGCATGCTTGTAATCCCAGCATTCGGGAGGCTGAGACCGGAGGATCGCGGTTCACAGACAGCCTCAGCTACTTAGGCCCTCTGCAACTCAGTGAGACCCAGTTTCAAAATAAATAATAAAAAATAGGGCAGGGGTGTAGCTTGGAGCTCAAATGCTCCTGGGTTCCAACCCCAAACCCACAAATAAAATAAAATACAATAATAAAGAATAAAGAATAGGGCTGAGGTGTGTAGTTCGGAGGTTGAATGGCCCTGGTTTCCATCCCCAGTACCGCAAAAATAGTTCATCTCAAAAATATAAAGGCTGGAGGTGTAGCTCACTAGAATACCCCTAAGTTTAATTTCCAGTATCACACACACACATTTAAAAAAAAAGGAATGTATTAAGTCCACCCACATTGGGGAGGGCAAGGGACTTTACTGAGTCCGCTAATTAAGGAGTTAATCTCGTCCATAAACACCCTTACACACACCTTGAAATCATGTTTAATCAAGTTGATGCGTAACATTAATGATCACATTTTTCTTGGAGGATACAGAACATTAAGGTGTTAAGTTGATGTGGCAGGTTCAACCCTCCAGGGACAAGACTTGAATTCCTGTGTCTTCCTGGTGCATGACCCATCCCCAAGGTGGACCCCATGTTTACTCACAGGCACGGCTCGCTGGTTTCCTGTTTGATCTTATTTGAGAGCTGAGTTATGTACTTGAAAGAATGCTTGTTCTATTTATCCAAATTCTCTCTATGATAATTTGATTGTCCATATTTGGCCCTCCGTATGATCAGAAAATGAGTTTTCTGTTTCCTTCTCATTCTCCCATCATCATGAGACTTGCACCCCCACACCTTTACTAGCACTCTACTTCAAAGATCACTGACGACCAGGAGGCCACTTCCCAATTCCACAGGTGCTGTTTCAGTCAAGATGCGCTCTTTAAGTCACACAGACACTCGATTTTCCTAAGGGTGGTCCCAGGGTTAGTGTGCCAAGTCAGTTCCGTCAAGGATCTGTGTTGCCGGGCGTGGAGGCGCAGTTTGTAATCTCAGCTTTTCGGGAGACTGAGTGAGACTGGAGAGGATCGCTGTTCGCGGACAGCCTCAGCCACTTAGTGAGGCCCTTTGCAACCCAGTGAGACTTTGCTTCCCAAAAAAAAAAAAAAAAAAAAAGACTAAAAAATAGGGCTGGGGTGTATCTCAGAGGTAGCATGCCCCTGGGTTCCATCTCTAGTACCACACACACACACACACACACACACACACACACACACACACACATCTGTTTCCACCACCACCCTCACACACATACCAATCCTTCCACTCTCCCTCCCTGTTATGTCAGTGATTTTTTTCACCTCTGTGTCACATAATGGCTGCCTCCCATGATTGCATCAGAATAGCAAAAGGTAGGAAGCAAGAAACAAACTTCTTCCTCACAGACCGCTCTCATCAAGCAGGAAAACCTTTCCAGGAGCTACACACAGATGACTTTTCCCCTTCCCTCTGAGTTCCCATGTCTACCCTGGGAGCAATTCTAGGCGGAGGAGGAAATGGAGTCGTCTCTGGGGCTGCTGGAGCAATGATGGAGTTCTGTTGACAAGGAGTATTGTGGAGGCGCAGGAGGCAGCTGGCTGTGGTGGCACACATCTGTAATCCCAGCACTTGGGAGGCTGAGACAAAAGGATCGTAGGCTCGAGGACAGCCTCAGCAGCTTAGGGTTAACCAGCAATTTAGGGAGACCCTGTTTCAAAAAAAAAAAAAAAAACACAGACATGGTATAATTTGGAGGTAGAATATCCCTGGTACACCAATTCCCAGTACCCCTCCCAAAGTTCATAAGGCAAGATCCCTGTTCTTGTACATACTTTCTAGGGGAGGCAACAGAAATGCATACAAGTTTCATTGCACAAATTTAGGTATATAAAGTTATAAATCCCCTAATTTCTACCCTGAGTCCTCTTTCTGTCCCCATAGGAAATTTGATCCATCATACCCATGTTGACGTGGGCAGGGGTAGGCAGCCGCCTGTGCCTGCCATAGACCCCGTGTCTGCTCTCATTGTACAGGATGGTGGAGATCAGAACTTCTGCAACGAGCTACTTCCTCTCAGGGGTGTTTTCTGCTGCTGCTCATTGGGTCTTAAATACAATCCTCTGCTCAAATAAGCCTCAAAGAGCAGAGTGAGAGAAATCACACTGTTGGCCAAGGAAAGCGTCCCACCTGACTTGTTTACTTGTCTGGCGTTTGGGTGAGCACCAGAGCTTATGATCAACCCAAGGAAGGAAGGTTACTTAAGGGGGAAAAAAATAACTAATTTGACTTATTGCGAATATGAGGCAGAGACAAAATAACCCAGGTGACCCAAGTGAGTTATTTAGACGTGATTACATGAAGTTTCCTGTACTGAGCAGAATGGGGTGGGGGTCCAGGGGGAGAAGTGAAGCTGGGGCGTGAGCAAGTGGAGGGCTTACACTTCCACACACCTAAGCTGGCGCGACTCTGAACCGTGCGCCCACGGCTCTGCGCACCCCCGTTACCTTGGAGGTAGAATGCCCCTGGTACCCCAATTCCCAGTACCCTTTCTTTCCCAGACAAGGGGCCCCTCAAGAACAGAGGGGCCTCTCTTTTCCCTTTTCCCGTTTCTCAGTGCGTAGCACAAGGCCTGCAGCATCATAGGCGCCTGATAAAAATGTGTGTTCAATAAAAGATGGAGCGAGTGCATACAGGAGCAAAAGAACGAGCACGGTGGGAGGCGCCAAGCCCGGTAGATTTTTTAAACTAAATTTTATTTAATTGTATCCTGGCTTTTAAGGGAGAAGCATTGAGATGAGTGAGGAGAGAGAGACAGAGGGGAGGGAGGGAGGGAGGGAGAGAGAGAGAGAGAGGAAGGGAGGGAGGGAGGGAGAGAGAGAGAGAGAGAGAGAGAGAGAGAGAGAGAGAGAGAGAGAGAGAGAGAGAGAGAGAGAGCGTGAGCGCTGAACGCAGCAAAGGTACAATCACAAGTAAAAAGGAGACAACCTAATCAGAAAGCCAGACGGGGCCCCACCTGACTCGGCTGCAACTGAGGGGTGGGGAGAAGACTGGAAGGTTCGGCTGGGACCGTCTCCCCCTCCGCGGGCACCCCGCGGCTCTGAGGGGAGGCTTGGAGGCTGGGGAGGGGAGGCAGCTGCCTGGACAGGCTCTCCAGAAGGAGGCCGGAGGATGGCGTGAGCGCCAACATCCTGCAATCGCCGGCGACACTCGGGTTACTCACAAAGGCTGGGATTCAAATGAGGCTGGCACTGCTCCAAGTCGCAGTGGCTTAGGAGGCAGGGAAGGGCGCATTAACTATTCATCAGGGTCTGAGGGGGCTTGGGCGCGGGTTTTCCGCCGCATCCCTCTCTGTGCCGCGGATCTGGGGGGCGGTCGGGGCTCCTCCAGGGGCACTTTATCTGTCAGTCTGCGAGCAGAGGTGGGGGCGGGGGCTGAAGTTGGGCAGATCTGTCTCGTCACATGATGGGGGACCTGTATCATGTGATGGTGCCGGTGATGTTGGAGGCAGCATGTGACTCCCCGGGCTACGTGGGCTCAAAAACAATTTAAATACAAAAACACAAGCAGGCTCCCTCCTTCCTCTCCCTTGCCTCTTGGTCTGGCTCTCCCTCCCTTCGGGTTGGTGCCCGACGGAGTGGGAGACCCGCGGTCTTTGCAGCCACTAACCTGTGAGCGCCGGCCGGGTACCTGGAGAGCAGGCCCCTCTGCTGGGGTCCCCCAGGAGCCGGGCCCCGTCATCTTGCAGCCCCCTGACTCCCAGCCTGGTAAGTGGCCGACCACACTCGCAGCGACGATGGGTGCAGCGCCCCCAACCGCCTCATCAGCATGCACAGGGCGCCGGGCTCGGCTCGGAGCGCGGAGCGCGGGCGAGCTCAGCCCCGGCCTGCGCAGCGCGCTCCACCCCGCTCCAGCGCTGCCAGGCTCTCCTCGGAGTCTCCCCGCCCCCTTCTTTTCTCTTTTCATTCCTCCCTACTTTCTGTCTTTCCCTCTGTTTTTCTTAGGAGTTCCTCTTACTCAGCTTTCTTTAAAAAAAAAAAAAATTAATACCTAGATTTTTGTCGTTGTTGTTGCTGCCCAGAAATGGAAGGACTGGCTCCTAAGGACTTGGTGATTGGAAATGTATGTCCCTTCTCACTCCACACACACACACACTAACACAGGGAGATTGCCCGGTCCCTGTCGTGTGTATGTGCGTGCACATCGGTGTTGTGGGACATGGCTACATTTTTGTGTGTGGCATTGGAACGGTTTCTTGGGGAGGTTGTCTGCCAGGGGACCTGCAGTAACAGCTGTGGGGACCCCAGATGTTGAGTCTCTGTTGGAGAAATCAGGCCCCAGCACAGCCACCAAAATCCAGTGTGCGATGCTCAGGGGCTCAGTCAGGTGTCACAAGGCCATTTCCGAGAGCTGGCTCGGAAGTCTGAGACCACACCTTTGCAGAAAGAGCCGGAGCTAGCCAGGGGGAAGCCAAATGGAGATCTAATCCTGGCGGTGTCGGTAACCACAGGGGAGGGGGTGCTGGCTGATTCTGAAGCGGCTGTTCAGTGTCACCCAGGCATGCTGACATCTGTTCAGCAAGAAGCAGTTGGCAATCAGAGAGCAGGCCCCCCACACACACACAGTAGTCCAGGGGAGGGTGCCCTGTTTTAGAGATACAGAAACTGAGGCACCAAGCAGTTAGCTCGATGGCTTAGGGTCAGTCAGCATGAAAGGGGTAGGGCTAGATTCTGGGCCCAGGCAGTTCTCCTCCAGAGCCTACACAGTTAACCACCATGGCAATCTGCCTCAAAACACGGTGGCAATCCAGCGGTTGCTACGCGGCAGGTACTGTGTAGGTTGGGGGGCTACATCGGTGAACGAAACGGAGACGTCCTGTTATTGCGGCATTTACAATCCACCAGGGATGGCAGCTATTAAATATATCGCGCAAGGCAATGCATTGTTTCAAATTGGAATATTTGCTAAGAAGGTAATAATAGGGTACCAGAAAGATATATTCCTGATGACGTACTTTAGCTGGGGGTTCCATGGTAGTGAGGGAGGATGAGTTAAAGACAGCTTTTCTGGTGGTAATTGTGTGTGTGTGTGTGTGTGTGTGTGTGTGTGTGTGTGTGTTACTGGGGATTGAGTATCAGAGGCATTCTACCTCTGAGCTACACCCCCCCAGCCCGATTCTTATTTATTTTGAAATTTATTTTGAGAGTCATGCCTTGAATCCCTGATTCTCCTGTCTCAGTCTCCCAAGTACTGAGATTACAGGCTTGCACCACCATACCCAGCTTCGGTGATACCATTTTTAAGTTGGGATGGGAGGAAGGAGTAAGAGACAACCAGACAAAGAGAGAGAAAGCTTTCCAGACACTGGGCACGGCCTGGGCAGAGGGCTTGTGGGGAGGGTGAGCTGAGGCCTGGGAACGGCAGCGAGATCACAGTGTGTGCGAGGGACCCTGCTGACGACGCTGTCCAGATTGTGTGGGGTTCTATAGGCCTTGCTGGGTGACTTAGGTCTCACCCCGGAATCTATGGAAACATTTTAAGTAGGGAAGCAACAGAATTGGGTTTGCAGCATGAAAAAGACGTCAAGTGTGTTGCGTTACAGACCCCTTTGAAGCCAGTGGCTGAAGACGGTAGTCCTTCCTCCCTGTTCCTTATTCTGCAGGTTGACGATTGCAGCTGGGACCGTCCGGGCAGTCCTGTTCTTGCCTGGGTTCACTCCTCAAACCAGTCAGCCGGCAGTTGGGTTGGGAGCCAGTTGCTTTTAGGTGGTTCTGTGCAGGTGTCTGCCGATCAGCAGGGGTGACTGAAATCAGTCCCGCCCTGTATCTCCATATCTAGTGGGCTAGTCCAGTCTCCTCCATAGGACAGCCAGGTTCCAAAAGTAGCCAGGAAGGGGATCCCCCGCCAGTATGCAAGAGCGTTCCCAGCCTTGCATTGCTAGCGCCCATTACACACGTTACCCCATCAAGACCATACGCGTCCATTGAGATACATGCCTCTTAACCCGGGAAGCTACATAATAGTGTGGGTTTCTCCACACTTACCATATGAGTTCAAAAATATAAGATGGAGTCTGATTTGCTCTAATACGAGGAGGAACTGAAGCCCAGGAGGAAATGTGGAGCCGATGTTGTGATTAGAGGTGAATTTATCCTTGGTTATATATCAGACTTTGTTTTCTGCTTAGAGTATGGAGGAGTCCTGAGCATATAATTTGGACATGGATTAGAAAGGTGTCAAAAATAAGGTGGGTGCAGTGTGGTAAGGTCTCCTTTTATTTTATTTTATTTTATTTTGGTACCGGGGATTGAAACCAGAGGCATTCTACCTTTGAGATATATCCCCAACCCTATTTTTATTTTCTATTTGGAAACAGAATCTTGCTAAGTTGCTGAGGCTGGCTTCCAACCTGCAATCCTTCTGTCTCCGCCTCCAACGTATCGGGGTTACAGGCGTGCACCACTGTGCCCAGCTAGGTCTCTTCTTTTTCCAAGATTATTTGGGAATATCTTGGAGTCCAGGCAAACTTTTGAGGTTGATACTCTATAATGGAATTTGGACCCCATGGAACTCAGTGTACTTGATTGTCCCAGGCAAAGCAACAGCATGTGCAAAGACCCTGAGGGAAGACATGAGTGACTATGTGGGGGGGAGGTAGAAGGGAGGCAATTTTTTTTTTTTTTTTTTGGTGGTACTGGGGTTCCTGGAAACCTTCTACTTCCGGGCTACACTCCCAGACTTTTTTTATACTTTTTTTTTTTTAATTGGAAACAGGATCTCTTAAGCCAGCACAGCTGGCTTCAAACCTGCAGGATCCTCCTGTCTCCGCCTCCCAAGTGCGGGGATTACAAGTGTGCACCACCACGCCCGGTGAAGGGAGGCAATTTTTTTTATTTTTTTATTTTTTTGGTGGTACTGGGGTTCCTGGAAGCCCTTCTACCTCCGGGCTACACTCCCAGACCTATTTTATATTTTTGAAACAGGGTCTCTTACGCCAGCGCAGCTGGCTTCGAACCTGCGGTGATCCTCCTGTCTCCGCCTCCCAAGCGCGGGGATTACAAGCGTGCGCCACCACGCCCGGCTCTAAGGGAGGCAATTTTAAACTAAACTGTGTAATTCTGTGGGAAGAAAATGGAATGGAAAGGTGAGAAAAATATTTAAGAAACAGAAACCCAAAAGTCTTGCTGATGGATTAGATATAGGAGTTAAAGGAAAAGGACAAAGGACATTATATCTATCTATCTATTGAATGCTGATATTATATATATTTGATACTGGGGATTGAACCCAGGGGCATTCTACTTCCAAGTTACACCTCTGACCCTATTTTATTTATTATTTTGAAACCGGGTCTTGCTAAGTTGCTGGGACTGACCTCAAACCTGTGATCCTCCTGTTTCAGCCTCCCAAGTACTGAGATTACAAGTGTGCACCACCACGCCCAGCTCCAAATCTGCATTTAACAAGTGTCTCAGGTGATTTGTATACATACAGCAGTTTGAGAAGTACAGATCTAGGATGTCTTGTGAAAAAAAAATGGTGCTATTCTGAGAAGATGAGAAGATAAGGAACCTCAAAATATCATCCTCACCACTTTCTCTTTTTCCCCTTTCAAAACACATCTTTAGCCAGGTGTGGTGGCACACACTTGGAATCCCAGTACTTGGGAGGTTTGAGACAGGAGGATTGAAGCCAGCCTCAGGTTCTTAGTGAGACCTTCTGCAACTTAATGAGACCCTGTTTCAAAAGAAAGAATGAAAAAATAGGGCCGGGCGTGTAGCTCGGAGGTAGAATGCCCCTGAGTTTCATCCCCAGTACTGAAAAAACAAAAACCAACAACAAACAAAAACCAAAACAAACAAACAAACAAAAAAACAACAATACATCTTTATATTACCAAAGATCCCTTTTCTCTACGTTCTTGGTTTTTATTTTATTTTTATTATGCAGAATGTCAAGCATATATAAATACAGACCTGGGCATAGTGCTGCACACCTCTAATTTGAAAGACCGAAAGAAGAGAACCAGGGGTTCGAGGCCAGCCTCGGAAACTTTAGCAATGCCCTCAGCAACTTAGTGAGACCATGTTTCAAAATAAAAATAATTTTGAAAAAGGGCTGTGGATATAGCTCAGAGGTAGAATACCCCTGGGTTCGATTCTTAGTACCATATGAAAGGAAGAAAGAAAGAGGAAGTGAAAGAGGAAAGAAAGAAGGAAGGAGAAGGAGAAAGAAATGGAAAAGAAGGAGGGAGGAAGGGAAAGTGGGAAGGGTAATTGAGTGAAGGCTAGTAAACCATCATTAGTGTAATAATTTCCAACTCTTACCCAATTTTGTTTTCCTTATACCATCCCTCCCGAATTATTTTTAATCATATCTTGGACACCATATAATTTCATATCAATTTTTCTTAACTACCTCTAAAAGAGGTAGTTAATTGTCTTTTCAGTGCTGGGGTTCAAACCCAGGGTCTTGTATATGCTAAGCAAGCACTCAGTCACTGAAGTACTCCCTCAGCCTTAAGGATCCTCCCCTTTTTTGGGGGGATTATTAAGGATGGAACCCAGGAGCATCCTATCTCTAAGCTACTGCCCCAGCCCTATTTTTAATTTTTATTTATTTATATATTTATTTATTTATTTTGCAGTACTGGGTATAGAGCCCAGCAGCATTCTACCTCCGAGTTACTCCCCTAGCCCTATTCTTTTTTTTTTTTTTTTTTTTTTTTTTTTTTGCAGTACTGGGAATGGAACCCAGGGGCATTCTACCTCCGAGCGACACCCCAGCCCTATTTTTTATTCTTTATTTTGAAACAGGGTCTCAGTGAGTTGCAAAGGGCCTCACTAAGTAGCTGAGGCTGTCCACAAACCGTGATCCTCCTGTCTCAGCCTCCCAAATGCTGGGATTAAAAGCATGTGCCAACCACCCCCAGATCTAGCACTATTTTTTTTCTTATTCTTTATTTTGAAACAAATAATGGGCCTCACTAAGTAGCCAAGGCTGTCCAGAAACCACTATCCTCTGGCCTCAGCCTCCCAAATGCTGGGATTACAATGGTACACCACCACGCCTGGCTAAGTATCCCCTTCATAAACATTGATACCATACCGTCACCACATTCCCCCAATCAAGAATAAATTCTGGCCGGGCATGGTGGCGCACGCTTGTAATCCCCGCGCTTGGGAGCCGGAGACAGGAGGATCGCACAGGTTCTAAGCCAGCTGCACACGCTGGCTTAGGAGACCCTGTTTCCAAATTTAAAAAAATATATAAAATAGGTCTGGGAGTGTAGCCCGGAGGTAGAAGGGCTTCCAGGAACCCCAGTACCACACACACCAAAAAAAAAAAAAAAATAGTTTGTTTTCTAGATTTCTCCGAAGTCTAGACTCTGACAATTATTTGCCTGTGTTATCATTTAATACATTCTTCTGTTCATTGTAGTTTCTGTAAAGTGGTAATAAGCTTTAAAGGGAAAAAATTATTTGTTTTCTTTTGTGGTACTAAGAATTGAATCCAAGGGCATTCTACCTGTGAGCTACTTCCCCCAAACCTTTTTAAAAAAAGTTTTATGTGTGTAATCCAGTACTTGGGGGACTGAGACAGGAGGGTTGCAGGTTTGAGGGCAGCCTCAGCAACTGAGAGAGACTTACAGCAACCTAGCAAGACCCTCTTTCAAAACAATAATAACAACAACAACAAAAAGGGCTGGGGGTGTAGCTTGGAGGGAGAATGCTCCCGGTTAAATTTCATGTATAAACAAACAAACAAACAAACAGAGAAAGAAAAGAAAAAATATATAGTCTTGCTAAATTGCTGAGGCTGGTCTTGAACCTGCGATCCTGCTGTCCCAGACTCCCAAGTACTGGAATCACAGATGTATGCCACCAACCTCCCTGTAAAGGAAATTGTCCCTGGGGAAAAAAAAAAACTTAAAAAAAATATATATATGTAGTGTGTGCAAAGTATATATGTACAGTTCAAGGGATTAAAATCCCCCTTTTTTTTTTTTTTTAAACAGCCAGCCGGTACCTTACAAGTTCCCCACTGGCATCTCTCCTCACCCTTGCTGGAGGGTGCCCGTATCTTGACATTTGTTGTAATGATATTTCTGCCTTCTTTACAGTTTCACCACTCATAGGCACTCCTAAGCAATGGACTCTTTAACTCTTCCAACCTTCTGAGTGGTAGGTAAGTGGGATCCTACCGCAGATCTTCTAGGACTTGACATTTGCTCACCCTTTGATTTTTGAGGTCCGCCCATGCCTCTGTCTGGAGTTTCCTAGTTCGTTCATCTTCACTGCCGTATAGTAATCCATTCATGCGCAGACACTACATTTGAGCTGTTCGGCTCCCCATGGGCGTTTTGAATTGCTTTTCAGTTTCCAGGTATTACGAGTGATGCTATGAACATTCTTGTGCATGTCTGGTCTCCTTGTGCAGGAATTCCTCTAGGCTATAGCCATAGCAGTGAAAGTGCTGGGTCTTCTAGGACACATACGATCAACTTGACGAGAAAAAGTCAAATTGTAAGCCGGGCGTGGTGGCGCACGCTTGTAATCCCAGCATTCGGGAGGCTGAGACCTGGAGGACCGCGGTTCGCGGACAGCCTCAGCTACTTAGTGAGGCCCTCTGCAACTCAGTGAGACCCGGTTTCAAAATAAAGAATAAAAAATAGGGCAGGGGGTGTAACTCGGAGGTCAAATGCCCCTGGGTTCCATCCCCAGACCCGCAAAAAAAAAAAAAAAAAAAAAAAAAGTAAAAAAGAAAAAGTCGAATTGTTCTTCTGCGAGTTGCTTTTGTTTCTTTCCAGTTCTGACATCTTTGACTTTCTTTCTTTTTTTTTTTTACTCACTGTACCAGCTAAGACTGTTAATACAGCATAATAGGAATGATGAAAACAATTAGCCTTGTCTCTTTCTGATCTCAAAGGAAATGATTTCAACATTATACAATTAGGGAGCGTGCTTGCCAAAGGAGTTTGTTAAGAGTTTCGTTTTTTGTCGGATTTAGAACATTCCTCTATAGTTCTGCTTTGCTTACAATTTGGTTTCACTTTGTTTTGGTTTTGTTTTTGTTGTTCTGAATTTTATCAAATGCTTTCACTGTGGGAGTTTTTTTTGTTGTTGTTGTTTTGTTTTTGTTTGGAAACAGGGTCTAGCTCAGTTGCTGAGGCTGTCCTCAAATTGCAACCCTCCTGTCTCAGCTCCCAAGTACTGGGACTATAGGTGTGCGCTACCACACCCAATTTTCTCTGTTTGTTTTTGTATAATAATATGGTTTTTCTCATTATTCTTGTTGTGTGTGTGTGTTTAGTACTGGAGATTGAACCTCTGGCTATACCCCCAGTTCCATTTTATTTTTTATTTTGAAACAAAGTCTTGCTAGGATGCTGAGGGCCTAAATTGTTGAGACTCTATTCAAATCTGTGATCCTCCTGCCTCAGCCTCTCAAGTACTGGGATTATAGGCATGCACCACCATGCCTGGTTCATTATTATTTTAGGACAGTGAATTATATTGTTTAACTTCCAAATGTTTTTTGTTTGTTTTTTTTTTGTTTGTTTGTTTTTTTTGGTGGTACTGGGGTTCCTGGAAGCCCTTCTACCTCCAGGCTACACTCCCAGACCTATTTTATATTTTTATTTAGAAACAGGGTCTCCTAAGCCAGCGCTCATGGCTGGCTTCGAACCTACACGATCCTCCTGTCTCCGCCTCCCAAGCTCGAGGATTACAAGCGTGCGCCACCACGCCCGGCCTAACTTCCAAATGTTAAACCAATCTTGCATTATTGAAATAACCCCACCAGGCGTGTTCGCACACACTTGTAATCCCAGCGCTTGGGAGGCTGAGACAGGAGGATCGCGCAGGTTCGAAGCCAGCCTCAGCTACTTAGTGAGGCTCTCAGCAACTTAGTGAGACCCTGTTTCCAAATAAAATATAAAAAATAGGTCTGAGAGTGTAGCCCGGAGGTAGAAGGCCCCTGGGTTCTATTCCCAGTATTACAAAAAGAAAAGGAAAAAATAATCCCAGTTTAGCGATGAAGATGTAGCATTCTTTTACATATAACTAGATTTAAATTAGCTTATGTTTTTATATTATTATACATCTAGATTTAAGTTGGCTTACTTGTACTTACTTTTCACCTCTGTGTTCATAGAGAAATATTTCTGCACCATAATGATCCTACCATTGAGGAGGTATTTTGTTGTCGTTTTATAATTTTCTTAAAAGAGTTTGTGTAAAATTGGTATAATTTCTTCCTCGAATGTTAAGTAGAATTCATTGGCAGAGCCACGTGGGCTTAAAGTTTTACTCTTAGACATTTTGTCCGTATAAATTTATTCTCATTTATAGATATAGGAGTAAAGATTTTCTCCTCGTTTTTGTAAATGTGACCTTTTTTTGTACTAGGGATTAAACCTAGGCGGGGGGTATTCTACATCTGAGCTACACCCTCGTCCTTTTCATTTTATATATTTGAAACAGGGTCTCTCTAAGTTGCTAAGGCTCTCACTAAGTAGCTGAGACTGGCCTCGAGCCAGTGATCACCTGTCTCAGCCTCCCAAGTGCTGGGATTCCAGCATGCGCTGCTGGCCATAAGTGTAATTTTTTTTTTTTTTTTTTTTTTTTTAGCAATACTGGGGATGGAACCCAGGGGCGTTCTACCTCTGAGCTACACCTCCAGCTCTATCTTTTATTCTTCATTTTAAAACAGCGTCTCACTGAGTTGCCAAGGGTCTCACTAAGCAGCTGAGGCTGTCCTTGAACCACGATCCTCCTGCCTCAGCAGGAGGCAGTAATGCTGGGATTACAAGCGTGCACTATCACTCCCGGCTGTAACTTTTTAAAATAAGCTTTTATTGCTGCATTACAGTCTCACATCACAACGTGCATGCAGTACTTGGGTGCCCTCTCATTCCCCCCTCATCTCCCTCTTCCCCGTACAGAGTGCTGAGAGGGACGTTGGTATTTTCACATATATACACAAAGCCGATGGTCGTAATTCCTTCAATGATCCTCACTCTCGCCCCTCTCCTTCGCTTAGACCTCCCTCCTCTTAGACCTCCGTGGCTCCACTGAGGTTTGTCCTTTATCTGAAGTCTCTCTGGTACCCAATTACTCCCTAGCTTCTATATATTATAGAAAACATATATTATAGAAACGTACATTTACTTTCTTTGGTTGGCTAATCTCATTTAACATAACGTCCTCCAGGTCCTTCTATTTTCTTGCAAGTGACATGCTTTTGTTCTTCTTTATTGCTGAGTAGAATTCTGTTGTGTGGATATCTCATAATTTTGTAACCCATTCATCTGTTGATGGAGACCTAGCTTGCTTTCATATTTTGGCTACTGTGAATTGTGCTTATATTACTGGAGTTCTCTGATTTCAGCCCCTTTGGAAAGACACCCAGGAGTGCGATACTGGACCATATGGTGGATCCATTCCCAGTTTTCCGAGGAATCTTCATACTGCTCTCCCTAGGGGCTGAACTCATTTGCAATCCCACCAACAGTGTAGAAGAATTCCAATTTCCCCGCATTTTACCAACATTTATTTGTTTTTTTTGTAGTTGTTGTTGTTGTTGTTTTCTACTTCGTTTTGATTGCCATTCTGATTGGGGTCAGATGGAATCTCAGTATAGGTTTTTGTTTTGTTTTGTTTTTGGGTGGTACTGGGGATGGAACCCTTTTGCCTCCGGGCTGCGCTCCCAGACCTATTTTTTATATTTTATAAAAAGCCAGTTTGCGGCTGGCTTCGAACCTGCAGGATCCTCCTGTCTCCGCCTCCCAAGTACGGGGATTACAAGTGTGCGCCACCACACCCGGCTAGTCTTTATTTTCAAACAGGGTCTCACTGAGTTGCAGAGGACCTCACTAAGTAGCTGCGGCTGGCCTCGAACTGTGATCCTCCTGTTTTACCCTCTTAAAAACTGGGATTACAACCGTGTAATCCCAGCACCTAATAGCCCATTTTTTAGTTAGGTTAATTTTTTTTTTTTTTTAGTGTAAAGTCTTTTAAGTTCCTTGTATACTTTAGATATTAATCCTCTATTAAAAAATAACTGGCAAAGATCTTCTCGATTCTGTAGGCTTTCTCTTCAGACTCCTGATGGTTATATGTGTAACTTTTGATAAGTTTTTTTTCTAGGCATTTGCCCACCTAAACCTTCATATTTACTCTATTTTCAATATCTGTTGGCTTTGTAGTGATGTCCTTTTTACCTATCCTGATTTTTTTTATGGTCAGTTTTTACCAGGATTTATCTTTATCCATTTTCCCCCCAAGGTTTTTATTTAAAAAAAAAAAAACTCAATTCTCTAAATTCTTCTTCTTCCTCCTCCTCCTCCTCCTCTTCCTCCTCCTCCTCCTCCTCCTCCTCCTCCTCCTCCTCCTCCTCCTCCTCCTCTTCTTCTTCTTCTCCTCCTTCTCCTTCTCCTTCTCCATCATCATGGCACTGGGGGTTGAACTCAGGAGCATTGTACCTCTGAACTATACCCCAGCCCTAATTTTTTTTGTGGCACTGAGGATGGAATCCAGGGACATCTACCCCTGAACTACACCCCAGACCTATTTCATTCTTTATTTTGAAACAGGGTCTCACTAAGTTGCAGAGGGCTTCACTAAGTAATTGAGGCTAACCACAAACCTGCAATCCTCCTGTCTCAGCCTCCCAAGTACTGGGATTACAAGCATTCGTCACCATGCCTGCGTAGCTCTATTTTTTTATTTTTTTTTTTTAATTTTGAAACAGATCCTCACTATATTGCAGAGCTTCACTAAATTGTAGAGGCTGCCCACAAATTTGTGATCATTTTTTTCTCAGGCTCTCAGGTACTAGAATTATAGGCATGTACCACACCTAGCTTGAAAGAATCAATTATTATCTTTACTAATCCTCTTTATTATATTTTCTTTCTGTGTAATTATTTACCTTTATCATTTGCTTTCTTCTAGTTTTTTTATCTTACCTACTATGGTCTTTAAAAGCCTCTTGATGTGGGTGTTTTGAATATTGATACTTTGCCTTTCTTCTTTTCTAAAATATGAAATTAAAGCTATAAATTTCTCTCTAAGCATGATTTCAGCTGGGTCTCTTAGTTGGGCATGTAATATTTTTATTATTATTTTATGTAGAATATTTTATAATTTCCATTAGGAAAAGGCTATTCAAAATGTATTTCTTAACTCCTAAAACACAGGAAAGAATAACTCTTCTTTTATTAATTATTATTATTATTATTATTATTATTTAATGGTACTAGGGATGAAACCCAGGGGAATCTAATTCTAAGCTATACCCCCAGCCCTATTTTTTATTCTTTATTTTTGAAACAGGCTCTCACTAATTTGCAAAGGGCCTCACTAAGTACCCGAGGCTGAACCTGGGTCCTCTTGTTTCAGCCTCCCAAATGCTGGGATTACAAGCGTGTGCCACCACGCCCAGCTTTTTTCTTTTATTAATTTATAACCTAACTTGATTATCATCAGAGAATGTACCGTAGAGGACTTCTTCCTTTGATATTTGCTGCAATATTGGTTTTGACCCAGCATATGGGCAATTTGGGTAAATTTTTTCTGTGTGTACTTAAAAAGAGTGTATATTCTACAGTTCCATGGTACTGAGTCATAGATATGTTAGGACAATATTTTGTGCATGTGGTACTGAGCACTGAACCCAGAAGCTTTCTACCTCCAAGCACACCCCCAGTCCAGTTTTATTTCTTATTTGGAAACGAGGTCTCATTAGTTTGCTGAGACCGTCACTAAATTTCTGAGGCTGGCTTTGAACCTGGGATGCTCCTATCTCAGTCTTCCAAATTCTGGGATTACAGGTATCTGCCACCACGCCCAGTTTAGGACGAATTTTTTAACCATATTTTTTTCAAGTCTTCTCGTGTGTGTGTGTGTGTGTGTGTGTGTGTGTGTGTGTGTTACTGAAAAGTGAACCCTGGGGCATTCTACCTGTAAGATATACCCACAATTCTTTTTATTTTTTATTTTGACATAGGATCCCACTAAATTGCTCAGGGTCTTTCTTATTAAGTTGCTGAGGCTCTTCTCAAACCTGCAATGCCCCTGTCTCAGCCTCACAAGTACTGAGATTACAGGTGTGTGCCACCACTCCTGCATTTCCTGTATTCTTGACTTTTTCTTTTCCTTTTCCTTTTTTCTCTCTTTTTTTGTCTTTTTTTTCCCTCAGTAATGGAGAGAAATGTGCTAAAATCTTTATGTATAATTGTAGATTTATCTGTTAGTCCTTTGAGAATCTTAACTCATGGGTTTCTTAAGCATTTTTTATGCTATGAGCTGCTTAAGTAGTCTCATTAAATATACATATCTCTTCTTAGTATAAGAATATAAATGGCTGAGCGTGCTGGTGCATGACTGTAATTATAGTACTTGGGAGGCTGAGACAGGAGAATCTCAGGTTCAAGGCCAACCTCCACAACTTAGCAAGGCCCTCAGCAATTTAAGAAAACCCTATTTTACAATAAAGTTGGGCTGAGGGTATAGATCAGAGATAGAATGCCCCTGCATTCAATCCGTAGTACCACAAAAAAAGTATATAAATTCATACAGTGCATGGGATTATAAAGGAAACAAATTTTACTAAAATATATATTTACTAACATATATATATTCATCAAAACACTGTTTTAAGCTAGGCATGGTAGTGTACACTTGGGAGGCTGAGACAGGAGGATTGCAGGTTTGCAGTCAGCCTCAGCTACTTAGTGAGTCCCTCTGCAACTTAGTGAGACCCTGTTTCCAAATAAAGAATAAAATATAGGGCTGGGGGTGTAGCTCAGAGATAGAATGCCCCTATGTTCAATCTCCACTACTGCCAAAAAAAATAATATATATATATATATATATATATATATATATATATATATATATGGTTTTAAACATTAGTAATATACAAACATATGTGCTTCCTTATGCATGTATTAAATTACAAAAATCTAATGAGCTTAATACTACTGTATTTTAATCACTATGACTATAAATATTTTTAAACACCTGTAGCAATTGAATGTGATATGAAAATATTTGTGATTTCTACAGGTGATAAGTCACGGCACTGCTGATACTACTATGGTTTGTCACCTGCTTTCATAATTTAAGGAAATTCTCATTTTTATTAGAGGTGACATGGTTAAAGCTATAATTTTCTTCGTAGTGATGGAGATTGAACCCAGGGTTTCACACAGGCTAGGCAAATTCTCTACTACTGAGCTATAGCCCTACTCAAAGCTGTCATTTTTTTTTAAATCTCCCAAACGCGTGAACCCCTGTGTTAATATTTAAAAGCATAGGTTACCTGGGGGAGGGGGTGCACACCTGTAATCCCAGTGCTTGAGAGGCCGACACAGGAGGCTCTCAGATTCAAATCCAATCTCAACAACTTAGGCCCTCAATGTTTAATGCGCACATCTGCTGGCCTCCTACCCTGTGTCTTCCACCTCCCCTTCCTGTGCGCACGTCTGTCTGTCTGTCTGTCTCCTTCATCCTGGGTGTCCCGGCCACACCACATGACCAGCTGTTTCCCAGTGAACCGACCGTCCATCTTATGTCTACGTCCCCTGTGTCCCCTCTGTCTGGAATATTATCTGCCATTCTTCCTCTTATGAGCTTCCACAGACCCTTCATCAGCCCTTTTAGAGCCTTCTCTGTGATGTCTGTCCTTCTACCCACATCCGGGGACTTTTTACTTTGTCGGCAGCATCAACAAACTTTTATTTATTTCCAGCCTTCATACAACAATGCGAGCATGTCTAGAGGGACAGCCGTGTTATTAAGAGTTACAACACGGCGGAACATAGCTCACAACGTGATATCTGATTGTTCCCCGGCCTGTCGTTAGTCGTCTCTGCTTATTGACTTATGCCTCAATGAATAGGCAATTCCTTACCTTCTAATGTTATTCCCAGGCACCGGGAGAACAGAATTAATTTTTATTGCGTCTGTAATAGCAGCTAGTTAACTTCACAAGACAAAGAGAATAGAGTCTCTGTTTTACCTGCTCCCCTTTAGCCTCTAAGAGTGAAGCCCACAGTAACAAGTAGTGTTGCCAAATTCTCAAAACTTCGAGGAATGCCCAGAAAACACAGACCTGCCAAGCTTACAAGACTGTATCATTAGGTCTCACGACAACTAACAAAGCTATCAGTTTATATTGTCTCTGAAGAGGCAGTAGTGGTTTAGCACAATGGTCTCTAAAATCTGTGTGTGGGGGGTTACTGGGGATTGAACCCAGGGGTGTTCTACCTCTGAACTACACCCCCAACCCTGTTTGAAACTAACTCTCTCTCTCTCTCTCTCTCTCTCTCTCTCTCTCTCTCTCTCTCTCTCTCTTTTTGCGGTACTGGGGATTTAACCCAAGGGTATTTAACCTCAGAGCTATATCCTCAGCCCTATGTTTTATTCTGTGTGTGTGTGTGTGTGTGTGTGTGTGTATGTAAGGGGATGGAACCCATGGACATTCTACCTTCAAGTTACATCCCCAGCCCTAATTTTTATTCTTTACTTTGAAACAGGGTCTCACTGAATTTGCAAAGGACCTCACTAAGTAGCTGAGGCTGGCTGTGAACCGCCATCCTCCTGTCTCAGCCTCCCAAATGCCGAGATTACAAGCGTGCGCCACCACACCTGGCTCAAAATAGGCTCTCTTTATGTTGCTGGGGTTCTCAGTAAGTTGCTCGCCTGGAACCTGTGATCTTCCTGTCTCAGCCGGCCTTGGTGATACACCCTTGTAATCCCAGTACTTGGGAGGCTGAGACAGGAGGATCGCAGGTTCAAATTCAGCCTCGAGGCCCTCCACAACCTAGTGAGACCCTGTTTCCAAAATAAGGGAAAAAAATTGGGCTGGGGTTCAGCTCAGAGGTAGAAAGCCTCTGGGTTCAATCAGCATTCTCTCTCTCTCTCTCTCTTTCTCTCTCTCTCTCTCTCTCTCTCTCTCACACACACACACACACACACACACACACACACACACAAATGAATAAATAAGTAAAATAAAACAAAAGGGGATACAGAGTTCTAAATTCTTTCAAATTAATTTCTCATTAAGAAGCAATAGAAAAGCTGAACAACATCTCTCTCACACACGCACACATGTGCGATTCTGTTTGAAGGCACCAGAGGGGAATTGCGATGGCCAGGAACTGTGAAGTCAAGATAAGGGACAGGAGGAAGGTGAGGGAGATATTTGCAGAGCTTCCCCTCCAGATGAATGTGGTTTCAGCCAGTTTCCTAAAACCGGGAGTGGGGGCAGCAATGGGAATTCAGGAGCTATCTTTCCTCATTTGGGGATTAGGCTTTGAAAGCTGAGTGTGGTAGCACAGGCCTGTGATCCCAGTTCTTGGGAGGTTGAGACAGGCAGATCGCAAGTTCGAAGAGCGCCTCGGCAAGGTGTGAGACTCATCAACCTATAAAAGCTTGTTTTAAAATCAAAGTAAAATAGGGCTGGGGTGTAGCTGAGAGGTAGAATGTCCCTGAGTTTAATCCCCAGTAACACACACACACACACACACACACACACACACACACACACACACACACAGTTAGAAAGCCTGGGATGGAATCTTTTACTCTCTTACTAGCTCCATGAGCTTTAACAAGAAACTGCAGGCTTTGGTGTTCCCATCTATAAATTATAATAACAATACCTAGCACGCCATCCTACAGCTGTTGTGAGTTTGAAATAAGGGTATCTATTTGAGATGCTTGGAATGGTCCCCATCACATGGTAAGATCTCAGTAAACAGAAAGTCTTTATAATATGATTCAATGAATTAGATTATAGAGTAGCTTCTGTCCTATGCCAAAAAGTTTAGGCTTTCTCTTTTGTATACTTTTTTCTTTTCTTTCTTTTTTGATATTTCTTTTCCTTGCTGGTGCTGGGGATGAAATCCAGGGCCTCACACATGCTAGACAATCGCTCTACCACTGAGCTATATCCTAGCCAATCAGACCTTGTCTTTAAGCTCAGCGTTTCTCAAATGAAATCAGTTTTTCTGTAAATTAAGTCTTCGTGTAATCTGGCAGCTTCTGTGGCACACACAATTAAAAAAAATACATTCAAGTATTCCACCAGTTTGAAATGGCAAAAAAAAAAAAGACCAAATACCATTCTGTTTTAAAAAAATAAAATGGTTCAAGGTGTTGCTGGCTTACGTTGGAGAGAGTCTCTCAGGCTGTAGTTAAAATCCAGTTCCTAGGACACAATTTAGCCTGGCTGTATCGTTCGCGTGTCATTGTTTATGTGTAAAGTTTTCTCTCCTTCCCCCCCCCCCGTTACTATTATGTGGTGTGATGGCTCTGATGAACAAAAATAGATTAATGACTAAAACGTGATTCATTGATGTGTAGAAGCAAGGGTAAAAATAGTAGGACAAACAGAGCGACTCAGAAGCCTAATTAGTGAGCAGGACTCGGGATCTGTTGGGACAAGAGCGTCTGCGAATGAGATGTTTTTGCCTGCGCCGCCGCCGAGAGGGAGGGTGTGAATGGGAAGCGCGGCTGCGGACATCTGAAAATTGGATTTGACTGAACAAGAAGCTTATGCCACTCTTCTCTCCAATGTATGCTCTTTTTATTTTATTTATTTGTTTGTTTGTTTATTTTTGTGGTTCTGGGGACTGAACACAGGGGCATTCTACCTCCAAGCTACACCCTCTCCCAGCCCTATTTTATTCCATTTATTTATTTGTTTGTTTAATTATTCATTTATTTAGTGATGCTAAAGATTGAACCCAACGGCATTCTACCTCTGAGCCACACGCCCCCAGTCCTATTTTATTTTCTATTTGGAAACAGAGTCTCACTGCGTTGCAAAGGGCCTCACTAAGTAGCTGAGGCTGTCCGCGAATCGTGGGCCTCCTGCCTCAGCCTCCCAAATGTTGGGATAACAAGCGTGCGCCACCACGCCCGGCTTCATTTTTTATTTTAAAACGGGGACTTCCTAAGTTGCTGAGGCCGGCCTGGAACCAGCAATCCTCCCGTCTCCTCCTGCCAAGTCCTGAGATTACAGGCGTGTGCGACCACGCTCAGCTTCATGATGTCTTTATTAAATTAATGATGCCATAACAGACCAGAGATCACTGACTTGGTCCTCGCTGTCTCTGTCTGAGTTGGGAAAGTGTTATCTCTGTGATTCCAAGTGCTGTGTCAACACAGTGGCCAGTAGCTTGGGAACCTCGAACCTCTCATTTCAGACCTGACATAATAGGATCTTCAGCGCCGAGAATAAGCTGTCAGGAAATTGAACTGTGATGCAGGAGGCTGCATCTGTCCACGGGCACCGGCTCTTCCCTAATACTTAATTTGCTTCATTCTTTGGTGAAGAATAGACATGTTATTATTTGACATATTACTACGCACATTTAAAAGCCATGCGCAATGCCAGAAAACGCAAAGAATTTCTTTCCATGGCTGAGCCCAAGTGAAAAAGCATTGGAAATTCATTTACAGTTAACTACTTGCCAAATTAAAACATTTTAACATCTCAGCTCTTTTTTTTTTTTTTTTTTTTTTGTACAGGGAATTTAACCCAGAGGCATTGTACCTGTAAGCTATACTCCCAGACCTATTTTATTGTTTATTTATTTATTTTTTGTGGTACTGGGGGTGGAACCCAGGGGCTTTCTACCTCTGGGCTACACCCCCACCCTATTTTTTATAGTTTATTTGGAAACAGGTCTCACTAAGTTGCTGAGAGCCTCACTAAGGCTGGCTTTGAACCTGTGCTATCCTCTTGTCTCAGCCTCCCAAGCGCTGGGATTACAAGCATGAGCCACCACACCCGGCTTATTGTTTATTTTATTTATTTATTTATTTATTTATTTATTTATTTATTTATTTATTTGTGGTGCTGGGTTGGAACCCAGGGGCCTTTCTACCACCTGGCTACACTCCCAGTCCTGTTTTATACTTTATTTGGAAACAGGGTCTCACTAAATTGCTGAGAACCTCACCAAGTAGCTGAGGCTGGCTTTGAACCTGTGCGATCCTCCTGTCTCAGCCTCCCAAGCATTGGGATTACAAACATGTTCCACCACACCCGGCTTGTTGTTTATTTTAAAACAAGATCTCACTAGGTTGATGAGAGTCTCACCACTTGCTGAGGCTGTCCTGGAAACTGCCTGTCTCAGCCTCCTAAGTACTAGGATTGAACTCAGGCATTCTACCTCCAAAACACACCCTCAACCTGGTTTGTTTGTATTTATTTATTTATTTATTTATTTATTTATTTATTTTGGTGGTACTGGGGTTCCTGGAAGCCCATCTACCTCCGGGCTACACTCCCAGACCTATTTTATATTTTTATTTGGAAACAGGGTCTCTTAAGCCAGTGCAGCTGGCTTTGAACCTGCGCGATCCTCCTGTCTCCGCCTCCCAAGCGCGGGGATTACAAGCGTGCGCCACTACGCCTGGCTAATTTTTATTTTGAAACAAAGTCTTGCTAAATTGCTGAGGCTGGTCTCAAACCTGTGATCCTCCTGTCTCAACCTCTCAAGTACTGAAATTACAAGCATGCACCACCATGCCCAGCTAGTGTCTCAGCTTTTTTTTTTTTTTTTTTTTTTTTTTTTTCGGGTCTGGGGATGGAACCCAGGGGCATTTGACCTCCGAGCTAAACCCCCTGCCCTATTTTTTATTCTTTATTTTGAAACCGGGTCTCACTGAGTTGCAGAGGGCCTCACTAAGTAGCTGAGGCTGTCCGCGAACCGCGATCCTCCAGGTCTCAGCCTCCCGAATGCTGGGATTATAAGCGCGCGCCACCACGCCCGGCTGTGTCTCAGCTTTTTAATGAGGTATCTTCTTTGACTT
The DNA here is from genome assembly GCF_963383645.1 of Muscardinus avellanarius. Classification (NCBI taxonomy): domain Eukaryota; kingdom Metazoa; phylum Chordata; class Mammalia; order Rodentia; family Gliridae; genus Muscardinus; species Muscardinus avellanarius. The sequence continues at coordinate 93,592,857 of NC_137796.1, read as the reverse complement.
AGGTAGCAGTGAGAAGTGGTCTTTTATGAGAAACTTCACCATTGTTTCTGGGTCATATCAAACATACAAAATCATGTGTCTGGGCCGCCAAACAGTTTGCTGACTTATGTAATAGTTCATATCTCATAGTGCTAATTCAGTAGGACAAAAATAAAAGGAACCTGTTATCAACCCAGATATAGATTGATATGAATATAGAGAATAAGATAGATACATTAAATGTATAGTAGTGACTAATTGCAAACAACAATATTCCTTTTGTTGACTTGCTATTTCTCACTTACCTGCATTGGCTATTTCTGTGTTAATAACCAAATTCAGGATATGAGTATTTTCTTTTTTTTTTCCTTTTTTTTTTTCTTTTCTCGGGTTTGGGGATGGAACTCAGGGGCATTTGACCTCTGAGCTACACCCTCTGCCCTATTTTTTATTCTTTATTTTTTGAAACAGGGTCTCACTGAGTTGCAGAGGGCCTCACTAAGTAGCTGAGGCTGTCCCGGAACCGCGATCCTCCAGGCTCAGCCTCCCGAATGCTGGATTACAAGTGTGTGCCATCACGCCCCGGGAATATTTTTAAATACTTTTTTTTAAAATTAAAAAAAAAATAACAGGCTGCTATACTGCGCTATTCACATTTTTCCTACTTGTTTTTCAAAATTCAGGTACAAATATATACTATATTGTATCTTTTGCTATAGAAACTTGATTTCCAAACTTTGAATTTGAATTCAAGAGATTAGTAGATAATAACATATACTTAAATATTCAAGAGATAAATAGATAATAACATATACTTAAATATTACTCATTTTGAAATAATTGTATCTTAGTTTTATTGCTTAAAGATTGATGACATTTTATCTGAAATTGGAGGTCTGCATATGCTCCAAATAGCTAACTAGTGGTTATTGGATCCTAAAAATTTTAGATACTTTGCTTTAGATGATCGGGAAAACATTGGAAAATGTAAAAGTTATAAGCAGAGGAAAAAATATGGTCAAATTTTAATTTTCTTTTTTCTTTTTCTTGCAGTACTGGGGATGGGACCCAGGGGCATTCTACCTCTGAGCTACACCCTCAGCCCTATTTTCTTTCTTTCTTTCTTTCTTTCTTTCTTTCTTTCTTTCTTTCTTTCTTTCTTTCTTTCTTTCTTTCTTTCTTTCTTTCTTTCGTGGTCCTGGGGGTGGAACCCAGAGGCTTTCTACCTCTGGGCTATACTCCCAGACCTATTTTATATATTTTTTTGGAAACAGGATCTCACTAAGTTGCTGAGAGCCTCACTAAGTAGCTGAGGCTGGCTTCGAAACTGTGTGATTCTCCTGTCTCAGCCTCCCAAATGCAGGGATTACCAGCTTGTGTCACCACGCCCGGCCTTTATTCTTTATTTTGAAACCGGTCTCACTGAGTTGCAAAGGGCCTCACTAAGTAGTAGCTGAAGCTGGCCTCCAACCACAATCCTCCTGTCTTAGCCTCCCAAATGCTGGGATTACAAGCATGTGCCACCACGCCCAGCAGATTTTCATTTTCAAAAGACAATTCACACTGGGTGTACTGGTGCACGCCTGTAATCCAGGAATTGGAAAGCTGAGACAGAAGGATGACAGGTTAGAGGCCAACCATAACAACTTATCGAGACCCTGTTTCCAAATAAAAAATAAAATAGGGCTGGGTATATAGCTTGAGGTGGAATACCCCTGGGTCCAGTACTCAGTAAAACACACACACACACACACACACACACACACACACACGCGCGCGCGCGCGCACACGCGCGTGCGCCTCAGATGGTAGCATAATGCTGAGTCTGTATGGTGGTACACTTTTATTTATTTAAATCTTTCCACAAGTATTCAAGTGTCTGTTACTAGTCACTGAGCTCACACTTAGGGATACAAACAAATTAAAAACCTGCCATAGGTCCTCCTCTCCTGGATCCCGTCCTGAGAGAGAGCTAGCTATTCAAACAAATTATCCAGATGTCTGGATTATGACTGTGTTAAGTGCTAATGAAAAGTCAGAAGTGGACCTGAGACAGAAACAACCGTCCTCAGAGAAAGGTTAAACACGGACAGCAAGGGGGTTCAAAGAGGACCCCAGGCTCTGGCTCCGAGGGAGGAGTAACAAGCAGAGAGGAGGAACCCAAGAGAAGAAGCAGATTTGGAGTCTGTTAAGCATCACATTTTGTTTTATTTTTATTTTTTTGGTGGTACTGGGGTTCCTGGAAGCCCTTCTACCTCCGGGCTACACTCCCAGACCTATTTTTACATTTTTATTTGGAAACAGGGTCTCCAAACCAGCGTGCGGGACTGGCTTCGAACCTGCGCGATCCTCCTGTCTCTGCCTCCCAAGCGCGGGGATTACAAGCATGCGCCACCATGCTTGGCTCTTAACCTCCATTTTCAATCTACCCACTTTGGTTTAGTTTTCATTTGTTTTTTAATACTTTATATAAAGTAGCCCATCTCTGATTTTATTTATGTATTTATTTTTATTTATTTATTTTGCGGTCTAGGTATGGAACTCAGGGGCATTGTACCTCCGAGCTACACCCCCTTATTATTATTTTGGTGGTACTGGGGATGGAACCCAGGGGCTTTTCTACCTCCGGGCTATACTCCCAGACCTATTTTATACTTTATTTGGAAACAGGGTCTCACTAAGTTGCCGAGAGCCTCACTACCTTGCTAAGACTGTCCAAGAACATGCGATCCTCTTGTCTCAACCTCCTAAGTACTGGGATTACAGGCTTGCTATATCAGGGTTTTGTCAGCCCTCCTTAAATTGATCTGAGCAGCAGCCAGGTTTAAGAATAACAAATCTAAACTGGACGTGGTGGCATAAATTTGTAATCCCAGCATCCGGGAGGCTAAGACTGGAGGATTGTGGTTCGCTGACAGCCTCAATTACTTAGCAAGGCCCTTCACAACCCATTGAGACCCTTTTTCCAAAAAAAAAAAAGACTAAAAAATAGGGCTGGAGGTATAGCTTGAAGGTAGAATGACTCTGGGTTCCATCCCCGGTACCGCAAAAAAAAAAAAAAAAAAAAAAAAAAAGTTTGAGGGTGTAACTCGGAGGTACAATGCCCTTAAGTCCCATCCCAGTACTGCAACAACAACAAGAAAAATAAATAAATAAATAAAAATAAAAAATAAAAAGACTGAAAAATAGGGTTGGGGGTGTAGCTCGGAGGTACAATGCCCCTGGGTTACACACACACACACACACACACACACACACACACACACACACACAAAATCTAGTGCATATACAAATTTAGTGCTCACATACACATACACATACACATACACATGTGGTGTATATGTATGTGATACACACACACACACACACACACACACACACACACATATAGTGGCACTAGGGATTGAACCCAGGAGCATTCCTCTGAGCTACACCCCCACCCCTATTTATTTTATTTTATTTTATTTTATTTATATTTTGGTACTGGGGATTGAACCCAGGGGAATTCAACCTCCAACCTACACCCCTAGCCCTATTTTTCATTCTTTTTATTTTGAAACACGGTCTCACTAAGTTGCAGAGGGCTTCACTACATAGCAGAGGCTGGCCACAAACCTGGACCCTCCTGTCTCAGCTTCCCAAGTACTAAGATTACAACTGTGGGCCACCACACCCGGGCTTGCACCCCTATTTTATTTATTTATTTATTTAGTTAGTTTTTTTGGTGGAACTGGGGGTGGAACTCAGAGGCTTTCTACCTCCGGGCTATCCTCTCAGACCTATTTTATATTTTATTTGGAAAAAGGATCTCACTAAGTTGCTGAGAGCCTCACTTCAAACCTGTGTGATCCTCCTGTCTCAGCCTCCCAAGTGCGGGGATTACAAGTGTGTGCCACCACGCCCAGCTCCCTATTTTATTTTGAAATAGGATCCCAGTACATTGTAAAGGGCCTTGCTAAGTTGCTGAGGCTGGCTGCGAACCTGTGATCCTCCTGTTTCAGCCTCCCAAGTACTGGGATTTCAGATACACACCACAAAGCCCCACATCAAACACCATATTGATATGATGGTTAGTGAGCTAGAATAAGGAACCAGGCCAACAGACCTCTCTGATTTCTAGATCCAGACTGATGAGGGGTTCCAAAGTGGGATTGCAAACAGCCCAATTAGGGCCCAGATCTAAGAACCAATCAGGACCCTGGAATTAAGGACCAATCAGAGCCCAGATCTAAGGGCCAATCAGAGGAGTTTCCAGGATATATAAGCTAGCCTAGGGGAAAGGAGAAAAGCAGAGGAGCAGCACAAGCAGAGCGGTGGATCTGAGCAGGGAGAAAAGAACTGGCAGCGGCAGCAAGCTGGCAGAGCTGTGCCACCAGCCACAATAAAAATAGCACTGCCTGCATCTGTAAAGCAGGAAGAACAGGAGTAGCAGCAACTGTGATTTAATGGTGGCGATTTGACGATGACTTCTCAGCAGCCAAGGTCCAGTGAGACCCCTCCCCTGTGTGGGAGCCATGTGGCCTTTCCCTGTGTCGCCGTACCCCAATTTCTGCGTCTTCTGGGCTACATTCTTTTAGCTCTTAGATACTAAGATATCTTAGATACTTAGGTACTAAGATACTTAGATACAAAGCACAAGTCTGGAGCTGAGACCTCCTCCACCGGGCCCAACCTGTATAGCGGTCCCGGTCTCAAAATGTCCAGAATTATAACAGACAGGAAACAAAAAAACATAAAGCAAAAACTTAATATGTTCATGTTGAGAAATAAATTTTTTTTTTAATTGGGGGATCTCACTATATTGCCCAGGCTGACCTTGGATTTGAGATCCTCCTGCCTCAGGCTTCGTACCAACTGGGATTACAGATACCCACACAACACCCTGCTCAGAAATGAAATATTGCTGGCATCCCAGGATCTTTTCAACCCCAGAAGTTCACCCCAACTTATTTGAACTCTCCTAGCGGATTTCTTCCTACCGAGCTCCAGACTTCTGCCTCTACAGCCTCGCCTGGAATGACTCAGGCCTCAACACTACTTTTTCTTGCCCTCACACCAATGTTGAAATCTGATGCCATTCTCATTCCAGATTTGAAATTTTTTTCCACAGCATACATGCTCACATTTACATAAAGCATACGTTTTACCAGGTTTTTAGCTTTACACCATGTTTCTTGTATCCATAACTTCCTTTCTCTAGAATCTGTAGTGTTGGATGCTGGAACGTCTGCGCAAATGAGAATCCCCGTTCTCACTCACCCGGAGCCAATTCCGGGGATTAAGAAGGAGAGGAGCAAACGCGCTGGCAAGCCAAGCAACCTGTATTGCAGAGATGGGACTCGGCATCTCTCTCGGTAGCTGAATGTGAACCAGCGCACGCTGACTTTCTGTAGACCCTGAGGCTTATTCCTACCTCTCAGGGCTATATGTGTGGCAGTATTTTGCCCCAGCCTCAACCCCGTGGTTTCAGGGCCCATATTAGAAGAAGGTCTGCCTCCCAGTCTCCACCAGCAGAGCCTCAGTCACCAAGAACCTTCCCCAGGCAAATTATTGATTCCCTTGTTCAAAAAGTAAGGGGTCTTTTATCCTGAATATCAGCGGGCAGAGGTCAGTCCCAGCTTGGCCAAATGCAACCCTGTAATTAATTAGCTTAAGGACTGCCCTGGGAGAATCACTCTCTTCCTGTCTGTTTACTCTTCATCTTGGGTTTCTCAGGCTTCCTTGGGAAGAAAGGCCTTCCCTGGAGAGAGTTAACCGTCGGATTTCTTTAACCAGGTTTTCCATTGATCTGAACCCTTCTCTATCTGGCGGAAATTCCTCGCATCCCCCCATCTGCTGATGTTTCTCTTCCTTCTTGTTTGGTAATCATGCGTGTGTGTGTATAAATGTATTTTTTTCTGTCCTTTTGGTAGAATTGGGGGGGGGTCATCAGAAGTAAACCTCAGTGCTCAAGAAAATAAAATTGTGAGGCAAGATAAGTTGGCAACAGCTATTTTATTTCTGTATTTTTGTTGTTGTTATAATAATAATAATTACATTATTATTATTATTTTGGTGGTACTGGGTATGAACCAAGGGCATTCATCTCTGAGCTACAACCCCCCCAGTCCTATTTTATTTTATATTGAAACAGGATCTCACTGAGTTGCGGAGGGCCTGGCTAAATTGCTGAGGTTGGTGGAGAAACTTCGATCCTCTAATCTCATCCTGAGTATTGTGATTATGTGTGCCACCACATCTGGCTGCCAACAGCTGCCTTAACACTTGACATTGAGCCTCAGCGCATAGACAAATAGATTCAGTTGCATTTTAACTAATGCTCAGTCTATTAAAATAGTAAATCTAAGAACCTACTCTTACCTAAGCCCTTAACATAATCCACAGACCACATTACTTTATTTATAAACCTGGTATCTCTAATTTAAAGTTAAGGACTGATTTTTATTTGATCTTCCATCTGTGTTGAATCAGATCATAAATTCGACATAGAGAATTCTCCTAAATATTTAGCACCGTTTATAAACTTGATTAATAAATATTCCCTTCGCTTTAGCATTTTTAGCTACAATTACAGATTTGAATCTCAAGTGCTTCACACATCTGACAAGGCTGACTTACAAATTCAACAAACAGAATTTACTAAACACTTACCCACTATTTACAAACCTAAGAAGTCTGGAATTATTTACCAATCCAGAAGTTTTTAAACATACAGTTTCAGTTTAAAGCAATCAAATTCTTTTAAATATTTTAAATTAACATCACAGATCTTCTTGTATGAGTCAGACTCTCTTGACCCGGTGTCTATCAACATCTGTGCCCAGATCACCAAGAGTAGCAGAAGGGCCGGGCACCGTGGTGCATGCCTGTAATCCCAGTACTCGGAAGGCTGAAACAGAAGGATCGCAGGTTCAAGGCCAGTCTCGGCAATTTAGGGAGACTTTTTCAACCTAGTGAAGCCCTATTTCAAAATAAAATATAAAGCTGGGAGTGGTGACGCACGCTTATAATCCCCACACTTGGGAGGCGGAAACAGGAGGATCACACAGGTTTGAAGACAGCCGCATTGGCTTATGAGATCCTGTTTCCAAATAAAAAGTATAAAATAGGTCTGGTAGTATAGCCTGGAAGTAGAAGGATTTCCAGGAACCCCAGTAACACCAAAAAAAAAAAAAAAAAAAAAAAAAAAAAATATATATATATATATATATATATATATATATATAAAATCAATCAGGGTTGAGGGGTTAGCTCAGAGGTAGAATGCCCCTGGGTTCCATCCCCAATTCCCCCAGCCCCCTCCCCCACACATGCAATTATAAGTTAAACCTCCAATAAATTGTTCTATTTCCGGTTATGTGTGTAATGCACAGCTCAGGTTTTGGTATCTGAGGGATAGCTCAGCAGTACAGTGTGTATACCAGTATTCCCCCCCCCCCCCCCGCTATACTAGGGATGGAACCCAGGAGCATTCTACCTCCAAGCTACACCCACAGCCCCATTTTTTATTCTTTATTTTGAAACAGGGTCTCACTGAGTTGCAAAGTTGCCTCACTAAGTAGCTGAGGCTGTCGGCAAACCTCCTGTTTCAGTCTCCCAAATACTGGGATTAAAAGCGGGCACCACCACACCCGGCTGTATACCAGTATTTTTTAAAGGGGGTGGTGGCAGAAGGGAAAACTTGACACAATTTTGTGCTTGTTGGTTTTGCTTTAAGTTTTTGTCCACAAATCTCCAGTGAGTCCCTAGTACACCCTCTTATATTACAGTCCCCTAACATATTTATTTTTCTGTTTTCTCAGATAACTTTTTTTTTTGGTAGGAGGAAAATGGTTCTTTATAAGTATGATGTGTGTGTGTATGTGTGTGTGTGTGTGTGTGTGTGTGTGTGTGTGTTACTAGGGATTGAACCCAGAGTCATTCCACCTTCAGACTACACCCCCAGCCCTTCCTTTATTTATTTGTTTGTTTGTTTATTTATTTATTTATGTTTGTTTGTTTTAGAACAGGGTCTTACTAAATTGCTGAGGCTGGCCTCAAGAACCTGTGAACCCTCCTGTCCTAGCCTCCCAAGTACTGAGGTTACAGGTGTGTACCACCATGCCCAGCTAAGGTATTATTTTTAATTGTGACAAAATGAAACGGGGGTTTCTTGAGAGGAAACCCGGTGAGTTCTTGTCTACGGTGAGCGAAGAAGACACCTGCAAACCTCAGGAAGGGGAGTAAAAGGTTTATTGGAAGCAGCAGGGAATGGGGGAAGGGTGGCTGAACACCCCCAAAGGGGCTGGAACTTTGGATCCAGCAGCTGCCTTCAGAACAATACTTAAGAGTAGCCCAAGCCGAATTGCCTTCAGGAGCAGGCTGCTTTCTTCCAGAGTCCACACAATCTGCCAGAAGGGAATAGAGAAAAGTGGCCGAATACCCCAAAGGGGCAGGCTGCCTTCAGGGTCACCACCCAAGTGTCGCCTGATCCAAGTCCACGCGAACTGCCAGAAAAGAGGTGCAGGTCACCCCTAGGGGCCTGGTCAGCCTTGATGTCCAGCAGAGGCCTTCAGGTCACTACTCGAGAGTTGCCCGAGCCACGTGCCCTCAGATGCACTCTGCCTTCTCTCAGGGCCAACACAACCTGCGAGAGAGAGAACAGCTCCCCAAAAGGGGAGGGGGTCCCGAGAGGGAAAGTCCCCAATTTGTCCTCCGGTCAGGCCTGACTGCTTGCAAGTCCGCTTTTGGTTAGGGTGACTTTTGGGATTTCTAGGAAGCAGCTCTCAGGATTTGCATAGGGTATTTTCAAGTCCTTTGAAGGGTCTCATCTCCTTTCATTCAGTAGGAGTGTCCACTTGCTCTGTGCTGGCTCCTGGGTTTGTTGATTGGTAAACAGGTGGCTTTGGGAAGCTCTGGCCTTCTTATCTCTGAGCCTTTGGAATTTCAGGTATTTGTCGCCCCTCAGGAAACTCAGGAAATTAACTTTTTTCTACCGAGGCCTTTTCCCTATCTGCCTATTTCCTTTCTATCTCCTCAAAAATACACATAGATTAAAATATATCTGCGTAACCATTTTTTACTATCCCCAGATAACTGGGTTTTTTTTGGTGGTACTGGGGATGGAACCCAGGAGCCTTCTACCTCTGGGCTACACTCCCACACTATTTTATATTTTTTATTTGGAAACAAGGTCTCCTAAGCCAGCAGAGGCTGGCTTCGAACCTGCGCAGTCCTCCTGTCTCAGCCTCTCAAGCGCGGGGATTACAAGTGTGCGCCACCACACCCGGCCAGATAATATTTCATAACTGAGTTTTCCTTACTTCTCCGTACTATTTAATTACGAGTATTAGCAGTAATTAGAAAAAAAAAAGTGTTGGTTTTTTTTTCATTCTTCTTGCCTGAGCTACTGACTTGCTATCTTGTGGCCGATTTCTTCTGCTCTCTCTCTCCCCTTTATGGTAGGATAGTCTGTGAGGCTCTCAGGCCCGGCCCTCCACTCACACCTTAGATGACATCCTATTTTCTCCCTTGCTCAAGGACTCTGCTCCTTCTATTAACCACATTTTCTTTTCCTTGTAATCTTTTTTCTCTCATGTCTTACTACTTTAGCCAGGTTTGTTTTCATTATGGTGTCAATTACTTTAAACATTTATATTATTCAGGTAAAAGTGTTACTCAGTGGTAATCCCAGTACTTGGAAGGCCGAGACAGGAAGATTGCAGGTTTGAGGTCAGCCTCAACAACTTAGTAAGGCCCTCAGCAACTTAGTGAGACCCCGTTTCAAAATAAAACATGGCGCACGCTTGTAATCCCAGCATTCGGGAGGCTGAGACCGGAGGATTGCAGTTTGTGGACAGCCTCAGCTACTTAGGGAGGCCCTCTGCAACTCAGTGAGACCCTGTTTCAAAATAAAGAATAAAATAGGGCTGGGGGTGTAGCTCAGAGATAGAATGCCCCTGGGTTCCATCCCTAAATACCACAAGAAAAAAAAAAGTCATATTAGAGGGCTGGGTATATTATACCCATATTATAGTGGTAGAGCACTTGTCTAGCATGAATGAGGCTCTGGGTTCCATCTCTGGCACCAGACACACGAATCATATAAGTCGTGTTGTTTATTTGTTTGGGGTGTCTCCCCAGGACCCTTTCCCAAAAGAATTTAAGTTTCATTAGGCACAGACTTAATTTTTTTAATCAATCTATACCCAGTGCTTGAAACAGCATGGTAAGGCAATCAATAAATTTCAAAATAAGTGCCCTTTGTTTTTGTTTGTGTTTTTTGTTTTGTTTTGTATTTTTGGTGGTACTGGGGTTCCTAGAAGCCCTTCTACCTCCGGGCTACACTCCCAGACCCATTTTATGTTTTTATTTGGAAACAGGGTCTCTTAAAGCCAGTGAGGCTGGCTTCGAACCTGCGCCATCCTCCTGTCTCCGCCTCCTAAGTGCGGGGATTACAAGCGTGCGCCATCACGCCCAGCTAATAAGTGCCCTTTGAGTATGCAAGATCTTCTTCAGTGTTTCACACATCTTAAATAATATTCAAAACACATGAATGATCACAAGGACTATAACGTGAAAGTACTAAGCCCACCAGTCTGCCTGACTTGCGATGAGGATCCACGCTCCGGGTGGGCAGCGCCGGCCCCATCTGAACAGCTCAGCTCCTTCCTCAGAGTTGAGCAGCGCCCGCCTGCCCACGGGAGCTAGGGTCTTCCACTGGAATGGAATGTAAACTTCACAGCCTAAGCACTGTTTACACTTCGCTTTTAGCCACTTGGGGGGAAAAATCCTATTCGCCATACAGCTTTTTCATTCTTAATTTGTAACGCTGAGATCCTGTCCTCTTCGCTAGACTGCTTTCCTTCCCATCCGTGGGATGCTCTGCCTTTCAAATCCGTCTCTCTCCAGCATCTCATTACTCACCATTCTACGGACATGACCTGTGCTGGTATTTTGGGGTTGGAGGGGAGTTACCCTTTGTGTATTTATTTTGTAAACTTTCAGCGCTCTCTTCCTTCTGCTAGACAATTCCCTGAGGTGTTATGCAAGGAAAGATCCTTGCTGTTTATTGCCAACAACCATACCTTCGCATTTTGTTTCCATGGTTTTTTGTGTTGTTTTGTTTTCGTTTGAGCTCCCAGAAACACCATCTATTAGCAGTGGCGGCTCACATCCTGGGTTTATTTCTGGCTTTACAGAGACGGCTCTGGTGTTTTATTGGGAAGCAGGGTGCTGACTGTTAGCTGAGATTCCTTTCTCGTCCCCGTCTCCTTCGGTCCTCTCGTATCTACCCAAGTGCATTTGCTTTGGGAACATGGAGGGCGCCGAGTGCTCCAGCGCTCCGGGAGAGCAGTTTTGATGGCATCGTGCCAGCAAAAGCCAGCTTGCCGTGGTTTGCAGGGCGGCCAGCAGAAAGCTTCGTCTTCACTGCGTGTCAAGGGTTTTCGTCAAGAATGGATGCTGGATTTTTTTTTCTTATTGCCTGCTCAGTGTTTATTAGTGAAGTGATAGCATTTTTTTTTTTTCCTGGCTCGTTGGGATAATGTTACATATAAATATATTTTTATGCATCCATCCCAGGAATGTTTGATTGCCTACTATGAGTCGAATTCATAAATGTGAAACTGGTGATTTTTATGAAATGTTGTAGGGTTTTCTGATGAATTTAGAATTGATTTTTAACTCTTTCTTTCGCTTTCTCTCTCTCTTTTTTTTTTCTTTATGTGGTACTGGGGTGGAACCCAGGAGCGTTCTACCTCTTAACTACACCTTTATCCTTTTCTTAAGTTTATTTATCTATTTAATTTTTTTCGAAAAAAATTTTTTTGTGGTACTAAGGATTGAACCCAGGGCATTCTACCTCTGAGCGACACCTCCAACCCTATTTTTTATTCTTTATTTTGAAACAGGGTCTCATTAAGTTGCAAAGGGCCTCACCAAGTAGCTGAGGTTGGACATGAACTTGTGATCCTCCTGTCTCAGCCTCGCAAGTGTGAGCCACCACGCCCAGCTTATTTATTTAATTTTGAAACATGTCTGCTAAGTTGCTGAGACTGGCCTTGAACCTGTGATCCTCCTGTCTTAGCCTCCAGAGTGCTGAGATTATAGGTATGCATCACAGTGCTGTGTGTGTGTGTGTGTGTGTGTGTGTGTGTGTGTGTGTGTGTTTTGCTGGAGTTTGAAACTAGGAGCATTTTACCTGTGGGCTATACCCCAAGCCCTATATTATTTTTTAAATTTGAAACAAGGTCTTGCTAAGGTGCAGAGGGCCTTGCTAAATAGCTGAGGCTGGCCATGAGTCTGTGATCCTCCTGTCTCAGCCTCCCAAGTACTGGGATTATAGGGATGTGCCACCATGCTTGGTTTTTATTTTGTAACAGGATCTCTCTAGATTGCTGAGAGTCTAAATTGGTGAGGCTGGTTTCAAACCTGTGATCCTCCTATCTTAGTCTCCCACTTACTGGGATTACAGATATGCGCTACCACACCTAGCTCAATTTGTAAATATTGAACCGTTTTTGTAGTATTAGGATTAACCTTATTTAACTGTGACATATTGCTCTTTCATTTTTAAGGATTTAATCTACTGCTGCTTATTGCTAAAAATTCAAAGCCGGGCATGGTGGTGCAGGATTGTAAGCCCAGTACTTGGGAAGCTGAGGCAGGAGGATTCCAGGTTTGAGGATAGCCTCAGCAAGTAGTGAGACGCTCATCAATCTAGTGAGACTCTGTTTCTAAATAAAAATAAAATAGACCTGGGGACATAGCTTGGAGGTAGAATACCCCTGGGCTCAATCCCTAGTACCACAAAAAAATAAAGATAAAAAATTTCCAAAGGTGCAAAAGCTAGAAAATTCACATTCAATCTATAATAATAATAATAATAATAATAATAATAATAATATAGGATAATCCCTGTTAATAGAGATTTCTGACCCTTTTCCTTTTTCAAATTTCATAAACATTAAAAAATTTATTGGCAAACAAAAAATGTATGTGAATTTTCCCGTTGATGTTCATGGTCGTGCTCTAGAAGTTGCAGAAGGAGAGCCGCCTCCCAGATCAACTGTTTCCGCCCTCCAAGTGATGCTGTGCTATAGTTCTTGACGCCTCTGTTTTATCTGGACAGTATGATATTCCCTCCCTCCAGAGGTGTGCTGAATTCTATGTAAAAACTAACTGGAAGCCACGCATAGTGGTGCAGGCTTGTAATCCCAGCAATTGGGAGGTTGAGACAGGAGGATTGCGGTTTGCAAACAACCTCAGCTACTTAGTGAGGCCCTTTGCAACTCAGTGAGACCCTGTTTCAAAATAAAGAATAAAATAGGGCAGGGGTTGTAGTTCAGAGGTTGAATGCCCCTGGGTTCCATCCCCAGATCCAAAAAAAAAAAAAGAAAGAAAGAAAGAAAGAAAGAAAGAAAGAAAGAAAGAAAGAAAGAAAGAAAGAAAGAAAGAAAGAAAAGGGAGGCTGGGGGTATAGCACGGAGGTAGAATGCCCGTGGATTCCATCCCCAGTACTGCAAAAAGAAAAGAAAAGAAAAAAACTAACTGAGAGCTGGGCCTAGGAGCACACACCTGCACCTTATTTCCAGTACTTGGGAGGCTGAAATAAGAAGATTGCAGGTTGGAGGAGAGCCTCGGCAATATAGTGATACTCTCAGCAGTGTAGAGAGACCCTGTTTCAAAATAAAACAAAACAAACTGAGCTTGGTGGTTCTTGCTTGTATTGCAAATTTGAGGCCAGTCTCAGCAATTTAGCAAGGCCCTCTTCAGCTTAGTGAGACCCTGTTTCCAAGTAAAAAATAAAATAGAGCCGGAGGTGTTAGCTCAGAGGTAGAATGACCCTGGTGTAATCTCTAATACCACAAAAACAAACAAACAAAAAACCAGAAAAACTAGCTGAGGTTAACTTGTTTAAACAGTCTTCATTGAGTTCTTCTCGGACTCCCTGAAACTTTATTCTACACAAGGGACAAGTGATAAATAAAATATTTAGTATATAAGTTGGTCCTAAGAGCTATGGAGAAAACGTCAGGAAGAAGGAAGGGGTGGTAATATTATTGAAGAGAAATCATAATTACCGTGCTGAAGACGTTCTCATGTGGGCAGATGAAGGTTATTGCTAAAAGAGAATTCAACAGCAACGAACATGATCTGTCGCTACATAGCACGGTATCAGCGAACCTCACCAATGTGTTGAACAAAAGAATGGGAACACAGAGAGTGCTTTCAGTAGGACTCCAAGTGCACAGATCTGAGAACAGCCAGCTGTGCCTGTGCTAAAGTTAAGAGAGCGCTTACTATTGGACAAGCAGCGGTGCAGGAGGAGACCTAGGGGATTCTGCGATGCTGGCTACACACTGCTTGTTCATCCGGGTACTACTAACAGCAAGGCATGCTGTTTGTGAAAATTCGCCAAACTGAGCATTTATAATGTGTGCATCTTCCGGCTAAATATCACACATCAATAGAGTTTTTCTTTTTCAGTACTGGAGATTGAACCCAGGGGCATTCTACCACTGAGAGGCACTCCCAGCCTTATCTTAGTTTTTATTTCTAAACAGGGTCTTTCTAAGTTACCGAGGGCCTCACTCAGTTGCCGGGGTTGGCTGCTAACCTGCGATTCACCCGTTTCAGCCTTCCAAGTACTGGGATCACAGGCATGTGCCTGTATGCCAGTTTGTTTGTTTGTTAATTCAAAATCAGCTGTCTTTAGCTGAGTATGGTAGTGTACACCTGTAGTCCCAGTACTCGGGAGGCTGAGACAAGAGAATTGCAGGTTCACAGCCAGCCTCAGCAACACGGTGAGCCCATGTTTCAAAATAAATACATAAATACATAAATAAGCTGGGCATGGTTGATACACACTTGTAATCTCAGTACTTGGGAGACTGAGACAGGAGGATCACAGGTTTGTGGAAAGCTTCAGCTACTAAGTGAGGTCCTCCACAACTTAGTGACCTGTTTCAAAATCAAGGGGGAAAAAATAGGACTAGGGTATAGCTCAGAGGTAAAATGCTCCTGGACTCAATCCCTAAATAAATAAAGGGAATGAGAATATAGTTCAGAGGTAGACTGCCCTTGGGTTCAATCCCCAGTACCATAAAAAGAAAATAGGAGATGGAGGTGGAGGCAGAGAAGGAGAAGGAAAATAATTAGCTAGTTGTGTTGCTGGGCATGGTGGTGCACATCTATAACCCCATTACTCAGGAGGCGGAGATAGAAGGGTCACAGGTTCAAGGCCAACCTCAGCAATTTAGTGAGGTCCCTTAGTAATTTATCAAGGTTCCATTTCAAAATGAAAAAATAAAATGAAATGGGTCTGGTGTGTAACTTGGAGACAGAATGCGTCTGGATTCTGCCTCTAATATGTAAAGAAAAGATAAAAAACAAAAAGAAACAATTAGCTGTCTTATTGATAGGCTATTTCTGGAAATATACTACCTGGTCTTATTTCCATTTGCATTCTCAACATCTAGCAGAATGCATGGCACTTTGAAATTAGTGAGTGTGTGTGTGTGTGTGTGTGTGTGTGTGTGTGTGTGCGTGCACGCTGGAAATATACTACCTGGTCTTATTTCCATTTGCATTCTCAACATCTAGCAGAATGCATGGCACTTTGAAATTAGTGAGTGTGTGTGTGTGTGCGTGTGTGTGCACGCTTGTGTGTGTGTTTGAATGAATAAGTGAATGATAAGCAAACGAGGCCCTGCAAGTCTCCGAGTGGCACTGTATTTGGTCTCCTTTAACTGCTCATCCTGAGGAAACTGAAGCAATCGCTATTTTCACTATTATTCCCCTGTTTAAAAAAGCCATTGCGGCGGCCAGGCGTGGTGGCGCACGCTTGTAATCCCCGCGCTTGGGAGGCGGAGACAGGAGGATCGCGCAGGTTCAAAGCCATTGCGATCCCCTTTGCCTATTGAAGAATAGCAATCTCACTCAGCAGACATTAAAGTAAGTAGTTTTAGGACTTAGAATTAGGACACCAGGTAAAACGAGGACAGGAACCTTGTCAGTTGCACCTGGCGGCGGCAGGTCTGGCCTCGGTGGTATCACTGGGCAGAGGCTGCAGAGGCCAGACTGTAGAGATCTCAGAAGAAACAGGACGTGAGGAATTGCAGACAGCCATTGCTACAGACATTTCAAGTCCTTTGACTATGAAAATGAGTAGGAAATGTACAGGGGGTTGATTGATGATTTCTTTTTTCTTTTCTTCCTCCTCTTCCTCCTCCTCCTCCTCCTCCTCCTCCTCCTCCTCCTCCTCCTCCTCCTCCTCCTCCTCCTCCTCCTCCTCCTCCTCCTCCTCTTCTTCTTCTTCTTCTTCTTCTTCTTCTTCTTCTTCTTCTTCTTCTTCTTCTTCTTCTTCTTCTTCTTCTTCTTCTTCTTCTTCTTCTTCTTCTTCTTCTTTTTGTGACCCTGAGGATTGAACTCAGGGTATTCTACCTCCAAGCTACATCCCCAGTCATATTATATATTTTTACTTTGAAACAGAGTCTTGCTAAGTTGCTGAGAGCTTCACTAAGTTGTCACGGGTGGCATCCAATCTGCAATCCTCCTGTCTCAATCTCACCAGTCCTGGGATTACAGGCGAGCATCACCATGCCCCACTGACAATTTTTTTTGGTAGTGTTTGCGTGTGAGTTTATCATAGAAGAAAAACTAGAGCATATTTATATCTTCAAGGAGGAAAGCTGTAGACAAGCCTGGTTTTCATACATTGATTTTTGCATTTGATCTTTTAGACATTTATTTACCAACTGGTTAGTAAGTACCTGTTGTACCAGTCCCGTCTCTGACTGTCGTAATCAGGCAGTGAGTGAGCTACATCTCGTCTTTGCCTGCACCCAGCTGACAGTCTATAGAGAAGAGAGAAGCTGCAGAGAATGGTGACAGAAAGATGATAGTCGTGTGAGAGGTGTGGAATCTAAACACAAGGGGAAGAATTCGCATCGTCAAGAGGGATCTTTTTGATTGGGCATGGTGGCGCACACCTGTACTGGGGAGGCTGAGACAGGAGGATTGCAGGTTCAAAGCTAGCTTCAGTAAGTTAATAAGATCCTCGGCAACTTTTTCAAAAGGTGGAGAGGGGCCGAGCATGGTGGCGCACGCTTGTAATCCCAGAGCTTGGGAGGCTGAGACAGGAGGATCGCACAGGTTCGAAGCCAGCCTCCGCTACTTAGTGAGGCTCTCAGCAACTTAGTGAGACCCTGTTTTCAAATAAAGTATAAAATAGGTGGGGAGAGTAGCTCAGAGGTAGAATGCCCCTGGATTCAATCCCCAGCGAGAAAGAGAGACAGACGGACAGACAGACACACACACACACACACACACACACACACATACATTGAATTTCAAATTAATAACTACCAAAAGGTAGACATAATACTAATAACTTTTGTGTGTGTGGCACTGGGGATTGAACCCAGGGGCATTCTGCCTCTGAGCTACACCCCTAGCCCCATTTTATTTTTATTTGGAAACAGGGTCTTGCTAGGTTGGTGAGAGTCTCACTGAGGCCATCCTCAGCCTCCCAAGTACTGTGATTACAAGCATGCGCCACCACCGGCAAAAGGCATCAATGCTGACAAGAAAACTGTTAATATAGCCTAGTGGCATTGCTCTTGTGCAAGAGTGTAGAAAAATGGCACTAGGGAGGGCGAAGCCAGGTAGAAGGCAGGAGGTGTCATCCCAGCCGCTACCCAGCAGCCTGATGCTAGGAGGGACCTTCGCCATCTCCTAGTTCCAAGCTACCAACATCGGTTCACAAAACAAGCAGCCGAGAAGGGTGACTCATGAAACCTGTACATGAAGCTAGTGGGATTCTGCAGAGTCACGTCTGACAGAGGGACGAGGAAGCCAGTGTAAAAGTGAAAACCTGTACCTGTAAAATCCCTAAAAAAGAAAGAAGCCTCGTTGGAGATGATAAGGTGTCAGGTGTTCCTCCCACATAGGGGCAGACGTGTGCTTCGTTATCTGAACAAGGGCTGTTGTCATTGCTTTGTATTTAGGGGCCTTGTACAATATATATATATATATATATATATATATATATATATATATATATATATTTTTTTTTTTTTGTGGTACTGGGGATGGAAACCAGGGGCATTCTTCCCCCAAGCTACACTCCCAGCCTCTTTTTTATTCTCTATTTTGAAGCAGGGTCTCACTAAGTTGCAGAGGTCCTCAGTAAGTCTCAACTTAGTGAGACCCCGTTTCAAAATAAAAAATAAAATAGGGCTGGAGATATACCTCAGAGGTAGAACACCCTGGGTTTAATCCCCAGCATACCCCCCCACACACACACATGTTAGTATAACTCCAAATTTAATGAGGACCTCACAGTGCGGGAGATTTTCAGGGATTAAAATCAAGGGAGATGCCGGGTGTGGTGGTGCACGCTTGTCATCCCAGCATTCGGGAGGCTGAGACAGGGGGATCACGGTTCGCAGACAGCCTCAGCTACTTAGTGAGGCCCTTTGTAACTCAGTGAGACCCTGTTTCAAAATAAAGAATAAAAAATAGGGCTGGGGGTGTAGCTCAGAGGTAGAAAGCCCCTGGGTTCCATTTCTAGTATGGAAGAAAAAAAAAAGCCAAGGGAGAAGCTGACAGCTGCGTGGTTCCCAAATCACACTCCTGTGCTATTTAAGTGATGCAGTTTTTCCTTTCACATTAATAGCCCTCCCTCCCTCTCTCCCTCCCTCTCTGCCTCTCTCTCTCTCTCTCTCTCTCTCTCTCTCTCTCTCTGTAATTAAATCCTCAGTAAGGATAACTTGATTATAGTCAAAATACAAAACTTGAAGGTTTTGTTTGCTTGGTGGTTTTGTTTTGTTTTGTTTGTTTGTTTGTTTGTTTTGTATTTGCAGTACTGTGGAAGGAGCCCAGGGTCTCATGCATGTTAGGAAAGTGCTTTACCACTGAGCTACAATCCCAGCCCAAAGATTACCTTTTTTTTTTTTTTTGGCAGTACTGAGGATGGAACCCAGGGGCATTCTACCTTCAAGCTACACCCTCAGCCCTATTTTTTATTCTTTATTTTGAAACATGGTCTCTCTGAGTTGCAAAGGGCCTCACTAGGTAGCTGAGGCTGTGTGCGAACCACGATCCTCCCGTCTCAGCTTCCCCTATGCTGGGATTACAAGCATGCCCCCACTACACCTGGCTCAAGATTATATTTTTAAGTATTAATTTAAGCTGGACATGGTAGTGTACCCTTGTAATCCCGGTACTTGGTAGGCTGAGACAGGAGAATCACAGGTTTGGGGCCAACATCATCTACTCAGTGAGGCCCTCTGCAACTTAGTGAGACCCTGTTTCAAAATAAAGACTAAAAAGCCAGGCGTGGTGGCATATGCCTCTAATCCCAGTACTTGGGGGGCTGAGACAGGAGGACCACAGGTTTGAGGCCAGCCTCAGCAACTTAGTGAGACCCTGTTTCAAAATAAAACATAAAATAGAACTGGGGAATATAGCTCAGAGGTAGAAACCCCCTGGGCTCAATCCGTAGTGCCACACACCAAAAAAAAGAAAGAAAGAATAAAAAATAGGGCTGAGCCAGGCATGGTGGTGCACACTTGTAATCCCCGCACTTGGGAGGCTGAGACAGGAGGATCATACAAGTTTGAAGCCAGCCTTAGCTGGCTTAAGAGACCCTGTTTCCAAATAAAATATAAAAAATAGGTCTGGGAGTGTGGCCCGGAGGTAGAAGGCCCCTGGGTTCCATCCCCAGTACCATAAAATAAATAAATAAATAAATAAATAAATAAATAAATAAATAAATAATAGGGCTGAGGGTGTAGCTCAGAGATAGAATGCCCCTGGGTTCAATTCCCAGTTCTGCCAAATGAAATAAAATAATGAAAAATATTAATTAAAAAAAACCTCGACTTCCGGGAAGATGGCGACGGAGGAAAGTGGGGCTTACAAGCCCTGCTAACAACCAATTTCTATTACCGCAAAATCAGCGCCTTTCATAGCCAGAAAACACCATCAGCAGAGAAACAAAAAATGTAATTACAAGGGACAGAGAAAAAGAGGGCTGGAAAAACAAGGCACCAGAAAGAAACGAGACCGCAGTGCTGCAGCCGGAGCGGAACCGCGCGGGCGCCATCTTTCCTTGCAGCACCAGCCCCAGAAAGGAGGGGAACTCAGAACGGAGCCCAGAGCCACAGAGAAGACACTCTGGCCTCATGCCCAAGGACGCGGCAGCAGCACCTTACTGCCGGCGGCAGCGGCGAATTCACCGGACGGCACCAGACCAACGCACTCAACAGCCCACCAGGCTCCAGAGAGGAGTGGCGGACAGCGAGCCGAGGTGAGCCGCTGCGGATCAGCTGGGAGGAATTCAGCAGATTTCTTGGCGCAGGGAGCATCTAAAGCTCCCAGGGGCTGGGCTCAGCACACCTTGCAGGAACTCAGAGCGGAGTTCAAAAACAGAGAAGAAATACGCCAGCCTCATGGCCAAGGGCGTGGCAGTGGTGCCATATTGCAGCGAATTCACCGAGTCCACTACAACTCCATCTGCGCACTCAACAATGGTGAGTCAAATTGTGGGCCCTGGAGGAGAAATCCCAGTACTGTACTACTAGGGACTTGACCCAGTGGGGGAGTGGCGGTGGCAGAGATATCACACCATAGGAGAACACCCAACCTGGCACACACACACCTCCCCTCCCCGGTCTAAAGCAGCCTCGATTGACTCCCTGGGTCTGAGACTCTGCGATACAACCCAGTATAGAGGAGTGGGGACTGAGATACCACAGACTCGAGATCCAGAGCACCTTAAGTGAAATCGTAGTGACCCAGGGAAGAACCCAGAGAAGGCACAAACTTCCGAAATCATGGGAAAGAGGAATAACACTGGAGCAATGAATGCCCACAACCCCACAACATCAGAACCTGATAAAACAGAAATTCAGAGATTTCTAGAAGATCAAATCAGGAAAATAACTGTAGAAATAATAGAGGTGTTTTGAAAAGAATTCAGAGAGAGTCAAAAAGAGATAAAGGATGCAATTAATGAAGTAAAGGCCTCAATTCAAAGCACAAACAACCGATTAGAACACATGGAGAATAGAATCTTGATCTTAGAAGAAGATCATTCAAAAAATGAACACATAATTTCTAATTTAGAAAAAAAAAAAGCCGACAGCAGGAATCTGACATTGAAGAAATATGGGCCCATTTTAAGAGAGCTAACCTAAGAATAATTGGAATAGAGGAGGGAAAAGAAGGTGAAACCAAAGGGATAAGTAATATCTTCAAAGAAATAATAGCAGAAAAATTTCCAAACATAGAGCAAGAGGTCAATACACAGGTCCAGGAAACTTATAGAACTCACATAATTGTCAAAATGACCAATGTGGAAGCCAAGCAGAGAATCTTAAAGGCAACAAAAACAAAGGGCCAACTGACATTCAGAGGCAAACCAATTAGAATCACTCCAGACTTCCCAAACCAAGTCATGAGAGCCAGAAGGGCTTGGAGTAACATATTCCAAACTCTGAAAGAAAACAACTTCCAGCCAAAAATTTCCTATCCAGCAAAACTTTCTATCAAATTAGATGGAGAAATAAGAAGCTTCCATGACAAACAGAAACTGAAGGAATTTATGTCTTCAAAACCAGCGCTAGAGAAAATACTCAAAGAGATTAACTAAAAAGAAGAAATAGGTAACACACACCATAACCAGAGAAACAAGATTTTCTATCCAACAGACAACTAAGATTGGTTATCTGTGGAGATTCATTATTTATGTTAGTCTTTTACCTATCTCTAAATTGTATTGTTTGCTTTTATTGTTGCTAATTTTTAGGATTTCTAGTTGGAATACTAATATACCTTCAGATATAGCATTTGGAAATATTTTATCCCATTCTATTGGTAACTTTTAACTCTGTTTACATTGTCTTTGGATATACAATATGTTTTTATTTTTTAGGGAGTTTGTTTACCCTTTTGTTGCCTGTGCCATTGAAATCATATCCAAGAAATCACTGCCAATTTCAATGTTGTGAGGTTTTATGACCCAGATTTTCTTCTAAAAGTTTATAGTCTTAAGATTTATATTTAGGTCTTTTATATATTTTGAGTTAATATTTATATATGGTGGTAGGTAAGGGTCCGATTTTATTCTTTTTCATGTAATTATTACTTTTCAACAATATTAAGTTAAAAGATAATTATTTCTTCCACCAAATGTTCGTGGAAACCTTGTCAAAAATAACTTGACAATATATGGAAGAATTTATCTCTAGGCTTTTATTTAAATCCAATTGTTTATATATCTGCCTTTATAACAGTAGTACACTGTTTCAATTATTGTAGCTTTATATGGTTTGAAATCAGAAAATGTACATCTTCTAGCTTTGTTCTTTTTCAAGATCGTTTTGGGTATCTAGAGTCCATATTCCATATTAGGATAAATTTTTTGTGAAAAATAAATAAATAAATATATGATAGTTTCACTTTAAAAAAGAAAAAGTAAGAAATATTCTCTGGTAAGAAAGAAAGCAAAAAGAAATCTTGAAATGTTATCTTTAAGTCATCAAAAGCTTGGTATCAGACAAATGAAACTGTTATGTGAGATTATCAATGTTAATATTGGCTAAATTGCTATAATACTAGATGTCAATCACTAAGCCAAGCATGGGAAGAAGGGATGGGGAGGGAATGGGGTGGGGATCGGGTAGGGGCTAACTGGACAATATGTGTATGTATGTCTACAAAAGTATTATTTTTATCCCATTATGATGTATGCATACAGTGCACCAATAAAAAATTTTTAAAAACCTCAAAATTGTTATCCTCCCCTGTGATTTGATAGGCTTCCTTGGGTGGGGACGAAAGGGATGGTATTAGAGCTTGCGCCTGGGAGTTGCAAGGGGGTACGTGACCTAGAAAGAAATGTACGTGTCTGGTTGTGTTTGGGAGGAGAAGAAGTAAGAAACAGAGGGTCACTAACCTCATGCAACCCCTTCATTTGTCAGGTGTGGAACCGGAGGCTCAGAGAAGTGATGTGATTTGCCTAAAGTCATGCAGCTCGTGGCCGAGCCGGGCCTAGAAGCCAGGTGTCCTGGCTCCCACGACGCCCCGCAGCCCGAGGAATGGAACAGGTAATACGACTCCCGAGGGGGCCGCGGGGCAGTCCCTCCAGCCCAGAGCTCAGGTTCCAGCTAAGAAAATGGAGGAAGCATCCGCTCAAAAAGCTGAGTTAAAGGGGGTGGGGGGTAAAAATCAAAGCTGGGCAAGAAAGAGAGGGTAGGGTTGGGAACTTGGAGCTCAGGATTCCAAGATGGTGAACAGTGTACCAGGTGCCCACGGCAGCGTCACCTTCCGAAGGTGGAGTTACTGATGGCAGCATCACGCCTGTCTCCAAACAGCTTGGTGGTGTCGTGCCCCAGCTCCTCTGTGGCGGGCTTGCTCCAATGTAATTCATGGAGTTGGAAAGCCAATGCTATTTGCAGGGTGAGGGGTGGTCAGATTAAAAGGGAGTCAGGAAAGTCTGTGAGCAGGCGATCCAGGAGCAGTTAAAGAGGAGAGCCTGGCAGGCGGGTCTTCTGGGTCAGTGTGACGTTACCTGGGCTAGTGGTTGCTAGCACTAGTTGGTGCTGATGATAAAGAGATCAACTGGAAGTGTAACCCATCTGAATGGGAAGGAAAAGAGTCCTCGAAGTCATATACATCCACTTGGTATTTATAGTAAAGGAGTTTCTTAGGCCCAATATTGGTAAAACAAAAACTATCTAGTCTAATCGACGTGAAATGACCCCTGTGTGATGGGCAGACAGGGCTCCCAGTCATGGGCGATGTGTATTCTGCAGAATCTGAGGTATGCTTTCTTTGTCATTCATTTCATGGCTATTAACTGAGCGTCTACTATGTACTGGGCACAGATCTAGGCGGTTGGAATACATTGAGTCCACCAGCGAGTACTTTTGTCTTCCTGGAATTCAGCTAGAGGCAAGCGGCCAGAGAAGCTAGCTAGTCTCTTGGACAAAAAGCAATGGGTGAGAAAGCTAAGGAGAAAATTGAAATGGTCTTAACCAAAGTAAATGCTGAAAAGCAGTATGTTGAGAGGCGGTTTGTCTATGTCCTTTGGAGAAAGAGTTTTCCAGGCAGGGGTAGCTGAGATTACAGTGATCACCCAGAGGATCGGCCTGAATTGATAGGATCTTCTGTCTCCTAAGAGATCAGATACCTGGCAGAAACTTGTAACAAGGAGGTGTCATGGTAAAAGCTACTAAGCAAAGGCCATTGAAGGAAGAGTCCCTGTCTGCAGACAGAAAATGCACATAAACATTTTAAGCAGAGAGAACAAGGGATCAGGAAATTTTGTTACAGGTTATCCAGCATGGTGTTGGGAGCCAGCAACAGAAAACTCAAGAACATCTGCCACCTGGCAGGTTGTCGGGTGGGCAGAAGCATCAGTCAGTGGGTAGCAAGCCGGGCTGCAGTTACCGAGCAAGAAACATTGAAAGGTTCAAGAAACATTTAGAAGCTGGACATGGTGGTGCACGCTTGTAATCCTAGGACTTGGGAGGTAGAGACGGGAGGGTCTCAGGTCTGAGGCCAGTCTTAGCAAGACTCTCAGCCACTTAGACCCTGTTCAAAGTAAAAAAATAAAATAGAGTTGGGGGTGTAGCTCAGAGGTAGAATGACGCTGGGTTCAACCCCCAGTACCAGAAAATTAGGGAGAAAAAAAAAGGGAGGGATGATGTTAGACCCAGGGCATCAGGCAAGAACTTGGTTTCAGGAGCCCAGTTATAAGTCTGGATCCTTAGTCAAATCTGAAAATAAAGCCAGAGAGACTGAGCTCCTGAGCTTTTAAGTCCCACCTGGAAGCCTAGGCTATGGAGAAGCAGGATGAGGGGGGCAGGAAACAGGTAGGGCCCATCTCCACTGGTCCCAGACCAGAGGAGGAACCGCCTGGTGGGTTTCCTGTGTCTGCAGGAAATGCCTTCCACTGGCGCCCTTGTGACGGCCGCGACATCGCTGGCTTCAGAGTGTCCTTTTTCTTTAGTGAGCACAGGTGTTCACTCCCAAACTCTGAGGATGGCTTTCTCAGCTGATCAGGGTGTGCATCATGACCGAATCTAGGTCTTCATCTTCCACTCTGCGTGTTTTCCTTCGGCGACAGCTCCCACACATGCCTGGTTCAAACCAAGCTTCCTTCCATCTCCGGCTCCACTCCATCCTCTTTTCTGTCCGCTCTCCAGGCTTCCACTTTTCTTATTTGTTCTTCTGCTTGGAGGTTTAGCCCATGAGGCTGGAGGCTCCGCATCACCTCCCCGCCACGTCTTCTCTAGCCACTCCTTCAGGTTCCAGAGTGGGAGTTCAGAGAGAAGGAAAGAGCTTTACGTGGTCCTCTTGGGCAGACCCGATCTCTGCAGGTAGCCCTCCCAGAGGGAGAGCCGGTGCTACTACCACAGGAGCTCTTATTTATTTTATTTTTTTGGTGGCACTGGGGATGGAACCCTTCTACCTCCAGGTTACACTCCCAGACCTATTTTATATTTTATTTAGAAACAGGGTCTCTTAAGCCAGCGAGGCTGGCTTCAAACCTGCGCGATCCTCCTGTCTCCACCTCTCAAGCACGGGGATTACAAGCGTGCGCCACCACGCCCAGCTAAGAGCTGCACTCTTGAATAAAAACGTGAGCCATATATGAAATTTTACTTCTTTATTTCTTTGTTTGTAGTGCTGGGGATGGAACCCAGGGCATTCTACCTCCGAGCTACACCCCCAGCCCTATTTTTTATCCTTTATTTTGAAACAGGGTCTCACTGACTTGCAAAGGGCCTCACTATGTAGCTGAGACCGGCCACGATCTTCTTGTCTCAGCCTCCCAAATGCTGGCATTACAAGTGTGCGCCACCACACCCAGCTGAAATTTTACTTCATTATTTCTTTATTTGTGGTGCTGGGGATGGAACCCAGGGCCTTGTGCATACACTAGTCAGGGACTCCACACGTGAACCACATCTCCTGGACACATATATAGTTTTTATTTTATTTTTGTTTCTTTTGTAAGGGTGCACCTTTATATATAAAATTTAAAAATAGAGACGGGCATGGTGGTGAACATTTGTACTCCTAGCATTTGGGAGACTGAGACAGGAGAATCACGGTTCACAGACAGCCTCAGCTACTACTCAGAGAGGCCCTTTGCAACTTAGTGAGATCCTGTTTCAAAATAAAGAATAAAAAATAGGGCGGGGGTGTAGCTCAGAGGTCGAACGCTCCTGGGTTCCATTCCCAGACCCGCAATAAATAAATAAATAAATAAATAAATAAATAAATAAAAATATAAATAAAAAACTTTATTTATGTATGTTTTTAATGAGATATGTTACTCATTGTTGCCATTCAAAGGCTTTGAAACTCCAGGTGTTTTTCTTTGTTAATATATTTACAGCACAGCTAAACTCTAATGCTAATTGTGTGTGTGTGTGTGTGTGTGTGTGTGTGTGTGGTGCTGGGGATTGAACCCGGGGTATTCTACCTCTAAGCTACACTCCCAGCCCTATTTATTTTTTTATTTTTTTATTTCTTATTTTTGGTGGTACTGGGGTTCCTGGAAGCCCTTCTACCTTCTGGCTACACTCCCAGACCTTTTTTTATATATATATATTTTTTTATTTGGAAACAGGGTCTCTTAAACCAGGGCAGCTGGCTTCAAACCTGCACCATCCTCCTGTCTCCGCCTCCCAAGCACGGGGATTACAAGTGTGCGCCACCACACCTCCCTATTTTAAAAAAAAAAAAAAAAAAAACAGCGTCTCACTAAGTTGCAGAGGGCCTTACTAAGTAGCTGAAGCTGGCCACAAACGTGCGATTCTCCTGTCTCAGCTTCCCAAGTACTAGGATTACAAGCGTGCACCACCATGCCTGTCTGATGCTAAATTTTCATTGGAGACATTCGATCTATATTTATATAACTGAAAAAATAGAATGGCATGCCCAAGCTGTTCTAAACATACTTTAACATTTTCCAACTAGTGAATTAAGTGCCCCCAAAGACATTTTCCCTTAATATTCATCTCCACAGTAACAAAACTAGCTCATTTTTATTGGAAGAATTGCTTCACTTGATACAAAACTATATGAGGGTTTTTTTTCCTTGGGGGGTATTAGGGATTGAACCCAGAGGCCTTCTACCTCTGAGCCCCACTCCCAGCCCTATTTTATTTCTTATTTGGAAACAGGGTCTCACTAAGTTGCGGAGACCTCACTAAATTGCTAAGGCTGGCTGTGAACCTGCGATCCTCCTATCTCAGCCTCCCAAGTACTGGAGTTATAAGCCTGTACCACCACACCCAGAATATTATCAGTTTCAAAACTGCTTCTGTCCAAATGATTTACCAAGTCTGTGCTGTCAGAATTATAATGTGCAAAGTGAATGAGGTATTACATAAAGTGGAAAACTAACTCTAAGTTTATCTCTATCAGAATATGTTCTTAAAATTTTTTTCTTGTAGATTTTGCAGATAATTTACATAATGCTAGAGATCACAGTTAAAAAATATTTTGCAAGCTGGGCATGATGGCACATCATAATTTACATCATGGTGGTGACTCCAGTACTTGGGAGGCTGAGACAGGAAGAGCACAGGTTCGAGGTCAGCTTCAGCAACTTAGTGAGACCCTGTTTCAAAATAAAAAAGTAAGACAAGCAGAGTGGCACATGCCTGTAATCCTAGTACTTAGGAGGCCTGAAACAGGAGGACCAGAAGTTTGAGGACAGTGTCAGCAACATAGTGAGACCGTGTTTCAAAATCAAAAATTAAAAAGAGCTGAGGGTGTAACTTGAAGGTAGAATGCCTCTGATTTCAATACACAGTACCCCCCCATACACAAAGTGTGTAAAATCAGTGATTTGGGTCCTTAAAAAGTTTAATTTCTTTCTTTCTTTCTTTCTTTCTTTTTTTTTTTTTTTTTTTTTTTTTGGTGGTACTGGGGTTCCTGGAAGCCCTTCTACCTCCGGGCTACACTCCCAGACATATTTTATATTTTTATATTTGGAAACAGGGTCTCTTAAGCCAGCGAGGCTGGCTCCGAACCAGCGCGATCCTCCTGTCTCCACCTCCCAAGCGCAGGAATTACAAGCGTGCACCACCATACCCGGCAAAAAGTTTAATTTCAACATAAATTCTAATACCTTCGAGCTAGACTAAAAGTCAGTTTTCCTTTCCTTGAAACTTGAGACTCATCTTATTCATATACATGGTGAGGTTGTTGAGAAAATATAAATCATGCTGTCATTTTTTTTGCCTTTGATTATTTAGGTATTTGGCAAGCATTCCTTCTGTTTCAAGAAAACCTTGAATTGAAATTGACAGTCCAGTAAATCTTTGCAAAATGCTTGCGTGATTCCACCCATGAACACTGGCGAGGACCCAAAATCATCCCATTCATTGCCTTTCGGTCCTCTCAGAGCTCCGTGCACCGGTGATGATTCATAGCATGTGTACATATACCCGGAGCAAATTTAACAACTGTATCCATGACACTTTCCCACGGAGTCTGCGTCTAAAAGCAACACAAATATTTTCAATATATATCAGACGGTGGGGTGAAGCAATGAGGAAACATCAGTCCCTTGTTTGAAGTTCCAATAAATCCATATTTTTGGAACACCATCTGGCATGATAGAAAACATTTTTTTCATTTCATCTCCAACTGAAATTCTTCTCTATCAGATGTAAACGATTAAAAAAATCTATAACACAGTGGTGAATTGACAGTGTTTCCTCATATGTTTTAGAAGACCTTTAAGACTAAATATGCCTAACTATTTGCTGGGTGGTATCCTGCGGCATGATTCAGATAAAATATACTCTTTTCCAATTTTTGAATTAATTTATCACGTGTGTGTGTGTGTGTGTGTGTGTGTGTGTGTATGCACATATAAGAATCCAAGTCACTTTTTTTTGGTACTAGGGTTTGAGCCCAGAGGTTTTCTACCCACAGCCCCATTTTATTTTATTTTATTTTATTTTATTATTTTGAAAGAGAGTCTCACTAAGTTGCTGGAAGTCTCACTAAGTTGCTGAGGTTGGTCTTAAACCTGTGATTCTCTGGTCTCAGCCTCCTACATACTGGGATTACAGACATGTGCCAATACTCCCAGTTTTCAAGTTGCTTTATAATTGGCCAAAATTACAACCTTTGATCTGAATTAAAATCTGTTTAAATGTTTTATTCAACATTTGATTCAAAGTTTAGATAATGAGCCAGGCGTGGTGGCGCACGCTTGTAACCCCAGCATTTGGGAGGCTGAGACCAGAGGATCGTGGTTCGCAGACAGCCTCAGCTACTTAGTGAGGCCCTCCGCAACTCAGTGAGACCCTGTTTCAAAATAAAAAATAAAAAACTGGGCAGGAGGTGTAGCTCGGAGATCAAATGCCTCTGGGTTTCCTCCCCAGACACACACACACACACACACACACCACAAAGTTTAGATAGCAAACTTCATTAGTTCTTTTGATTGTAGCAAAGTGTATTAGCATAAAATTGACCATTTTCACCATCACCACGTATACAGTACCATGGCGTTAAGCACATCTCCATTATCGTGTGACTATTACCACCATCCATCTCCAAGGCTTTTTAAAAAATCTTGCCCATCTGAAACTCCGAACTCCTTCAGCACAAACTCCCCATTTCCTCTCTCCTCAGCCTTCAACGACTGCCACTCTATGTCTATGACCTTGATCGACGACTCCAGGAACATTATATACAAGAGATCATACAATATTTATCCTTTTTTTTTTTTTTTTTTTTTGCGGGTCTGGGGATAGAACCCAGGGGCATTTGACCTCCGAGCTACACCCCCTGCCCTATTTTTTATTCTTTATTTTGAAACCGGGTCTCACTGAGTTGCGGAGGGCCTCACTAAGTAGCTGAGGCTGTCCGCGAACCGCGGTCCTCCAGGTCTCAGCCTCCCGAATGCTGGGATTACAAGTGTGTGCCACCACGCCTGGCTAATATTTATCCTTTTGTGATGTCTTATTTCAGCTAGCATCAAGGTACATCTATGTTGTAGCGTACGTCAGAACTTCCTCCTTTTGTTAAGCCTGCATGTTATCCCATTGTCAGCACCTCCTACTTTTGTTTTAGCCATTCATCTTTCAATGGGCATTTGGGTAGTTTCACCTTTTGGCTCTTATGAACCATGGTGCTATGAACATGAGTCTACAAGTATCTATCCAAGCCTCTGCTTTCATATATATATATATATATATATATATATATATATATATATATATATATGAAATATGTATATTGGTGTATGCTGAGAAACTGCCAGGTAAGATGGTATTTCTATGTTTATTTTTTTAAGGAGTTGCATTCCCTTATCCCCATCAAGGCCCAAGGGTTATAGTTTGTCTATCTCTTCACCACCGGTCTTTTCTATGGTTTGGTTTGATTTGGCTAGGTTTGAGGACAGCCATCCTAATGGTGGTGTCTGTGGTTTCAATTTGCATTTTCCAAATGATCAGTGGTGCAGAGCACCTTCTCATGTCCTTCCTAGTTCTTTCTCTGAATGTCAAGAGACAACTTATTACATTCACATATTAGTTAAAAATGTATCTATAGTTTGCAGCTTATTATCTTAAAAATTTTTTTTCACAACAAGCATACTGATTTTAGCTAGACATGTAATCCCATTCCTTGGGAGGCTGAGACACAGTTCAAAGCCAGCTTCAGCCACTTAGTGAGATTCTCAGAAACCTAGAAACACCTGGTTTCAAAATAAAAAAATAAGAAGGGTTGGGGTGTAGCTTGGAGGTAGAACGCTCCTGGGTTCATTCCCAGCAGCCCTCCCCCACATACACACCACACAGTTCTGCACTCACAGCGGCCATATTTCAAGTGCTCAGGGGTCACATGTGACTAATGGCTACTCTGTTAGATAGTGCAGTTCCAGTAATATAAAATAATAAGCTGGGGCTAGGGATGCTTGCTTTAATGCTAGTACTTGGGAGGCTGTGACAGGAGGCTCTCAGGTTCAAAGCCAGCCTTGACAACTTAGCGACACCCTCTACAACTTAGGGAGACTCTGTTCCCAAATAAGAAATAAAATGAGGCCAGGGGTATAACTTGGAGGTAGAATGCCTTTGGGCTCAATCCCCAGTACCTCTGCACAAGCCAGGCACCGTGCCCACACTGGTAATCCCAGCTGCTGGGAGGCAGAGGCAGGAGAATTGAAAGTTCAAGGCCAGTCTGGGCAACTTGGCAACACTATCTCAAAATAAAAATTTAAGGGGCTGGGGATTCAGTTCAGTGGTCAAGCTTCCCTGGGTTCAATCTTCAGTACTGAAAAAAAAAAAAAAATAAGAAAGAAAACTAAAAAAGAAAAAGGAAACTACCCAGGTACAAAAAAAGATATGTAAGAGGGATTTTAAAAAATAGAATATAGTTCATAGTAGACACTAACTAGAATAACACATGTATCCATCAGCTGGAAATGTAGGGAAAGTACTTGTGGTATATTTATTCCACAGATTTGAAGAGATACATAGCACTAGGCGTGGTGAAGCACGCCTGTAATCCTAGTACTTGGGAGGCTGAGACAGGAGGACCAAAGATTCAAAGGCAGCCTCAGCATTGAGGGAGGCCTTCTGCAACTTAGTGAGACCCTAATTCAAAATAAAAAATAAAATAGGGATGGAAGAGCAGCTCAGATGTAGAATGCCCCTGGGTTCAATCCGTAGTACCACCAAAAAAAAAAACCAAAAATGATGATGATGATAGATAGATAGGTAGATAGGTAGATAGCCACCAGAAAGTCGCCGCCACCACTGTGCTTCTGTGGAGGGAGAGAAGAAACTTAGATTAACTTGGATTTAAGAAGAAGATAGTCAGGCGTGGTGGCGCACACTTGTAATCCCAGTACGTGGGAGGCTGAGACTGGAGGATCGCGGTTCATGGACAGCCTCAGCTACTTATTGAGGCCCTCCGCAACTTAGTGAGACCCTGTTTCGAAATAAAGAATAAAAAATATGGCTGAGGATGTAGCTCAGAGGTAGAATGCCCCTGGGTTCCATCCCCAGCACCACAAAGAAGAAGGAGGAGGAGGAGGAGGAGGAGGAGGAGGAGGAGGAGGAGGAGGAGAAGGAGGAGAGGAAGAGGAAGAGGAAGAGGAAGAGGAAGAGGAAGAAGAAGAAGAAGAAGAAGAAGAAGAAGAAGAAGAAGAAGAAGAAGAAGACAACATCTACGTATTACTTGTATAATTAAAATCGATTTAGGGGAAAAAGAGAACTCAGGAAGGGGCAGGCTTGACAGAAGTGTAAAGACGAACAAAGAAACCAATTAAATAGAATTAACTGCAATATACATGATATGGTGGCTAAATAAGTTATCACATGGTATAATATTTAATGCAAATGTCAAAAGTAATTCTTTGGAAAGAAGATATACAAATTGCATGGTGGCCTTTCTGCAAATTGAGAATGGGAGATGCCAGGCAGTGACCAAAAGTAATTTATGCGGCTTTACTCTGCCAGAGTGCTGGCTCCCATCCAGGACACATGCCCCAAGCTGCTACTGCTCCAGATGCCTGCAGACCACGCACCAATTGCCATCCGCTCCCGAAGAAACATTCTCTCACACAGTGAATATGCTCCAGGTTCTCCTTTTGTAGGGGCTCTCTCTCTCTCTCTCTCTCTCTCTCTCTCTCTCTCTCTCTCTCTCTCTCTCGTAGTACCAGACACCCAGGGGCATTCTACCTGAGCTACACCTCCAGTGCGATTATTTATTTATTTATTTATTTATTTTTGTAGTACTAGGGGTGGAACCCAGGGGCTTTTCTACCTCCGGGCTATACTCCCAGACCCATTTTATACTTTATT
This sequence comes from Muscardinus avellanarius, assembly GCF_963383645.1. NCBI lineage: Eukaryota > Metazoa > Chordata > Mammalia > Rodentia > Gliridae > Muscardinus > Muscardinus avellanarius. The sequence goes on along the minus strand of NC_137796.1, from coordinate 93,560,041 downwards.
TGGAAACAGGGTCTCACTAAGTTGCTGAGAGCCTCACTAAGTAGCTGAGGCTGGCTTCGAACCTGTGTGATCCTCCTGTCTCAGCCTCCCACTGTGCTGGGATTAAAAGCATGGGCTACACCTGGCTTTTCTTATTTTAAACAGCATCTCATTAAGTTGCAGAGGGCACTGTTAAATTGCTGAGGCTGGCCTTGAACCTGTGATCTTCCTGTCTCGCTTCCCATGTATAAGGATTACAAGTGTGCACCACCACACCCAGCTCTGAGTTTGTTTATTAAACATATAGATTAAGTGATAAGTAGGTAATTGGACTGAAACAACATGGCCTTTTTCAGCTCAGACAGAACAGAGGGGAGAAAAATCTAACAGGGTCCACAGGACATGGATTGATATGTTTAATCCGTATGCCCAGCTCAGAATTGCCCTCACCCTACCTGATGTTGATTGAGTAAATAGATTAGTCAAGAAAGGCAATTAAGTCAGAAGAGAGACCATAGAATCGTCTTGAACTTTGTTTAAAGCACCCTGAAACCGGAGCTTCCTGGGAGCAATCACTTCCAATCATTTCCTAAATTGAAATCACATTCCACATCCCTATGACCACAACCTTTTACAAGACAGGATCATAGGGACTTTGAGCTATCTGAGCACGAGACGTGCTTCGGAGAATATAACTGAAATGAACAAATCTATAAAAAGAAGAACAATATCACCAACCAAGGCAGCATGATTTATGTTGAAAATTACAGGAGCATAAGCTTTAGAGAGGACCCACAGGGTAAGACCCACTGTATCAGAAATGAAGAGATTTTATCAGCCCTGTTGAAAATAAAGCCCCCCAGATGGGTAGATTATAACCAGGTATAGAGTATTTCTAAGAGTAGCCTAACCCAGCATGGTGGTGTACACCTGTAATCTTAACATGGGAGGTTAAGAAAGGAGAATCAAAGGTTCATGGACAGCCTCAATTAGGTAGTGAGGCTCTCAGCAACCTAACGAGACCTTGTTTCTAAACAAAAATATAAAAAGGGCTGGGGATGTAGCTTAGAGGTAGAACAACCCTGGGTTCAATTCCTAGTACTACGCAAAGAGAAAGGGAGAGCGAGAGAGGGAGAGAGAGAGAAGCCTAATAGCAAATAAACCAAAAGTATTCAGAGAAAAATAGGAAGGATGATGCAAATATATGCAAAATACAAATACACTGAAAACAGGACGGTAATATTAATTTTAGAAGAAAGAGGACAGGTAACTCAATGTATTTTGGACAGTACATTACTTCATAGTAGATGGCACAATCCACCCAAAAGATAATAACACTTATGACTGTCTTTAAAAAGCAAAGCACAAGCCGGGCGTGGTGGCGCACGCTTGTAATCCCCGCGCTTGGGAGGCAGAGACAGGAGGATCGCGCTGGTTCAAAGCCAGCCGCACGCGCTGGCTTAGGAGACCCTGTTTCCAAATATAAAAATGTAAAAATAGGTCTGGGAGTGCAGCCCGGAGGTAGAAGGGCTTCCAGAAACCCCAGTACCACCAAAAAAAAAAAAAAAAAAAAAAAAAAAAAGCAGACAGAAAAAAAATGATATTGTCCAAGAAAGTGAGATTCTGCTATGTTTTAAAATATTTTTATTAGAATCATTGTTTCAATGACATGAGAAGTCTCAATTATTTTTCTTTTCTTTTCTTTCTTTCTTTCTTTCTTTTTTTTTTTTTTTTTTTCAGTACTGGGGTTTGAACCCAAGGGTGCCGAGCCTTTTTTTTAGTTTAAAACTGAGCAAGGCTTGTTTTAGCAGGAATGCTGCACGGCTACACTCTCAGACCTATTTTTTTTATATATTTTTTTTAAATTTGAAAACAGGGTCTCTTAAGCCAACGCGGCTGGCTTCAAACCTGCGTGATCCTCCTGTCTCCGCCCCCCAAGCTCGGAGATTACCAGCGTTAGCCACCACGCCCGGCTACCCAATTTTTTTAAACATTTTTGTTTTTATTTTTTTGTGGTACCAGGGATTGAACCCAAGGGCAGTCACCCTCCTAGTTACACCCCCAGCCCTATTTTTTTCTTTTTTATTCTGAAACAGGATCTCACTAAGTTGCAGAGGGCCTAAGTAGCTGAGGCTGGCCGTGAACCTGTCTAAGACTCTCAAGTACTGGAATTACAAGAGGGAGCCACCACCCCCGGCTGTTGTTTTTATTTCAAAACACGGCCTAAGTTGCAGAGGGTCTTGATAAATGGCTGAGGCTGACCACAAACTTTGGTTCCTCCTGTCTCAGCCTCCCGAGTACTGGGATTACAAACCTGTACCACCACACCCAACTCTGGAGCTATTCCTGAGTCCAAGAGCATATATGTGGTTTATACATTGGCTGAGTTAATTATAACTAGATCAGTAAGAAAGATTCACTTCTTGTGACAAATGCATTTTAAGATATTGAAGAGGCAAGCAAAATTCTCCAGGAAAAGCTCTCCAGCAAATGCCATTTCCTATATCGAATGTTTATAGTCCTACACTTGGTTCTATTAAAACCAATCTCTGAATTTAATGAGTTTCCTGCCTTTCTGACAACTCGTCAAACTTGGACAAAAATTTAATGTTATGATTGTTGTAGAAATTCATAAAAAATGCATGCATGAGAATTTTATAATAGCTGGCATGTAGCAGGTTTTCAGAATATTTAGAAAGTTTTAGATCTAAAAAGAAAGAAAGTTTTAGACCTATTTATAGAAAGAAATTTATTTAAGCTGGGCATGATGGCCCTCACCTGTAATCCCAGTACCCGGGAGGCAGAGACAGAAGGATCAGAGGTTCAAGGACAGCCTCAGCAACTTAATGAGACTCGCAGCAATCTAGTAAGACCCTGTTTCCAAACAAAATATTTTTGAAAAGGCTGGGGGGTGTTGCTAGAAGGTATAATGCCCCTGGGTTCAATCCCCAGTACTGCAAAAAGGTGTGTGTGTGAGAGAGAGACAGAGACAGAGACAGAGATGGAGACAGACAGTTTATTTATTTAGATCCAAGACTGTGTTTTGTATTCTCAAAAATATTGTAGTTTACTGCTTTTTTTCTTTTTCTTTTTTTTTTTTGGTACCAGGGATGGAACCCAGGGACATTGTACCTCTGAGCTACACCCCAGCCCCTGTTTTATGGTCTATTTATTTATTTATTTGGTGATACTGGGGATGGAACCCAGGGGCATTTGACCTCCAAGCTACACCCCCTGCCCTATTTTTTTTTTAATTCTTTATTTTGAAACAGGGTCTTACTAAATTGCAGAGGGCCTCAGTAAATAGCTGAGGCTGTCTGCAAACCGCGATCCTCTGGTATCAGCCTCCCAAATGCTGGGATTACAAGCATGCGTCACCACGCCCGGTTCTGTCTTTTTATTTTTTGAAACAGGGTTTCACTGAGTTGCAAAGGGCCTCACTAAGTAGCTGAGACTGTTACAGATGAGACTCTCCACGAACCTTGAGTCTCCTCCTCCGACTCTGAATGTTGGGATTACAAGCCAGCACCACCACACCCAGCTAGTCCACAGCCTTTTAACTTGGAGATTTTTTTGTGAAGTGCCATTGAATTTATTGTTTCAAATTTAAAGGGAGGCTGAGACTAAGAACATGGAGTTTAAAAGTCATTGTTTCCATAGAAATATAAGAAATACTGATGAAACTAACACCGGGCAAAAGCTTAACAATTTCTATCCTGACAGAACAAAACACAAAAACATGAGGATATAAAGAATGGAATTAGTAAATGCTACATGATAGACACGTATCAGGCTGGCGTGATGGTGCACGCTTGGAATCCCAGTACTTGGGAGGCTGAGACAGGAGGAGGATCGCAGGTTCGTGGCCAGCCTCAGCAACTTGTGAGGCCCTCCACAACTTAGTGAGGCCCTGTTTCAAAAAAATTAAAAAAAAAAAAATAGAGCTGGGGATGTAGCTCAGAGGTAGAATGTCCCTTGGTTCAATTCCCAGGTCCACCAAAAAAATAAAATAAAATAAAAAATAGATACGTATCAAGAACTACATGTGCTTTTCCAACCTACATAGAACATATATGAAAAACAGCAATTTGTCAGGCCAACCAAAACCTAAAATAAATTCCAAAGGCAGAAATGATAGAAGTCGAATTTATTTGGTTAAAAACAAATTAGAAATAAGTAATAACGTCAGGTTCACATAAAAAAATCAACACACCTAGACTTTTTAAAAGTGATTCATATAAATTGCTCTGGGGAAAAGAGGAAATTAAAACGGCAGTTTCTGTTTATGTATAAAATAACAAAAAAAAAACCCGCCTACCTTTCAAAACTGACAGAAGTAGACAACCCTGCAATCAGAGACAAAAACCATAATTTAAAATGTTTTTTTATTAAGAAGGAATGAAAGAAATGAAATGTTTCTCATATAAGAGGTGTAATAACGAACAACATGCACTAAAATAGCAGGAGAAGGCCGGGCGTGGTGGCGCACGCTTGTAATCCCCGCCCTTGGGAGGCTGAGACAGGAGGATCGCACAGATTCGAAGCCAGCCTCAGCTACTTAGTGAGGCTCTCAGCAACTTAGTGAGACCCTGTTTCCAAATAAAATATAAAAAAGGTCTGGGAGTATAGCCGGGAGGTAGAAAGCCCCTGGGTTCCACCCTCAGTACCACCAAAAAATAAAATAAAATAAAATAAAATAAAATAAAATAAAATAAAATAAAATAAAATAAAAGCAGGAGAGGAGAACCAAGCAGGATGCATATAGACATTGCTGAAATAAAGGAAAGCAAGTGTCTAATGAAACTGTGATCTATCTTTAATAAGACAAATAAAGTAAAACTCTGGAAAAACGTATCAAGGAAAGTGCAAGGCACATTTCAAATGTTTGAAAAAAGGGGTGGGAGCTAAATAGAAATGCAAATGGAGAAGCCGGGCATGCTGGCACGTAATTCTAGCACTTGGGAGGCTGAGACAGGAGGATCACAGGCTCGAGGACAGCCTCAGGAACTTAGTGAGAACCTGTTTCTAAATAAAATAAGGCTGGGGTTGTGGCTTAGAGGTAAAACGCCTCTGGGTTCAATTTCCAGTACTATGAAAATTAAAAAAGAGAGAGAGAAGAAAAAAGAAATATATTGGAGATTTAGAGAACTGTGAAAGAACATTTTGTCAATTCTTTGTTAATATATTAATTTGGGGGGATTTCTTTTAAAAGCCAAGAGATATGGTGAGCAATGTTTATTAATAAATTTCTTAGTGTGGAGCATTGCCTATATTCCTAATTCCTATATAATTTTTTTTTTCTTCAGTACTGGGGATGGAACCCAGGGGCATTCCATACCCGAGCTAGACCCCCAGCCCTATTTTTTTATTTTTTATTTTTGAAACAGGGTCTCACTGAGTTGCAAAGGGCCTCACTAAGTAGTAGCTGAGGCTGTCCTCGAACCGCAATCCTCCTGTCTCAGCCTCCCGAATGCTGGGATAACAAGCGTGCGCCACCATGCCCAGCTCCTATATAATATTTTTTTTTAGAAATGCCCCATTTATTTATTTTTTAATTTAAGATACTGGGAATGGACCCCAGGGGAATGCTGCTTCTGAGCTACACAGCCAGTTTTTTTTTACTTTTTATTTTGAAACAGGGTCTCACTAAGTTGCCGAGAGCCTTTCTAAGTTGCTGAGGATGATCTGGAACCCGCAATCCTCCTGCCTCAGCCTCCCAAGTACCAGAATTACAGGTGTGCGCCACCAGGCCCACGTAGAAGTGTGTTACTTAACACATGATTATTATAGGTGAATTTGGTACGTCGTTCTTTATGACAATGATTTCCAAGTTGGGATGTGGCTGTCAGGGAGGGAAAAAAAGAACATCATTTACTTCTCTGGACTCTGATAAAATTGATAAACAGCAGAGTGGTTTATTTCTTGACATTCTGGAAGGATTTCTCTAAGAAGCCTTGTGGGGCTGATGGATTTTTAAATAGAGAGTGAGATCACATTTTCAAGTTTGTTCCTGCATACTGTTTCATCAAGGATTTCTAAAAATTGCAATCATTTTGGTAGTTGTCTGCCTTTTTCTAAAAAAAAAAAATATATTGATTTCATTCAGATTTGATGATTTGGGGGAGAACAACAGGACTCAGAACTCAGAGAAATGACCATATTCATAGTTAGAGTTTATCACAGTGAAAGAACACAGACTAAAATCAGCTAGGGGAGGGGGATGCATCAGACAGAGTCCAGACACCAGCTTCCAACTCTACCTCCACGTAGAGTCATATGGGTGGCACTTAATTCTCCAGCATCGATGTGACAGTGTGTAACCATGCACACAGTGATGCCCCAGCCACGCTCTCCTGAGCCTCGGGATCCCTGGTTTTTACTGGGGATCCATTCAGTTGCAGCCCCTGCAGGAGTCCAACTGATACGGCATAGCCCAAGGTCCCCACCATAAGTCACATTCTGAACATAAACTGCCTGGCATGGCTGCAGGCCCAAGATGTCCCAGTCAGTCTCCATAGATGGGATATTTCAGAGGCCTAGAGGTTAGCTCTCCAAGACAGATCAAGGGCAAGTCCTGCCTTGAAATGTGCAGGGTTTGACCATCCCAAGCTATCCTGGTTAGCCCTTTGGTGAACAGAAGAGAAGAGTCAGTGCAAGGAGGGAGATATTAGAAGACTCCTACATGTAGGGTGCCTGGCCAATAATCCTCAAATCTGACCCCTGAAGGGGCTGGAGACTGGGGGTGCGGGGAGTGTATAAGAAATCCTGAGCATGCTTGTAATCCCAGTACTTGGAAGGCTGACACAGGAGGATCGCGGGCTCTCCACCAGTCTCAGCAACTTAGCGAGGCCCTGTTTCAAAATAAAAAGTAAAATAGGGTTGGGGTGTAGCTCAGAGTTGGAATGCTCCTGGGTTCAATCCCCACTAGCACACACACACACGCACGCACGCACGCACGCGTGAAATCCTGAAAGTTGTTCTATAAATGAAAGTCATGGTAATCTGTGAGCTCGTAGTTTTGCATCAGAAAAGAAGCGTTCAATTGGAGATACAGACAGAAGTGGAGACAGGCAGAAGTGGAGACAGGCAGAAGTGGAGACAGGCAGAAGCCAGGGGACCATACAGCATCACACATGGAAAGAGTGATAGTCACTCTCTTTGCTTAACAAGCAGGGGGTGGGAGTCTGGTGTGGAGAGGTCGTTCTGATGGGGACAAGGGTCCAACAGATTTATTTATAAAACATCAGTTCACTACCTTCTTTGCATAGTTCATTGATTGTAGTTTTCAGCCCTGGCTGTATATTATAATCACCTGGAAAGGATCTTCTTCCTTCCTTCCTTCCTTTCTTTTCTTTTCTTTTCTTTTTTGTTGCTGGTGATCAAAATCTATACCCCCTAGCCCCATTTTATTAATTAATTAATTTATTTAGTGTGTGGTACTGGCAATTGAACCTAGAGACATTCTGCCTCTGAGCTACACTCCCAGCCCTATTTTTTTATTCTTTTTTTTTTTTTTTTTTTGTGTGTGTGTGTGTGTGTGTGTGTGTGTGTGTACTGGCAATTGAACCCAGGGACAATCTACCTCTGAGCTACACCCCCAGCCCTATTTTTTTATTCTTTTTTTTGAAACAGGGTCTCACTAAGTTGCGGAGGGCCTCACTAAGTAGCTGAGACTGGACATGAACCTGCAATTCTCCCCCAGCCTCCCAAGTAAATGGGATTACAGGTGTATACCACTATACCTGGCTGGGAAGGATTTATTTATTTTAATGGCTTTATCTTGAATGAATCAGAGTCTCGGAGATTCTAAGCTGGAAATTGGCTTTTTTTTTTTTTTAATCCCCTGAGTAAATTGAACATGTGGTCAGGCTGGAGAGCCACAACGCAAAGATGTTCTCACGGCAGCCTGCAATAGTCATGGTGACGTGTTACCTCAACCTCGGCACTATTTGTACCAGTATTGGGAATGGCCTAGGAAGATTTGGGAAAGCTGTGATTATTAATATATTTCAAAATAGTTGTGTCAAAATGGCGGCAGACATGGGTAAAGGAAGGACTTGATTTCTGCCTAAAATAGGCAGCTATTCCAATGTAAATTAACCTAGCTCAAAGTAATTAACCAGTCAATAGGAGAGGAGAACTAGGCCTGTCTCTATCTAAAGACAGATCTTAAGAGAGGAGAACTAGGCCTTTCTCTAAAGACAGATCTACACGATTGGATACGCTAGCTAAAGATGGTAGGAGGGGTCGACCTTCATGAAAGGAGCTGCCTCACTGCACCTTGCTAGGGGAGGTACCTTACAGGGACGTTCACTACATCAGAGTCACGCAAACAAGTTGGAGGTCATGAGTCCACGTGTAAGCCCTTTGGTGTATTCATTTCGAGTCACCCCCTCATGCCATTTTGGCATGGGGCTGTATTTCTATTTTCTGTATTTCTATCTTTCTAATAAACTTTTTAAAATCTTCAGCAACTGTCCAAGCTATGCATATTTATTCTTAGCTTAGGACAAGGACCCGCAGTACTTTTCTGGTTTTGGTCGTTTTGGAGTTTTGTTATGGGTTGGGGGAAAGTGTCTGGGACCCTCACAGGGGTTCCCGGGGAACGGTTTCCAAAACCATATTCTCCCAATCCGTAACACTATTGACATTCTGGTTTGGGTAATTCTCTGTTGTGGGGACATCCTGTGTATTGTGGGCTGTTTGTTATATTTAAAGGGGTGGGGCCAATGGCTGGAGCATTAGAGCTAATGCTTCAGAATGATAGCTAGTCTCACTGTTTACTTTTTGGGAGGAAGGACACCCCCAGCCCTGTTTATGTTTTGGTCTCACTAGGTAGCCAAGAGTCTCACTAAATTGATGAGGCTAGCCTCAAACCTGTGATCTTCCTGTCTCAGCCTCCCAAGTACTGGGATGACGGGCATGGGTGCGCCACACCACCAGGCTCATTTAACCCTTTAATATATTTTAAAGCCGGGCGTGATGGCACACGCTTGTAATACCAGCATTCGGGAGGCTGAGACAGGAGGATCGTGGTTCGTGGACAGCCTCAGCTACTTAGGCCCTCCGCAACTCAGTGAGACCCTGTTACAAAATAAAGAATAAACAACTGGGCAGGGAGTGTAGCTCGGAGGTCAAATGCCTCTGGGTTCCATCCCCAGACCTGCAAAAAAACAAACAAACATATTTTAGTGGTTGCACTTTGCTCAGTGAATAACATTGGAATTCCTTAGTGTGACTAAAAAATTCTTCAGGATTGAAATTTTGTCTGTCTGCCTACTCTTCCTCCACCGTTTCAGTAGTAACTATTCCAGGCGGCCTGAAGGTTGTGGCATTCGTGCCCCCAGGGTTGTCTCTAACACTCTTACTTCTATTTGGAGCACTTATTTGTCTCCTTCTCAGGGGTTGGAACTAGGGATTGAACTCAGGGACATTCTACCTCTGAGATATACCCCCAGCCCCAAGGTCTCCCCAAGCTGCAGAGGGCCTCACTGAGCAACTGAGGTGGGCTGAGAACACTGCGATCTCCTGCCTCAGCCTCTCAAGTACCGGGATTACAAGATGCACCACCACACCCAGCGGGACTGTGATCTTTAGATGTGGCCACACCTGGAGATTAGATACTGTAAGCTCTTACCATAGCAAGGGAGAAAGCCTTTCCCCTGCTGCTGTTTTTCAGTTCTGATTATCCAAGAAAGTTTCCCTTTCTACGGAAGTCTTTTCTCATTTTTACCTCCCTAAGGCCTGCGAGGCTCCCTTCTTAGCAGAGTCATGGAAGTTTCTGTCACAGGAAAGCATTGGTTAGAACTGAAAGACGCCAAGCTGTTTCTGCCATTTGCATTTGTAGTTTCTTTCATGGCAAGTGATACCAGCTACACATTTTCCATGCTACGCTACAGTTTCCTTCAAACACTTGTTTGACCCATAAAAAGAGAATCAACATAAAGAAAAACACAGAAAGACCCACATGAGTGGTGCAGAGGACAAAAATAGGGGGTATTTGAGTGACAAGTTTAGAGGAAAGAAAAGCTTGAAATAGGTCATCTAGACCCGCTCTTCTAGTAAAAATCCTACAGCTCTGTCAGATTCCCTGTTTACTGAGTCGCACCCTTCTTTAACACCAGATTGGCAGTTCATGAGTGCGGTAACCATGTCTCCCCAGTCTGGGACCCCAGCTCCCCACAAAAGTGCTGGCAAATCCTGACACTCGATTACCATTCGTGGGAGAGAACTGAGTTGCCAATGATTCATCCTGGTAGAGCTGGCAGGAAGACGAGGAGGAGGTGGAGGGCTTGTAGTAGTCAGTGTAGTAAGAGTGGTAACAGTCATCGTAGCAGTCTACTAGCAGTAGTTGTAGAAATAGTAGAAATATTCACAGATGTAATAGTAACCACCGTTTTTTTTTTTGTTGTTGTTGGTTGGTTTTTTTGTTTTGTGGTGCTGGGGATCGAACCCAGGGGCATTCTACCTCTGAGCTATACCCTCCGCCTGACTTTATTTCTTATTTGGAAACAGGGTCTCACTAGGTTGTTGAGTTGCCAAGGCTGGCTTCAAACCTGCAATCCTTCTGTCTTAGGGATTACAGGTGTGCACCACCACACCCAGCTGGCCACCATTTATTGAGCACCTAGTGGAAGCCAAGTATCAAGCTTAGCTCTACAAGCACCCACCCATTTAGTTCTTGTGACCCTAAGAGCCAGCTACTCTCACTGTCCCACCCTTCCTGACAAGGGACCACCCCTCCTGTAAGGGTCTTCAGCACGCAATGCTCTGTGCCTGTCCCAGGGCAACAGGAGTGCTACTTCAGACATTCATGAATAATTGAAGGGAATTCTGAAGCAGCTAGAATATTTAAATTATGTCTTAGCCATGTTTTTTTTTTTAAATCTACTTCTCTTCCATCTACTTCCCCCAGATATACACTAGAACATCTGAGAACTCTCCTGTCTCTCCTCCACTCCAAACACCCCAGAGGCCCCACCCGTACCATCTCGGCCTCTGGTCTCTCTCTTTTCACTGAAGAAATGAGATTCAGATGGAAAAATACTGGCACAAGCTTGACCGAGGTTCTCTAATAAAGACACTGCGCATCACGCATCAGCTGCCTCTGTTGCTATGGTGACAGCCACAATTTCTCCCAGACAGCTTGGGTCTGAAGGGAGGGTGGACCCTAGGGGAACAAGTGGATTTCTCCAACCTGTCAGTGCCTCTCACCTTTCCCGTCTCCCTCGCCTCCCCCATCCTCGCCAGCCCCCTCACTTCCTAGGATGACGGTGGCCCTGCTGACGCCACCAACAGGGGTACCGGCACCCCCCCCCAGGCCATTGTAATTAGCATCTTGGCTGGGAGCCCAATCTTTTGGCAGCACATTTTTCACCTCCCTCGCCAGCCAATCTCCTTTCCACAGCGTCCCTCCAAGCACACTGCGGCACTGAGAGCCTCAACACCAAGGTCAGTGGCAGCTGCAGCAGCGATGACGAAGCACCTTCCCCGTGGGTGGACATCACACCACTCGACGCCTTGCTATTGTCTGAGCCATTTGGGGTTAGAGCAATTATGATTGGAAAAAAGAGAGACTGTCCCCGAGAGGCTGGGTGAGGCTGAAATTCAGGGCATGGAAGGGCTAAGATATTTAGTTGTCTAAAGATTCATCACTGAAGTTCTCTAGGAGAGAGAGACTAAAAGAAAAAAAAAAAAATACAGAGCCAGACAGACAGAAGATATCCCAGAAAGGAGAGGAGAGGATCTGAAAAGTATGTGCGTCAGCACAGCTTGGAGCCCAGGGGACCAGAGATGGTGGTGGCGACGAGGAGGGAACAGTGATCATAATCGTGGGGAGGACAATAGTACCATTTGTTCCCTTCCCCGAGTGTCGGGCACTGTGCTAAGCACTTTACAAGCATCATTGCATGGACTCCTGTGTTGACTACGTGTTAGAATGGAGTAGCTGTGTGGTCATTGTCATTCCTACAGCCGTGCCACAGATGGTAAGGGAAGGCCTAGAAAAGCCAGGCATCACACCCTGAGGAACAGTTGCCCAAATCCAAAACGTGGGGCAGTCTGAAGGCGACTCGCCTACATCAATGTCATTTAGGAGACAGGGAGTTTTAAGAAAAAAAGAGTAAATAAGCTGTGTGTGGTGACCCATGCCTGCAATTCAAGTACTTGGGTGGCTGAGACAAGAGGACTACAGTTTGAGGCCAGCCTAAGCACTTAGTAAGACCCTATTTTAAAATAGAAATAAAATGCATTGGGGGTATAGCTTGGAGGTAGAATGCCCCTGGGTTCCAATCCCAGTACCCCCCCCCACACACACACACATGCATAACTCAAATGCAATTTGTGATTCCCATTTGGATCCTTTCCAGATAAATAAAAACGGGCATAAAGACATTTAAGGGACATTTGCTGAAATTTGTATGTGCAGTGCATGTGAGATAGCATTAGGAAGCCATCGTTAATTTTGCTAAGTGCAATTCTGTTGTGTTTATATAGAATATTCTTTTTTTTTTTTTTTTGGTGATACAGACCAAAATATTTAGGGGAAAAGTGTCCTAATGCTTGTAACTTACTGTCACATATAATTATATAGATTATATAATAGCACACATTGGTGTGCACGAACACATATGTATATATATATATATATGTATATATATATATATATATATATATATATATATATATATATGTACAATATAGCAAAAATTAGCTGGGAGGCTGAGACAGAAGAATCTCAGGTTTGCAGCCAGTCTCTGCAATTTAGCCTGGTTCTAAGCAACTCAGTGAGACCCTGTTTCAAAATAAAAAAATAAAATGGGCCTGGGAGTGTAGCTCAGAGATAGAATGCTCTTGTGATCCTTCTTCAGCATATATAGTATAATATATATTATATAATATATTTTATATGTTGCAAAATATTAAAAGATATTGAATCTAGTTTTTCATCACTGGGTCATCGATACCCCATCATACAGATCATCCTAGTACTATTCTTTCAACTTTCCTGCATGTGTGAAAACTTTTATAACAAGAGTTACAAGGGAAAGTAGAAAAGAAAGGTTAAGTAATTTTCCAAAGGCTCAAGGTTACATATTTATTAAATTTCAGAAGTGAACTCAGACCTGCATCATCTGACTTCAAAGCCAGGTTTTGAACAGTGATCCACAACCATCCCATAGAGAGGGCTTTGTTCATCCATTGTGCTGGAGGGTCCTTGTTATGGTCTCGATATGAAATGTCCCCAAAGCCTCATGTGTTCCCAATACAGCAAGGTGCAGAGGTGGGGCTTTGGGGAAGGAATTGGACCAGGAGGGCTCTGATCTGACCCATGGGTTTATTCATTGATGTCTTAATGTCTAAATGGACTACTGGGAGGTAGGACCTGGTTGGAGGCAGCAGGTGGGGGAGCAGTGCCCTGGAAAGGTTTATCTCCTTCTTTTTGTCCTCTCTCTCTCCTTCTCCCTCTCCCTCTCCATCTCCCTTTCCCTCTCTCTGCCTCCCTCCTTCACACCTTCCCACTGCCATGAGCTGAGCAGCTCTCCTCTGCCACAGCTATTCTGCCTCCCCACAGACCCAGAACAGCGGAGCCTGCCCACCATTGACTGAGCCCTCTAAAACATGAGCCCGAATCAATCTCTCTTCCTCTAAGTTGTTCTTGTCAGGTATTTTGGTTACAGCTACGAAAAGCTTAACATGGTCCCCTTTGCCAGGGATTGTGTGTCCCACACAAAGATAAGCAAGCAGGTTTCTAGGAGCATGAGGGCCTCACCAGTCTAAGCAGTCGGATGGCCTGTCAACAATTCATTCAAGAACTATTATTGTGTAGCTGGACATGGTGGTGCATGCCTGAAACAGAATTACAGGTATGAGGACAACCTCAACAACATAGTGAAACTCTCAGCAACCTCGTGAGACTCTGTTTCAAAATAAAAAAGGGTTGGAGGTATACCAAAAAACAAAGAATCACCTGAGAAGTTCTAGTAACTGCTGTTATCCCTGCAGAACCTTTGAGGGGGATCTCTGAATGAAGTCGAGTAGAGTCTGGTTTAAAAATGTACTATAGAAACAGGGTTAGTAAACTGCCTCTATTGCTTTTCTGCCCTCTTGCCCCAAATATTGGTTGAAGCATCTAATTCAGCAACACAAACACACATAAGCAACTTAAACTAAGAGACTATCAAATAATAAAACCCAAACCACGAGCGTTATAAACATATGCAGTAGCTTGAGAGGAATTTCCAAGATGCGAGATCTCAGAAGCAGAAGTTCCCCCTGAAACTAAGATTTGCTGCAAAGAAGGCAGCTTGTTTGAAAAATGGTCTGTGGTCCATGAGAAAAAAAAAAAAAAAGGGCAAGAGTAGGAAACAAAAGAAGTGGGTACAAAGAAAAGTACATTAACTTAATAAAAAAAAAATCTCATTGGAAACAGGAAACGCAAAAATGACACCAGAGAAAGCTGTGTTCACACAACAAAGGAAGGACTTGGGAAATGCCGAGGAAATAAATCAAGAAGTGAAAACATAATAGAAGAAAACCATCCTGGAGCTTCTGAGTTCAAAGTGGTTGGAAAGAACTGGCAGCGGATCGTAAAGCGAAGACTAATGATAGGACACAGAAATGGTTCATCCCCAGAATTTTATTTTTGGTGGGGGAAGGGTGCACAAACTCCCCTCGGGTCACACTGTCATAGAAAAGCCTGGTTTCAGGGCCCATCACCTCAGATCAGGAAGTGTCAAAAGTGCCCTCAGTGAGCCTACTGAACAGAACAAGATGGTGGAATCCATGTGTGAGTCGACCCCAGAGAGTCTACACATTAGACTTTATTTTTATTGACAACAACATTTTGCAAACTTCCTGTGTTCAGATCCTAAATGCACGTCAATCTCTGATCATGCATTGGTAAAATAAAAATAAATAAATAAAAAGTGAGTAGGGGAGCTTGTTTATGAGAAGCAAAGACAGCCAAATGTGGTGACACAAGTTGTAATCCCAGTACTTGGGAGGCTGAGACAGGATGGCTGTAGGTTTGTGGATGGCCTCAGCAGCTTTGTGAGACCCTGCTTCAAAATAAATATGAGCCGGGTGTGGTGGCACACGTTTGTAATCCCAGCATTTGGGAGGCTGAGACAGGAGGGTCACGGTTTGCGGCCAGCCTCAGCTACTTAGTGAGGCCCTTTGCAACCCAGTGAGACCCTGTTTTAAAAAATAAAGAATAAAAATAGGGCTGAGGGTATAGCTCGGAGGTAGAATGCCCCTGGGTTCCATCCCCAGTATCACAAAAATAAAAAACTTAAAAATAGGGCTGGGGGGCGTGTTGGTCAGAGGCAGAATGCCCCTGGGTTCAATCCCCAATATCATTAAGGGAAAAATGAAGAAGAAGAAGAAGAAGAAGAAGAAGAAGAAGAAGAAGAAGAAGAAGAAGAAGAAGGAGGAGGAGGAGGAGGAGGAGGAGGAGGAGGAGGAGGAGGAGGAGGAGGAGGAGAGGGGGGAGGGGGAAAGGAAGGGGGGAAGGGGACCAGCTATTTTTATATGATTCTTTGGAAGGAAAATAAAAGACAGTAAATAAATTTCGCAGCCCTGAATACTTCTTTTCCAAATGCCTACTCCCCAGTATAAGGCTAATTTGAGTTAAAGGTTGATGCTTATGAATGTCTACTTTTTGTTTCCAACTTGCGATTCAAAAATAACATAATGAAGCCCAGTGTGGTGGCACACAGTTGTAATCCTAGTACCTGGGAGGCTGAGACAGGAGGACCACAGGTTTGTGGCCAGCCTCAGCTACATAATGAGGCCCTCTGCAAATTAATGAGACCCTGTTTTGAAATAAAGAATAAAAAAATAGGGCTGAGAGTGTGACTCAGAGGTAAAATGCCCCTGGGTTCAATTCTTAGTACCACAAAAAAATATAAAATAAAATAATGAGGCTAGAGTGTGGCTCAGGGACAGAACATGTGCTTAGCATGCATTAGGCCTTGGGTTCAATTTCTAGCACCAAATAAGTAAGTAAATAAAATAGTATTAAATGAGCTGGGCCCAGTGGTACACATCTGTAATCCCAGTAGTTGGGAGGCTGAAACAGGAGGATCACAGGTTCAAGGCCAGCCTCAGCAACTTAGCAAGACACTGTTTCAAAATAAAAGAGGGCTGAGAATGTAACTCAAAGGTAGAATTCCCTGTGTTTCCATCCTCAGAACAACCTCAAAGTATTAAATGATTTGAGGTGCCAGTAAAAGATGAATTATCGTTTTTCCAGGGTGGTATAAATAATTTCGGACTAACTAGAAAGGCATATGAAAAGCAATAGATCCTAGGTTTCAAATGGAGTAGATTCTGCAACAGAATTACAAATAAAAGCATGTAGCTTCTTCAGGATCTTATGACAGAAGGGCAGGCTCTATAAAGTAATCCGTGTGTGTGTGTGTGTGTGTGTGTGTGTGTGTGTGGTGCTGGGGTTAGAACCCAGAGCCTTTTCTACCTCTGGGCTATATTCCCAGACCTATTTTCTATTTTATTTGGAAACAGGGTCTCACTAAGTTGCTGAGAGCCTCACTAAGTAGCTGAGGCTGGCTTTGAACCTGTGCGATCCTCCTGTCTCAGCTTCCCAGGTGCTCGGATTACAAGCGTGCATCACCAAGCCCATCTTAAAGTAATCCTTTTAAGCATTATTTATTCTCTTAAAGCACTGCCTTTCTGACCTACCCATACACACACACACACACACACACACACACACACACACACACCTTGATTTAAATCTGAACAATCATGTAAAACAAACTTATCTCAAGAAATCAGCCAGGTGTGTTGGCACGTGCTTGTAATCCCAGTACTTGGAAGGCCGCGACAGGAGGATCGCAGGTTTGAGGACAGCCTCTGTGATGTAGTGAGACTCTCGGCATCCTAGCAAGATCCTGTCAAAATAAAATAATAATAATAATAATAATAATAATAATAATAAGGGCTAGGGTAGAATGCTCCTGGGTTTAATCCCCAGTAACACAAGAGAAAAAGAAAGGAAGGAAGGAAGGAAAGAGAGAAAGAAAGAAAGAAAGGAAGAAAGGAAGAAAGAAAGAAAGAAAGAAGGAAGGAGGGAAGGAGAAGAAGAAGGAGAAGGGAAAGGAAGGGAGGGAGGGAAAGATCACAGCAAGAATGCAAAAGCAACCATCTCAGCAGAGGCACCAAATTCTTCAACCGACACTAACAACAATCTTGCACAGTTTTCTGATTCCCAAGGAGAAAAAGGAAACCAGAGAAGCATGAGGTCTGTGATGGAGCAGAGCAAACACACTGGAATTGCAAGAGATGTATAAAGAGATACTTTGCATGAAAAAGACTCGGATTCCTCCTACTTTGATGGTCGGTGCGGAGTTTCCTAAGATTTCAGGTTGTTAAAGGATATGGCTGATGTGAGTTTTATTAGAGGATATCCTGTGCCTCAAAGAGGATTCCTTTTAGAGGCAGGATACCGAGGGCCCCCACGGGACCTCGGGATTCACACCAGTCTCACCTCTTCCGTTTCCTCATCCACTGAAGGTTACACTTCCCAGGCCCGGCGGCGGCGTCCGGGAGGGTGAGCCACCTTCAGCCCCCACTCCCTTCCTCTTTCTTCACGTGTCTCAGCTAATCCTGTCCATCTTGCCTAATGGAGCTGTGCATCGGAACTGAAGGAAAAGGGAAGGGCTGCCAGCTTCCCGGACACTAAAATAACTTCAAGGATGGACCTTTAATCCAGATGGTGCCTCAGAGCGCATGTGCTGGTCAGAGCATGCGAGTGAGGACTGATTTAAACTCTCTGCTCCCTCACCCCTCTGTCCCTCCTCTCCATCCCTCCTTTCTCTTCCACCTCACCTCTCTCAACTCTTCCCGTCAAGGTAGCCATGACCTCCTTTTTGCAATAATGGGGCATCCTGATTCCTCGACTGTGTTGGACTTAGCTAATCATTCTTTTTCCCCCACTTCTTTTCTGTAGAATCCATGACATTCCCCTCCCATCAGTCTGAGACTTCTGTTCTTTTCTTTCCTTTTACCTCCCTCCCTCCCCCACCTGAAGAGCATTCACTAGTATGGTGTGTGTGTGTGTGTGTGTGTGTGTGTGTGTGTGTGTGTGTGAACATTCTACCTCTGAGATATACCCTATACCCCCAGCCCTCTTTATCTTTTTATTTCGAAACAAGATCTTTCTAGGTTAATGAGAGTCTCACTAGTTGTTGAGGCTGTCCTTGAACCCACGACCCTCCTGTCTCAGCCTCCCAAGAACTGGGATTAGAAGTACACGCCATCACGCCTGGCTTAGTATGACTTTAAATATCTTCATCATAGCCAGGCGTGATGGCGCACATTTGTAATCCCAGCATTTGGGAGGCTGAGACAGGAGGCTCACAGTTCTCGGAAAGCACCAGCTTCTTTGTGAGGCCCTTTGCAACTCAGTGAGACCCTATTTCAAAATAAAGAATAAAAAGTAGGGCTGGGTGTGTAGCTCAGATGTAGAATGCCCCTGGGTTCCATCACCAGTACTAGAAAATAAATAAAATATAAAAAATAAATATTTATATCACGCCACTGACTTTCAGTTGTCAGTCTCCAGCTCAGGCATCACTTCTAAGTTCTTTGGTTGGTACCCAGTGACCTCCCAAGCATCACCTGGTGGTCCACAAATTCCTTAAATCCAACACTTCCAGCAGTAGGCTCGTTATCCTTCCCTGAGTCTATTTCCCCTCCAGTTTTCTCTTTCTCTCTATGAGAAAGGCACCAAAATCCACCAGTTGCCCAACCTGGAAACACAGGAGCGGATCCTGAGCGCCTCCCCTCCGGCTCCCTCTCCACATCCAGTCCCTCCCCAACTGCGCAGAGCCCCTGCTCATGCATTGCATGCCCGGCCTTGTTTCTCGTGGCCTCCCCGTGGCCTCCTCTTGTCTCCGCTCTACTGTGAGCTCCATGCAGGGCTGCGCTTTCCCCATTCTGTTTGCCATTCTACCACCAGTATCTAGAAACAGTGTGGGCACAAAGCGGGTTGCGTGCATATTTAACTGTTAACTCTTTTTTTTTTTTTTTTCTGAAGGTTAAACACAGAGGCATTTTACCTCTGAGCTACACCCCACCCCCAGACCTATTTGTGTGTCTGTGTGTGTGTGTGTATGATACTGGAGATGAAACCCAGGGGCATTCTACCTCTGAGCTATACCCCCAGCCCTATTTTTTATTCTTTATTTTTAAACAGGGTCTCACTGAGTTGAAAAGGGCCTCACTAAGTAGGAACTGAGGCTGTCTTTGAACCGCGATCCTCCTGTCTCAGCCTCCCAAATGCTGGGATTTCAAGCATTTGGCCCACCATGCCTAGCCCTATTTATTTATTTACTTATTTATTTATTTTGATAGCAGGTCTTGCTAAGCTCCTGAGAATCTTGCTATATTACTGAGGCTGTCCTCAAACCTGTGATTGCCCTGCCTCAGCCTTCCAAGTACTTGGATTGCAAGCATGTGCCGCCACGCCTGGCTTTTTTTTTTTTTTTTTTTTGTAGTGCTGGGTATTGAATCCAGGGGCATTCTACCTCTGAGCTACACCCCCAACCCTATTTTATTTTGTATTCGGAAACACAGTCTTTCTAAGCGTCAGAGGGCCCCACTAAATTGCTGAGGCTGTCCTCAAACCTGTGATCCTCCTGTCTCAGCCTTCCAAGTACTGGCATTATAGGCATGAGCCACTATTATTCCCAGCTGCAAGTGCTAAATATCTAATGGCCTGTGGTGAACTGTGGTATAACCACACTATGAAAAACTATGAAGTGCCTCAAAGACACCAAGTTAACCTATAAATACTTATGTGACAGCCGGACGTGGTGGCGCACGCTTGTAATCCCCGCGCTTGGGAGGCTGAGACAGGAGGATCGCGCAGGTTCGAAGCCAGCCTCAGCTGGCTTAAGAGACCCTGTTTCCAAATAAAATATAAAATAGGGCTGGGAGTATAGCCTGGAGGTAGAAGACTCCTGGGTTCCATTCCCAGTACCACCAAAAAAAAAAAAAAAAAAAAAGATAAATACTTCTGTGACGAGGCCATTAAGACATTGGTGTTGGTTTTTGTGGGGAGCCATCAGGGCAAGGGAGGGTCCTGAGGGTTGAACTTAGGGTCTCACACAGGCTCAACTGATGCTCGGTGCTGAGCTTCATCCCAAGCCCCAAGTAACTTGATATTATAAAGCAAAGGACAGAGCAGTGCCTATTATAGAATATAGTTTGTGTCATCTACATACATACACGCGTTTGGGTGTGGTGGGGCCCACCCATAATCCCAGCCATTGGGAGGGTGAGATGGAGGGTCACGGGTTCGCGGACAGCCTCAGCAATGTAGTGAGGCCCTCTGCAACTTAGTGAGACCCTGTCTCAAAAAATAAAATAAAAGCCGGGCGTGGTGGCGCACGCTTGTAATCCCCGCGCTTGGGAGGCAGAGACAGGAGGATCGCGCAGGTTCGAAGCCAGCCGCGCGCGCTGGCTTAGGAGACCCTGTTTCCAAAAATAAAAATAGGTCTGGGAGTGTAGCCCGGAGGTAGAAGGGTTTCCAGGAACCCCAGTACCAACAAAATAAATAAATAAATAAATAAATAAATAAATAAATAAATAAAATAGTGCTGGGGGTGTAGTTTAGAGATAGAACGCCCCTGGGTTCAATTCCCAGTGTCAAACACACAAAAAGAAGGTAAATATTACTTCAGTGGAAAGGAAATGGGCATAGAGTTTTTAATTGTTCAACGTGGAGACATCCCTTTTTATCAGTTCAGTTTATTCCAGTTACACTGAAATCATACAAAACATTATGAAATAGAAAATAAAAGGTCAGTGATGGCCTCATCTCCCCCATTGAAACATCTTTAAGTTTGTTTTATGTTTTTTCATATTTTTTTCTAAATATAAAATAAAGATTTTGTGGGTGGTGGTGTTATCTCTCCAAGATACGGCCTACCCTTTTTTACTCTTTTATTTTTATTATTTATTTAGTTATCTATTTATTTGCAGTACTGGGGATGGAACCTAGTGGCATTCTACCTCTGAGCTCTACCCCCAGCCCTATTTTTTATTCTTTATTTTGAAACACGGTCTCACTGAGTTACAAAGGGCCTCACTAAGTAGCTGAGGTTGTCCGCGAACCATGATTGTCCTTTCTTAGCCTCCCAAATGCTGGGATTACAAGCATGTGCCGCCATGCCCGGCTTTAGGTTTTGTTTTGAAACAGGATCTCACTACACTGCTTAGAGTCTAAGTCCCTGAGGCTGTTCCTTAAACCTGTGAGCCTCCTGTCTCAGCCTCCCAAATACAGGGATGACAGGCATGCACTGCCACGCCAGGCTCCATATTTTAAATTTTTGAGACATGTTGCCAAATTCCTCTGCATTCCGCTTGTAAGATACTGCGCCCTTCCCCATCTGCATAAGAGCATACCTGAAGTGAGGCCCTGTTGCCTTGGGAATTGTACGGTGAGGGATGAGTCTTGGTGGGGTATCCAACTCTAAGTATTGTACGAGGGATTTGGAAAGCAGCCGTCATGTGGCACCGGGCAGAATGAATGGAGTATCCCAGCTGTGCTTGGGAAATTAATTTAAGTGAAGAGTGCATCAGGCAGGGTCCCAGCAGGAAAAAGAAGGCTCACTCTAATTAGGTCATTTAAGGAGCCTTTAATAGAGGCCTCTTTGCTAAGGGCGGGGAGGTTGACAGAGAGCTGCAGGGATCCACAGGGACTAATTACAGTGGGCTCTGTTACCAGCCCCTGGGGCCCAGGGAAGAGTGGCCACTGGAACCTGGATGCTGAGAAGCCCAGGTCGAGAGGGCCACTTGAGACCCACCTAGACAGGAGCGGTGGCCCGGAGGCCTCTGGTGCCCAGAGTGGCCAGAAAAGAAACTGGAAAACCCACGGTGCTCTCCTCCCTCCCTCCCCCTAGTCACCTGCTGGGGCTCCCTATTGGTCAAAACCAAAGGGTAAGCCGGGGCATGCTGGTGCACGCTGGTAATCCCAGCATTCGGGAGACTGAGACCAGAGGATGGTGGTTTGCGGACAGCCTCGGCTACTTAGTGAGGCCCTCTGCAACTCAGTGAGACCCTGTTTCAAAGTAAAGAATAAAAAAATAGGGCATGGGGTCTAGCTCAGAGGTCGAATGCCCCTGGGTTCCATCCCCAGACCCACAAAAAAAAAAAAAAAAAAAGAAGGGTAGCCAGGGAGGACCCTTAGTTGGGACCTTTGCAGTCAACACACTCCGCCTCTCCAGGCCCAGGCCTTGGGGCGTACACTCAATGCTCAATAAGTGTGTCATAGATGTAACTCTCACAATAATCCTTCAAGGTGGTTACTTTCAACCTAATGGGAAACTGGCTCAGGGGGATTAATAAACTTGCTACACAGGGCTAGTCTTGGAGGTTCCAAAGCCCTGTGGTTTGGTTTGGTTTGGTATTGGGGATGAAACCCAGGGGCCTTCTACCTCTGAGCTACACCCCCAGCCCTATTTGAAACAAGTTCTCACTAAGTTGTGGAGGGTCTCACTAAGTTGCTGAGGCTGCCTTTGAACCTGCGAACCACCAGTCTCAGCCTCCCAAGTACTGGGATTATAGGCATGCACCACCGTGCCTAGCTTCAATTATTTAAAAATATAAAACCGTTCTTAGTTTGTAGACCATACAAAAACACATGGTGGGCCAGATTTAGCCTTCAGGCTGCCTGTCCTGTGTCTAGGATCCTGCAGGCTCCCTAGCAAGGCACATAAACTTGACTCTCTTCTCTGCTCCCTCTGAGTCAGGTCTGGGAACAAACCCCACCTCTTCCACTTAGAGATAAATCTCCCCTACTCCCCATGTGAAGCGGCTTCCACCTCCTTGCTTCTAGAAACTTCGGCCCCTCTGGCCTCCTTCCACTACTTTCAGGGAGTCAACTCCTCAAGGGTTCCAAAGGCCCTCCCTCTGTCCTGAAAGTGCCTGCCTGTGCTTCTGTGGAAGCCTGGGACTGACTGGATTTGTCCTTCCTATTCTATTTCCAGGGTCCAGCATAGTGCCCAGCATACAGTCGGCGCTCCATAAACGCACGTCCAACCTAACCCCATTAACATTCTTTCAAGGTTAGGCCTTATACTGCAGTTGGGAAACTGAGGCTCAAAGCTACTAATTAACTGGCCCAGAGTCACACCGTGCAATGATGTCGCCCAAGTACTGGCAAAGTGCTTTAAGATTTGGTGCCTGTATGAACTAGCCAGGGCCCTGGAAACTCAGTTTCCTCATCAGTTAAGTGGATGTTATAATACTAGGCTCTTCCTCACTGGATTACTGTGAGAGCTGAGTAAGTTAATAGATCTAAAGCATAGAGGAACGTGCCTGGTATACAGCAAGCACCACATAAGTGTTAGTCCAGCCATGTTGTCAGCATTCAGCCCCCAGCTTGTGAAGGAGCCTGGGCAGGTCTTAAGTTGGAGCACAAAATGGCTTCTTCCCGCAGCCCCGGCTGACGTTGTCCCAGGGACCGTGCGTGGGCGGGCATTGCCACGAGGAGGCTCCGGGAGGAGAGGACACTGGGTACTTGTAGCAAAATCCAGGGCCTCTCAGACTCGGCCACCCTGGCTTTTTGGGGGTTAAGTCCAACCAGAACATGTTTATTTTCCCCAGTGTCTGGAAGGGCCTCTCTGGTCTCCATGGCAACGTGATTTCCTGTCCTGGTTTTCCCTTGGACGAGGTACCTGCTGCTGCAGAGGCGCCTGGGCTGAGGAGGAGGCTGGGGTGGAGGCCGGCACAGGGGCCGTTCACTTTAACTGCTTCCCCCACACAGGCCGAGTGGCCAGCCTGGCCAGGGGCCATGTCACAAGAGCTTTTGTTTACAAGTCCAGACATCCAACTTAGGGTGACGTCATGGAATCCAGTCCGGAATCCTTGTTACGCCCCAGTTTCTTTCTTTCTTTCTTTCTTTCTTTCTTTCTTTCTTTCTTTCTCTCTCTCTCTCTCTCTCTCTCTCTCTCTCTATCTCTATCTCTATCTCTCTTTCTTTCTTCCCTTTCAAAGGTTTTATTTCTTCCCAAGCCTGAAGGCTGAAGCTCACCTCACACACCCCCCGACTAGCTAAGAATATTTCTAAATCCTACTAACCAAGGGCTGTACCTTGTGTCTGAGAGCTGTAGTGATAATTATTCGCTCATCCACTTATTCATGCATTTATCCGTCATTGGGTTCATTCAACAAACATTTACATAGTAGATTCAATGCCAATCGGCGCTGGAGCTGAAGAAATAGAGAGGAACGGACCTGATCTTTTCTCTTGAGGACAGCACAACAGAGTTCTCTACCCAGTGGACGGAGACCTGCCTGCATTGAGATTCCACTAAGTCCCACCACATCCCTCAGTCTTCTCATCTGTAAAATGGGGTGCTGCTGGTGCCCACATGGGGTGATATATGGCATGCCGGAGATAAGGCCGCACCCAGGATGGGGCGGCACTAATCGGTTCCGATGCCAGCTTTACCAATTCATAGCTTCCTGGCCTTGTGCAAATCCCTTTTTCTGCCTGTTCAGAGTCTGCTTTTCAACTTGCATCCTGTCCCAGTTCCCACCTCACAGTGCTGCTTGAGGTTTAAAGATGCAAACACATGCCGGGTGTAGTGGTGCATGCCTGTAACCCCAGGACTTGAGAGGCTGAGACGGGAGGATGGCAGGTTGGAGATGGTGTTAGCAACCTAACAAGACCCTGTTTCAAAAGAAAAAGATTAAAATGGCTGGGGGGATAGCTCAGAGATAGAATGTCCCTGGGTTCAATCTCCAGTACAAAAAAAAAAAGAAAAGAAAAGAAAAGAAAAAAAGAAAGAAAAAGAAAAGAAGAAAGTGAATACATGAATTCAGAACAATGCTTTTAGACCTATCATTATCACGCTATCTCCAGGGACCCCAGAATCTCAGAGGAGAGAGACAGCCGGTCCCCCTGGAGCATTGGAGGATGGGCCATGAAGGAGTCCTCAGCAGAGGTAGCACCTAGATAATTAGCTACTCATGTAATTATCCAGGGGCTTTGGTATTGCTGTTGTGTTGTTGTGGGGGGAGTGTTTGTTTGTTTTGTTTCGCAGTGCTGGAGATCGAACCCAGGGCTAGTAGCCTGTGAGCCAGGGTCTCTAACCCTAATTATCTGATTCATAGGACATCTGCCTGATTTCACCATCTTATCTCCTAGCCCAGTTCATGGAGTCGGAGATCAGTGAATGTGGGAATGATTGGATGACCAAAGAATGAAGTCTAACCTCGGTATCACAGCACTCAAGGTGTTTCACAATTTGACTTAGAGACAGTCTAATTCTTGAGATTTTTTGCAGGTACTATTACCCCAAGTTATAACCACTCTTAGGAAGCCAGGCTTTTATAGGCTCTTCCACGGACCCTACTCATTCATTTATTCACATTCATTCAAAATTGCACGCGTGTTATTTGTTTAAAACAATAATGCATAGGATGCTAGGAGGTCCAGGGCAAAGGATGTCCTGTTCTCTCTTCATCAACCTTTCCGCCTCCTCGCCGCTATTCTGGAGCCCCTGGAGGCATTGATCCTCGGCTCCAGGGAAGGGGGGAAGGATGGATAAATACCATTGGACTTTTTTCCTCTGTGAGACACTGACTTGGAAATCCAGACCTGAATCAATCCAAGATGGCGTTCTCCTAGAGACGAAGATGGGCCATGACCCAACTCAGTCCTGTGAGGCCCAGAGGGAAGTCACAAATGGGCTTACAACTTCTAAGAGAAGTACTCAAGATGCCTCGGGCTCTCTGCTTCTGCATCACTGGGGACAGAAGCAAGGTCAGCCCCATACATGCTTTCTCTCCGTGAGCCTCTGCATGAACCCCATGTAGAGCTGAGCCCAGGCAGGTGAACCCAAAGCCTCTGGTCAGAGTACACTTGACATCAACTCTGTATGGAGACCCTGTGGGAGTCAATGACTTTCCACACTGTTTAGGCCTGTTGGAAGTATGGTTCTGATTTTTTAAAATTGCCAGGAACTTCCTAGCTGGTATAAACAAGTAATGTAGGAATGTGACCAGGCCAGAGCGTTGGGATTCAAACAAGTCTTAAATAGATTAGTCATCAAGAGACAACACATAATTCTTCCAGAGAAGAATGACAGGACCAGATGCAATGCTTAAAAAAGAGCCCTCTGGTGGAGCTGGGCGTGGTGGCACGTGCCTATAATCCCTGCCCTGGGAGGCTGAGACAGGAGGATCGCAGATTTGATGACAGCCGCAGCAATGTAGCGAGACTCTGAGACTCTCAGCAACCTAGCAAGACTGTTTCAAAACTAATAATAATAATAATAATAATAATAATAATAATACCAGCCATAGTGGCGCATGCTTGTAATCCCAGTACTTGTGAGTCTGAGAAAGGAGGATTGCAGATTCGCAGCCAGACTCAGCCACTTAGTGAAGCCCTCCACAACTTAGTGAGACCCTGTTTCAAAATAAAAGAATAAAAAAAAAAAAAA
Organism: Muscardinus avellanarius; assembly: GCF_963383645.1. Taxonomy (NCBI): domain Eukaryota; kingdom Metazoa; phylum Chordata; class Mammalia; order Rodentia; family Gliridae; genus Muscardinus; species Muscardinus avellanarius. Next base: position 93,533,582 of record NC_137796.1, on the reverse strand, counting down.
AAACTAGGGCAGTAGGTGTAGCTCAGAGGTAGAACGCCCCTGGGTTCATTTTCCAGTACCACTACTAATAATAATGAGGAGGAGGAGGAGGATTAGGGTATATCTCAGAGGTAGAATGCCTCTGGGTTCAATCCCCACTACCAGAAAATAAAATCATTCATTCATTCATTCATTCATTCATTCAGAGGCCTCTGGGTGGAGATGGAGGCAGCAGGTGGATTCTGGTGTGGATTTTGGTGTGGACAAATGATTGAAGGAGTCACCTAAGCATGAGAGCTAAAGTGCACAGTGACCAGGATTCTTCCCCAAACCCCAAGTGTTCTTTTTCATCCCCATGATATTCCTGGGGAAAAATGAGGGAAGCCTGTCCATTCTCTCATTCATTCACGCATTCATTCCATACGTCGTTCTTGACCCCCGTACACCACGCTGAGCTGGGTGCTGGGGATACAGCAGTGGACAAGTCGGGTGCCATGGCTACCTGCGCAGAGCTGACATTTTAGCTAAAGGGTAAACAATGGACGAGATGAATCAGTAGACCTACAAAGTTGGTTAGATGGTGATACGTGCTATAGAGGAAAAAATGTAGCTGGGTGCAGTGATGACTACCTATTATCTCAGCTACTTGGGAGGCTGTAACAGAAGGATGGCAAGTTCAAAGCCAGCCTTGGCAACTTAAGACAACCTATCTCAGAATAAAAAATAAAAAGGCAAGGATCGCTGGACGTGGTGGCGCATGCTTGTAATCCCCACGCTTAGGAGGCTGAAATAGGAGGATCGCACGGGTTCGAAGCCAGCCTCAGCTACTGAGTGAGGTTTTCAGCAACTTAGTGAGACCTTGTTTCCAAATAAAATATAAAATAGGTCTGGGAGTATAGCCCAGAGGTAGAAGGCCTCTGGGTTCCACCCCCAGTACCAAAAAAAAAAGGCAAGGATCAGTTCCCAGCACACACACACACACACACACACAGAGAGAGAGAGAGAGAGAGAGAGAGAGAGAGAGAGAGAGAGAGAGAGAGATTGAGATTTAAAGAGAAGTTTAAATAAATAGATGTATTTATTTATTATTTTTGGTACTAGGGGATTGAACTTAGGGGCATTCTGCCTCTGAGCTATACCCCCAGACCTTTTTTATTTTTTACTTTGAAACAGGGTCTCACTGAGTTGCTGAGGACCTGGATAAGTTGCTAAGATTGGCCTCAAAACAGATATCCTCCTGTCTCAGCCTTCCAAGTACTAAGATTACAGGCCCGGGCCATCACACCCAGTTCCCATAAAAAAGCTTTAGAGAATGGTACCTTTCTATAGCTTGTCATTGACCAGGTACACAAAATATTTAATAAAAATAACCCTACTCTGTGAAAACCACAAACAGTGTTGCACTCTGTTCACAATTTTTTTTACACTTAATCTTCAATTTATAGATAAAGGAAGTAAAAGTCAGTGATACAAAGTGAGCTACCACCTGGACACACACTAGTGGTGCACCCTTATAATCTCAGCATTTGGGAGGCTGAGATAGGAGGATCACAGGTTCGAGGACACCCTCAGAAAGTAGTGAGACTCTCATTAACCTAGTTAAACTTTGCTTCAAAATAAAATAAAAAGCCAGGCATGGTGGCGCATGCTCATAGTACTAGCATTTGGGAAGCTGAGACAGGAGGATTGCAGTTTGCGGATAGCCTCAGCTACTTAGTGAGGTGCTTTGCAACTCAATGAGATCTTGTTTCAAAATAAAAAAAATAGGGCTGAGGTGTTTGTTGTTCGGAGGTAGAATACACTTGGGTTCTTTTTTTTTTTTTTTTTTCTTTTTTTTTGCGTCTGGGGATGGAACCCAGGGGCATTTTACCTCCGAGCTATAGCCCCTGCTCTATTTTTTATTCTTTTTTATTGTGAAACCGGGTCTCACTGAATTGCAGAGGGCCTCAGTAAGTAGCTGAGGCTGTCTGCAAACTGCGATCCTCCGGTCTCAGCCTCCCCAATGCTGTGATTACATTTATTTTATTTTTATTTTAATACTCCCCTTCCCCCCTTTTTTGCGGTACTGGGGATTGAACGCAAGGGCATTTGACCTCTGAGCTACATCCCCAGCCCTACTTTTTATTCTTTCTTTCTTTATTTTTTTTGCAGTACTGGGGAGAGAACCCAGGTGCAAGCCGGGCGTGGTGGCACACGCTTGTAATCCCAGCATTGGGGAGGCTGAGACCGGAGGATTGCAGTTCGCAGACAGCCTCAGCTACTTAGGGAGGCCCTCCTCAACTTAGTGAAACCCTGTTTCAAAATAAAGAATAAAAAACAGAGCAGGGGGTGTAGCTCAGAGGTCAAATACCCCTGGGTTCCATCCCCAGACCCGCAAAAATAAACAAATAAATAAATATAAATAAAAAATAAAAATATAGGACTGAGGGTGTAGCTCAGAGATAGAATGCCTCTGAGTTCAATCTCCAGCACCAAAACTATAAATAAATAAATAAATAAATAAATAAATAAATAAATAAAGTGAGCTACCCAAAATAGCACTGCAGCATAGCTCAGAACTTGTGTCTACTCAGCACCAGAGCCTTTGCCCTGCTTTTTTGACCACACAAAGCCAACTTAATAGGGTAACTCCTCTTGATTCCATAGTCACATTTTTTTGGCAAGTCCAATCAGTAGCATTAAATAAGCCAACCAGAGAGAAAATGGATTCCTTCGAAGGCTACAGTCAATTAGATAAATGAAACCTTTCCAATGTATTCCATGAGAGGAAATCTAAAAGACCTTGCAGGGTAAGGGAAGGCAAAGTCTTTTGCCCCAAGTTTCCCATCCACAATCTCCCAAAGGAGATTTATTTTTTCTCAATAAAGAATGATACCTTTCTGTATCCTACGTGCTTACAAGATCTGACTAGGCTTTCCAGCACTCCTGATTGCCTCTCATTCCACTGCCTGCATACTCCCCTTCCCCCCTTTTTTGCGGTACTGGGGGTTGAACCCAAGGGCATTCGACCTCTGAACTACATCCCCAGCCCTACTTTTTATTTTATTTTATTTTATTTTTTTGGTGGTACTGGGGGTGGAACCCAGAGGCTTTCTACCTCCGGGCTATACTCCCAGACCCTTTTTTTTTTTTTTTAATTTGGAAACAGGGTCTCACTAAGTTGCTGAGAGCCTCACTAAGTAGCTGAGGCTGGATTCAAACCCATGCGATCCTCCTGTCTCAGCCTCCCAAGCGCGGGGATTACAAGCGTGCGCCACCATGCCCGGCCTTACTCTTTATTTTGAAACAGGATCTTACTAAGTTGCAGAGACCCTCACTAAGTAAGTAGCTGAGGCTGGTCGCAAACCTGCAGTCGTCCTGTCTCAGCCTCCCAAGTACTGGGATTACAAGCGTATGCCACCACGCCCGACTTGCATACTCCCTTTTTTATTCCAAAGTTACCATCTCCAGGATCTCCCTGAAGTTTGTTGAGACCTGGATGGACTCAAAAAGCCAAAGATTGTTCGTACTTTAAGCTGTCATTCAACCAGGTTTCAGAACATGGGCGCCATGACTTCTCACGCTAAAGCAACCGTGTAATTGTGGACACCCATATGAGATACCCAAGAGTCGAAAAGCACCCTGCTCGAGTACTGCTCGCCTCCTCTCTCATACATTTTTCTTTTTTTTCAATTATGTTAGTTTGTTAGAATGTGTATATATAATATGTGAGTATATTTTCCATTAAAAATTAAAGATAAGGCTGAAGTTCCTTTTTAATTGCTATCTCTAGTGCTGGGCTTCTCTTCTTGGCTCCTGTTCAGTTAGCTTGGAGCATATCCTTCCAGATGTTTTTCTCAATGTTTCATCTATCTACCTATCATCTAATTTTTGTGGCACTAGGGCTTGAGCCCAGGAGCATTCTACCTCTGAACTATACCCCCAGCTCTATTTTTATTTTTATTTTGAAACAGGGTCTTGATCGGTTGGTGAGTTTCATACTTGCTGAGGCTGTCCTTGAACCTGCAATCCTCCTGTATCAGCCTCCCAAGTACTGGGGTTATAGGCGTGTACCACATGCAAGGCAATGTTTCTTATTTCTATAGTATCTACATGGTATTATGGTCTATAATGTAGTGACTATATTATATAATATGCTATAAATGTGATGTATAGTCTATAGACTACCATATATTGTTGTGACTATATATTGTATACTATATTATACGTTGTAGTTGCAGTAAATGCCAGACATGGCACAAAATCACTCGTCACAAAGCTTTTAAGTCTCAGATTTGAGTCACAGCCATCTTATATTAAGGTAAACTGGTAGCATATTTCCAATGGCAGCATAATTTAAAGTGATAATACTAAAATGAAAAATAATAATAAACATACTCATATTATGGTAACATCATTTAGTGAGGGTTTTTATTTTTTACTGTGTGTGTGTGTGTTACTGAGGAGCGAACCCAGGGGTGTTCTATCTCTGACTACACCCCCAGCCCTATTTTTTATTTTGAAACAGTCTCTCCCTAAGTTGCTGAGGCTGGCCTTGAACCCACAATCTTCCTGTCTCAGCCTCCCAAATACTGAAATTACAGATGTGTGTCATCATGCCTGACTTTTTAGTGCAATTAAAAAAAATTTTATTGGTGCATTATAGTCATACATCTTAATGTATGACTTAATGTATACACAAGATGGTGGAGGCGTACATGCACACATCACTCGGCCCTTCCCCAGTCCCCGTCCCATTCCCTCCCCTCTTCCTCCTTCTCATGTTTGGCTTAGTGACCGATATGTTTATGAGTGTACATCATGTACATTAGGGCATTTCCCTCTTCCTCTCTTCCATCCCCCTCAGTTAGGTGGTCTTATTTGCTCATCTATGGTTTTTCCTTCCTCATCTAGAGTTCCTCCTATGACTCTTTTTCTCCCTCGCTTCCGCGTATTAGGGAGAGCACCCGATTGTTTTACTTTTTGTGACTGACTAATCTCAGCATAATGTTCTCCAGTTTCATCCATTTCCCCACAAATGACATAATTTTGTTCTTCTTTATGGCTGAGTAAAATTCCATTGTGAACATATCAGATAGTTTTTTGGGTTTTTTTTTTGCGGGTCTGGGGATAAAACCCAGGGGCATTAGACCTCTGAGCTACACCCCCTGCCCTATTTTTTATTCTTTATTTTGAAACCGGGTCTCACTGAGTTGCAGAGGGCCTCACTAAGTAGCTGAGGCTGTCCGCGAACCGCGATCCTCTGGTCTCAGCCTCCCGAATGTTGGGATCACAAGCGTGCGCCACCACGCCCGGCTTATCCCATAGTTTTGTGATCCATTTATCTGTGGATGGACATCTTGACTGGTTCCATAGTTTTTTGTTTTTGTTTTTGTTTTGTTTTGTTTTGTTTTGTTTGGTGGTGGTACTGGGGTTCCTGGAAGCCCTTCTACCTCTGGGATACACTCCCACGGGCTACACTCCCAGACCTATTTTATATATTTTATTTGGAAACAGGGTCTCTTAAGCCAGCGCGGCTGGCTCCGAACCAGCGCGATCCTCCTGTCTCCGCCTCCCAAGCGCGGGGATTACAAGCGTGCGCCACCACGCCCGGCTGGTTCCATAGTTTTTAGTGCAAGTTTTCCCAGTAGATTTCCCCCCTCCTATACTTTAAGAAAGAAACCAGATCGTGTTTTCTCACTAGAATGGGTTCGACTAACGTGGCAGAGTAGATACAACTCCCAAAGAGCTCCTCCCCATTTCTGGCTGTGTTTTCTAAAGTATTATTTCTTGTGGGACATATATTGGATCATCACTGAGGATAAAGAGAGAAAAGCAAGTGTCTCTAGTGGAGGAGAAGCATAAGCAGTAAAAGCCAAGAGAAGCTGAAGAATTTAAGACTAAGCGTGGTGGCACACGCCTGCCACCCCAGGCCTTGGGAGGCTGAGACAGGAGGATCACAGGTTCGCAGCCAGCCTCAGCAATGTAGTGAGACTCTCAGCAACCCAAAATGGCCCTGTTTCAAAACAAAAATAAAAGCCGGGCGTGGTGGCGCACGCTTGTAATCCCCGCGCTTGGGAGGCTGAGACAGGAGGATCACACGGGTTCGAAGCCAGCCTCAGCTACTCAGTGAGGCTTTCAGCAATTTAGTGAGACCCTGTTACCAAATAAAATAAAATAAAATAAAGGTCTGGGAGTATAGGCCAGAGGTAGAAAGCCTCTGGGTTCCACCCCCAGTACCACCAATAAATAAAAAAATAAATGAAATAAATAAAATAAAAAGGGCGGGAGTAAGCCGGGCCTTGACGCACGCTTGTAATCCCAGCATTTGGGAGGCTGAGACAGGAGGATCTTGGTTCAAGGACAACCTCAGCAAGCAGCAAGGCTTTTAGCAACCTAGTGAGACTCTGTTTCAAACAAAAAAAATCAAAAGGCTGTGGGTGTAGCTTGGAGGTAGAATGTCCTTGGGTTCAATTCCCAATACCACACACTAAAATAAAATAAACCCACCACCACTACAACAACAAACAAAAACACCCTAACAGGGACCCAATGATCAGAACTACAGTGAGAAGGTTTAAGACCCAAGAGCTCTTCCAGGATCATTGCCTGGAGATGGCTGAGACTTCCGGCAGACCTGCATGGCCTTAATATCACACGCACGCCTATACGCATGCACGTAAGGGTGCCATTCCTCACCCCTGAGTGTGATGGCTCTTGTGCTAAGTACTTCACAAACACCACCTCATTGAGGCCCATCACGAGAGGGATTCTATTTCCCTGCTTTTGTAGCTGAAGAAACTGAGGTTCTTGGAAGGAGGTGGAGCAGCAGGTGGCAGGAGGGGAATTCCACACGAGGGGCCTGGGTGCCGAAGTTGATGCCCACGCCGAGCAGCTGCGAGTCTTGGAGCCCAGAGCAAACTGGCTTCAGTAAGGACGCCTACCGCCCCTCCAGGCTAAGTGGTTCAAGCAGGGTCCCTGTAGGTCACCAAGATTGTGACCCCTTTCTTTCTCCATTTCCCCATTTCATCTGCTCACACACATGGCTGCTTTCAGTTAAGTTCACCTCCTAGTAGTTTTAAGAGGGCTTCCAGAAGCATCCTCAGCTACGGCTCTCCTTGTGGACCCTTGGAAAAGCAAGCCTGCCTCTTCCAGTAACTCAAGCAAAAGCACTAGACTGAATCTTGTTAGCCCCGAAGGCTGGTTTGAACCAATCACTAGTGGTCCAGGAGGGAGGAGTACGCTGATTGGCTCAGGCTCAGCCATAGGCTCCACCTCTGTGAGCCTGGTGTTGCTGGCTGGCTTCTGGCTGGGGATGGGGGTGGAGTCCTTCCTCTAGACAGGATGGCTGTGCTGTTGCCACAAAAGGGAGCAGCTGATGGTGGGGAGGGTGGAAGGTGGAACTGTAAGAGAATTGGAAAAGCTTCTTGGGAAAGAATTCATGAAACTAGTGCTTGTGCAGCTCAGAGATGATGGATCAAAGTGAGGGAGGATTCTGAGACCAGCTTTCAGATTATTCTCCTAAATCCCCCTGCACATAAACTTGGGCCCTACAGGCAGGCAGATACTGTTTTACTAACCCCATACTCTTTTGAAAGTGACAAGAAGTGGTGTGTGCATGACTCCCAGCTAAAGCACAGACTAGGGCTGATATTAATAGTTGCTTATCTAATATCCCTTCCTCTCCTGCTTCCCCCTTTTGTTTTGGGCAGGACCGTGCCCAGTTAAACACAGCTCCTTATCCTTCCATGAAGCGTCTTGCCAATGAGATGTAACCAGAGCTTTGCTAGAGGTATCTGAGATGGCTTTTGCTTTCCTAAAAGGTATGCTTACAACTGGCTCTGGCTTTTACAGAGTCCCCTTCTTTCTGCCTTGGTCAAGGACTTGATGGCTAGAGCTGAAGCAGTCGCTTTGGGGTTAAGAGAAATCACAGAGACACCAGCACTGATAACATTAAAGTGCTCAAACAATAGTAGGAACCATCTACATCTGGATATATTTTTATTTATTTATTTTTTATTTTCTTTGCATTCTTTGTGTATATGTTTATTTCTCTTTAACTTCAGTACACAGATATATAGAAAAAAGGAATTCTGATTGTTTAGGTTTTTATTAAATAAGGTGTGGTCCATAGACCTGGGAGTCTGCTGGAAATGAAGACTTTCCACACCATCCTAGGTTCCCAGTCAGAATCTACAAGATCTTTATCGGTTCGTTAAAATGGTTTTGGTCATTTTAAGGGTGTAGATGAAGCCGAGCCTGGTGACGCACACTTGTAATCCCAGTACTTGGGAGGCTGAGACAGGAAGATCTCAGGTTCGAGGACAGCCTTAGCTACTTAGGCCCTCTGCAACTTAGTGAGACCTTTTTTCAAAATAAAGAATAAGCCCGGCGTGGTGGCGCACACTTGTAATCTCAGCGCTTGGGAGGCTGAGACAGGAGGATCGCACAGGTTCGAAGCCAGCCTCGGCTACTGAGAGATCCTCTCTCAGCAACTTAGAGCCTGTTTCCAAATAAAGTAAAAAATAGCTCTGGAGTATAGCCCGGAGGTAGAAAAGCCCCCGAGTTCCACCCCCAGTACCACACACAAAAAAATCAATAATAAAAAATAAGACTGTGGGTGTAGCTCAGAGGTAGAATCAATGCCCAGTACTGAAAAAATAAAATTGTAGTTGAATTCAATCTAGCCAATATGCAGCAGCCAACCGACCCTACTACACTGAATTAAGAGACATTTGGGGCTTTGATATTAGCGATAGACCGACATGGACAGACAGAGAGACAGAGAAGGACCCAGGTGGAACAGCCAGGAAGAGTGCAGAACATTTGTGAGAAACTTATTAAATTCTTCTATGCTAAGCCAGGTACGGTGGCACATGCCTGTAAACCCAGTACTTGGGAGGCTGAGACGGGAGGACTGCAGGTTTGAAGCCAGCCTCAGCAATGTAGGGAGGCTCTCAGCAATTAGACCCCATTTCCAAATAAAAAATATAATGGGCTGGGAGAGTAGCGCGGAGGTACAATGTCCCTGGAGTTCATTCCCCAGACACACCCACACCCACACACACGCATGCACACACACACACACACACACACACACACACACACGCTCTAAATCTGAATCTGATGTTAAATCTGATGCTAAATCTGGTTTCCACTGGCAAACATTATCCTGCCCCTTTAGAACCAGGCACCCTGTGCTTCTTGGTCAGACCAGCAGTAACCCCAGTGTTTGGAAACATCTGGAGTCCAAAGGCACCCCGGAGCTCCCCTCCCCCTTTCTCCTTTCCCTTGCTGCACTCCTGAACACTAATGGGCTGTGTGGATCACGTTAGCTAGGCTCAGTAACTAGGTCCAAGATGGCTGAGTGTGGTGCCTAGCTGGCTGGCCTTAGCTAATGAGATGTTACTCTGGGGAATGTCCCCTGACCCCTGACCCCTCACCTCTGGACAGCCTCCACTAGCCAAAATGCTCCTCTCTTTTTCTAGCTTCTTGAACCCACTGCGGGGGCCCCTCCCACCCCCATGCTTTCCCAAGGCTAAGAAGGAGACTGACATGAGAGCAGACGAGTATCTCTCTGTTCTTTGGATTGGTTACCTACTCAGGGCAGTGAAGCTGCCGAATGTGCTCTGGTCACCCCAGGCTGAATTAATGAACGCCCAGGGTAGAGAACTGGGGAGGTGGACTTGGGTCAGCCCTCACCAGCAAAGAACATTCAGTTCTGGGAGGCAGGTTGCCAAAAAGGCAGTAAGTTCAGAAGAGACTGTGCAGAGAGCGGAAGGCTGGGAGCCAGAATGGATGAGTAACACCAAAAGAATCGGGGTTGTCTGGCCCGAAGCAGCGATGACTCAGGAGGAGATCGCTACCAAAAGAAGCTGCCGGGGATGGCTGGGGGGACTTCAGGAGCTCCTGCTTGCCCACCTCTTCCAACTGCCCCCTCTCCTAAGAGCCAGGATCCCACTCTGTCTTCTGTCAGTTGTGCACGTGGTTTTTTCTTCTTTCCTGAGAAAATTAAGGCCAGTATTAATAATAATAATAATAATAATAATAATAATAATAAAAAACTCTGCATCATTCACTAATTAGTATCTGTACCCGCCCTCTCCTTCCTTCTTGTTTTATGGAAGAGAGACGGATTCCTTCCACCTGGATTTGGAGCCCAGCCATGGCTCCTATTCCTTCAACGGCTCCCACTCTGCTGGCTCCGCCTCTTGTCTTCAATAAATGAACCTCCCAGACCCCCAGGGATCTCCTCCTCTCCTACATTCCCACATCAGTAATTGGTATTTATCTTCTCTTCCCCGTTTCCCATCCTTGAAACCATATCATAGAATGCCAGTGCTACTTAAGCTTTTGCAGCGTGTTTGGTTGAACTCTATGAAATTGCCATGTGGGGTCAGGTGTGACGGGCCACGCCTGTAATCCCAGGACTTGGGAGGCTGAGACAGGAAGTTCACGGGTTTGAGGCCAGTCTTAGCAACTGAGTGAGACCCCCCAGCAGCCTGGCGAGACCCTATTTCAACATAAAAGGTAAAAAGGGATTGGGAGTGTAGTCCCAAGGTAGGACATCTCTGGGTTTAATCCCAGTACTAAATAAATAAATAAATAACCATTTCGGGTAATATCTTACCAAGACATAATTCACACACCCTAAAATTCACACAATTAAAATGTTTCATATAACCCCAGCGTGGTGCCCCATGCTTGTAATTTCAGCATTTGGGAGGCTGAGACAGGAGGATCGCGGTTCGAGGACAGCCTCAGCTGCTTAGTGAGGCCCTTTGCAAATCATTGAGACCCTGTTTCAAAAAATAAAGAATAAAAAGTAGGGCTGGGGGTGTAACTTGGAGGTAGAGTGCCCCTGAGTTCCATCCCCAATACCACAAAAAAAGTAAATAAATAAATAAAATAAAATGTATGCTACAAAACCAGATGAGTTGGCACACACCTGTAATCCCAGTACTTGGGAGGTCAAGACAGGAAGAATGAGGTTTACTGAGAGTCCCAGCAATGTAGCATGACTCTCAGCAGCCTAGCAAAACCCTGTGTCAAAACAAAAAATAAACTGAGTGTTGTGGCGCACGCTTGTCATCCCAGCATTCAGGAGGCTGAGACCAGAGGATCGAGGATTGCAGACAGCCTCTGCTACTTGGTGAGGCCCTTCTCAACTCAGTGAGACCCTGTTTCAAAAAATAAAAAGACTAGCCGGGCGTGGTGGCGCACGCTTGTAATCCCCGCGCTTGGGAGGCGGAGACAGGAGGATCACACTGGTTCGAAGCCAGCCGCGCTGGCTTAAGAGACCCTGTTTCCAAAAAAATACATAAAATAGGTCTGGGAGTGTAGCCCGGAGGTAGAAGGGTTTCCAGGAACCCCAGGACCACCAAAAATAAAAATAAAAAAAGAAAGAAAAAGATGAAAAAAATACATCTGAGGGTGTAGCTCAGAAGTAGAATGCCCCTGGGTTCCATCCCCAGTACTGCAAAAATAAAAAAGTAAATAAATAAATAAAAAACAGGGCTGGGGGTAGAGCTTGGAGGTAGAACACTTCTGGGTTCAATCTTCAGTACCACAAAAATAAAATAAAATAAAAAATAAAGTCTATGATACAATGGTTCTTAGTATATTTAGAGTTGCACAGCTATAACCACAATCAATTTTTTATTGTCTTTTTAAGATTAAATCCATCATAGCGGTGTGAAGTTAATATCTCGTTGCGGTTTTGATTTGCATTCCTCTGTTGACTAACCACGCTGAGCATCTTTGCGTGTGATGGTGGGTCATTTGTGTATCTTCTTAAGAGGTACGGCTATTCAGAGCAGCTGTGCTTTTTTTTTAAAAAAAAATTGGGTTATATGTCTATTATTATTAGAGTTCTTTACATTAATTTTCTAGATACAAATACATGATTTGCAAATATTTTCTCCCATTACATGTGTGGTGTTTTCATCCTATTAGTAGATTCTTTGAATGCACCAAGTTGTCTGAGTTTGACAATGTCCAGTTTATTTTTCTGTTGTTGCTTATGCTTTGGATGCCATGTCTCAGAAAACCAGTGCCCGATCCAAGTGTATAAAGATGCGTTCTTAGGTTTTCCGCTAAGAGCTGTATGGTGATAGCTCCTCTGCTTAGGTCTTTGATCGATCTTGAGGTAATACATAGACTAAGGTAGGGGCCATACTTCATTCTTCTGCATTGGGGGATTCCGTTGCCTTCACTCTGTTTGTCAAAAAGATTATTCCTTCCCCCACTGAGTTGTGTGAACATCTGTATTGCAAATAAATTGATCATAAATGTGAGAATTTATTTCTGGATTCTCAGTTCGAGTCCTTTGTTTTTCTGGTACCCAGGGTTGAACCTATCTATGAGCTATACCTCCAGCCCTTTTCAAATTTTTTTGTTTTGAAACAGGGTCTTGCCAGGTTGCTAATAGTTTTGATACCTTTCTGATAAGTAAAATAAAAAATTAAATGCGAGTAAAATAAAAATAAGTGAGTACGGCGGAGTGTGAAAAACACGAGAGAGGTCCGGTACACGTGGCATGTAAAGTTTTAATGGCACGGCTCTCCCGGGGATCAGGGCGAGGCACTGTGGGGCCCGCGCACCTGTCCGAAGCTAGAGGACGCGGGCTCTCCTTTTAAAGGCATGCATCTCGCGAGATGAGGGTTTACTCGCGGGAACGCCCAATTCTCGCGGGGGTTTCAGCCCCTCCCTTGCCCTGCAGAGGTCATGTGACACAAAGTCACATGAGTGCAGGACCCAACTTAACATTCCGGCCTTTTGATGGTAGGGATAATGGATGACGTTGGACCCTCTAGCTTCTTCCTGCTGTCAAGGGGCGTCGTCAGGGGCCCCAGGCCGGGAGGAGTTGGGAGTCCAGTCCCCCAGAAGGGGGTGCAGGTGGGTGCATAGCTGCAGTGCGAATTGGAGGTTACCCTGGACAGCTTAGTGATGTGCGCTTGAGGAGGCTTGAACAGGCAAGGGCTATTAAAGAAAAAAACAAATCATGAGATTGAGCAGGCGACCAAAAAGGAGACTGGTTTACTCAGTACCTGGAGAGCTACCCTGAGCTGGCAAAGAGGATGGAGGTTGAGGGATCCAGGAGCCATCAGTCTTCAGCCAGGCTGAGTAGGGCCAGCGGCGGGGCCTGGTCTGGAAAGGTGCTCCCCCTGTGTTGAGGCACCTGGGGCTCACCCTTTTCCAAGGGCATTGTTCCAGTGGCCCTCCTGGCCACACGCCGAGCAGTCTGATTGGTAGGCGTGGCTTTGCCCCACTTGAGGCAGGCTCCTGGAGGTAGTTGTTGTTGCAGTCCTCCACACCTAGGTGGCGCTCCAGAGGGCTGAGCCGCCACCACCAGCCAAAGGGCAGCTACCAGGGATCTGCTTTTTGGCAAAGTCAAGAGTGTACGCTCCATCTCCACCTGTTTCTCTCTGGAATTAAAACTTAGATGCCATGTTAAGGTTCTGTCAGCTGCGACGGACCTATACTCACAAAGAGCACGTCCCAAGACGGGTGTCTAGCAAGAATGGCAACGCGGACTCCGCACGGGCAGACAGAGAGTGTCGCCCCAGCCCCGGCCTGTCGTTTCCCGCAGCACCTAGGGCGCGCCCGAGCGGGCCACCCAGCAAAATTGCAGTCTGGCGCAGGCCAAGATGGTGACTGTGACATCACCAGGCAGTGACTATGCGCCATCACAAAATGGCAGCTGGCAGGAAAATAAATGGAAGCTGATGGGGGAGAGCATTTGGAGGGATACCAGACCGCTTATAAAAGTTCCTAACTATTCCTGGGCCACCGCAACCTATTTCCCAACTCGTATCAAGGCAGACAGGCTCTCAGGGCATCTGCTAGTATAAAGGTTCGACTCCCCATAATTGTTTCGCGGGCGGAAACGAAGAACAGGAAATGGGCGTCCCCGATTTCCCTGCTCAATCGTTCGGAAACAGAGGTTAAGAGATAGGGAAGAACGTCTTCATTCCTTCTCAAAACCGGAGGATGACCTGGTCATCCGCAGCGTGGTCCCAGTGGACCGGGGGACAATGGGTCACCAAGCGCTTGGATTTTTGGGTCCCAGTGGACCGGAAGACCCAAGTCCGGAACCCGCTAACCAAGGGAAGGAGGCAGTTTACCGGAGTGAAGTGTTGCCAGCCAGCGCTGGCTGCGACAGAAGCACTGAGAAGCTGCTGGGAGCGTGGTGGAGCTGGGGCTCGTGGATGCCGGTGGCTGGTGTGGACGGCACTGGCGGCTGGCGCAGGTAGGATCAGTGGGGGTGCGCAGGCGGCATGGCTTGCCGGGCAGGCGGCGTGGAGACAAAATGACTTCCAGGCACGCACCAGACGCTGAGGCTGGGCCCCGAGGAGCACCGCCAGTGAGCCTGGCTCGGGGCGGGTGGGGCAAACCGGCCAGAGGTCCCGGCGGTGACCGGAGAACCAAGCTGGAACGGTGCTTTAGGAGGTCCAAGCGGCAGGCAGAGGTCCTGGCCCGCGCAGGCAGTTGGCAGGCAGAGCAAGTGCCAAGCTGCCTGGCTCGGGCCGGAAAGATGGCCGCCGACTCCTAGGATTGGTTAGGAGTGGAAAGTGGGAGGGATTAAAGATTGTGAGGCCTCCAGTGAGGCCATGAGGTGGGAAGGGTTAAAGATGGCGAGGCCTCCACTGAGGCCATGAGGTGGGAGGGGTTAAGGATGGCGAGGCCTCCAGTGAGGCCATGAGGTGGGAGGGGTTAAAGATGGCGAGGCCTCCAGTGAGGCCATGAGGTGGGAGGGGTTAAGGATGGAGAGGCCTCCAGTGAGGCCATGAGGTGGGAGGGGTTAAGGATGGCGAGGCCTCCAGTGAGGCCATGAGGTGGGAGGGGTTAAAGATGGTGGGGCCAAGATGGCGGCCCCCCAGTGATTCCACGTGTGCAAGATGGCGGGCCAAAGCTGGCGACCCCCCCCCCCAGTAATCCCATGTGGCTGCTTACCGGAATGGCCAGGCCCAGGCAGCAGGGGTGGGCAGGCACAGGGTGAAGGGCGCCAGGGCGCGAGTCCGAGTGGAGGAACCAGCTGGAGCGCGGGCTGGACTTGGCGGGCTGGGGGCTGTTTAGCAGAGTGGCGGCCGCCTAGATGGAGGAGGCAGGCGGCCCCGGCAGGCGGGTCTAAGCAACGCCAGGCGTGGAGAAGACATAGGTGCACGGCGTGGCGCAGTCCGCGGGCGGCGCGTTCCCATTCCAGCGGCGGGCGGCGTGGGCAGGCGGGAACGGCGGTTTTAGGAGGTCCAAGCAGCAGGCAGAGGTCCTGGCCCGTGCAGGAGGTCAGCAAGTAGAACAGGTGCCAGCATCACCCAAGGAGCCTGGCTCTGGGCGGGTGGAACTAGCAGCCTGGCGGCCGGTGGAGCCTGCACGCCCCAGCGGTGGTGGCCGCGGAAGATGGCCGCCGGCGCTCCGGAAGAGAGCACATGGGCGGGAAAAGATGGCTGCGGGCTCTCAGCAGAGCGCGGGGCCGAAAAGATGGCTGCGGGCTCTCAGCAGAGCGCGGGGCTGAAAAGATGGCCGCGAGCTCTCAGCAGAGCTTGGGGCTGGAAAGATGGCCGTGAGCTCTCAGCAGAGCTCGTGGCTGGAAAGATGGCCGTGAGCTCTCAGCAGAGCCCGGGGCGGGAAGAAGGCCGCCGGCTCTCCCGGAGAGCGCGGGGCCGGAAAGACGGCCTTGAGCTCTCAGCAGAGCGCGGGGCCGAAAAGATGGCCGTGAGCTCTCAGCAGAGCTCGGGGCTGGAAAGATGGCCGCGGACTCTCAGCAGAGCCCGGGGCAGGAAGAAGGCCGCCGGCTCTCCCGGAGAGCGCGGGGCTGAAAAGATGGCTTACGGTCCGGGCAGGCACGGGGCAGCAGTGGCGGCAGTGGCGGGAGCAACGCCTGCAAGCGGAGCGCTGGTGTGGGACCTCACAGTCGAGCTGCTGGCGGGTCGGAGAGTCCGGGGCTCAAAAAGAGAGTAAAAATAAAAAGAGAAAACAGAAAAAAAAAGGAAAAAAAAATGGGGAGGGACCCAAGAGTTCTCCCGGTTCGGCACCAAATGATAAGTAAAATAAAAAATTAAATGCGAGTAAAATAAAAATAAGTGAGTACGGCGGAGTGTGAAAAACACGAGAGAGGTCCGGTACACGTGGCATGTAAAGTTTTAATGGCACGGCTCTCCCGGGGATCAGGGCGAGGCACTGTGGGGCCCGCGCACCTGTCCGAAGCTAGAGGACGCGGGCTCTCCTTTTAAAGGCATGCATCTCGCGAGATGAGGGTTTACTCGCGGGAACGCCCAATTCTCGCGGGGGTTTCAGCCCCTCCCTTGCCCTGCAGAGGTCATGTGACACAAAGTCACATGAGTGCAGGACCCAACTTAACACTTTCTTTCTTTCTTTCTTTCTTTCTTTCTTTCTTTCTTTTGAGCAGAACAGATATTTATTCACACATTAATGTAAATCACAGTATTATTATTATTATTATTATTTTTTTTTTTTGCGGGTCTGGGGATGGAACCCAGGGGCATTTGACTTCCAAGCTATACCCTATGCCCTATTTTTTATTCTTTATTTTGAAGCAGGGTCTCACTAAGTTGCAGAGGGCCTCACTGAGTAGCTTGTGCTGTCCATGAACCGTGATCCTCTGGTCTCAGTCTTCCAAATGCTGGGATTACAAGCGTGCGCCACCATGCCCGGCTCAAACCACAGTATTATTCTCACAGTAGCCTAAAAGTAAAAAGAACCCAAATGTCCATTGAAGGATGACTAAATGAAACATGCATACGCACACAATGGACATAACCTAGACTTAACAAAGCAAATTCTAATACATGCTCTGAACCTGTGATCCTCCTGTTTCAGCCTCTCAAGTACTGGGATTACAGCTGTGCACCACCATGCCCAGCCTCAACTCTATTCTTTTGATCTGTACATCCATGCTTATGTCATTTACAAACTGATTAATGACTGTGCCTTATAGTAACTTTTGAAGCCAAGGAGAATGAGTCCTCCAACTTGTGGGGTTTTAGTTTGGACTGGTGGTTCTAGGGATCAAACCCAGGGCTTTGCACATGCCAAACATGTACTCTACCACTGAGCTACCTACCACCCCAGCCTCAACTTGGTTCTTTTTCAAGATGATTTTGGCAATTTATTTTTGTATAGATTTTAAGATTGGCCTTTCCATTTCAACAAAGACTCCAGCTCCTGTGGACTGAGTGGAATCTGTCAATCAATGTGGGGAGTGTTGCTATCTAAACAATATGAAGTTTTCTGACCCATGAGCACAGATGTCCTTTTACTTATTTATAACTTCAGTAATGAAGCTGCCATTTTGGTAATTCTACAACAGCGGAATATTGGCAATATAGTGTGATTCAACCTAATACATGTCAAGTGTTCCCACAAAGCCCACATAATATTGACAAACAAATTAGCATCTTAAAACCATGATGGGAGCTGGGTGTAATGGTGCATGCCTGTAATCCCAGTACTTGAGAGGCTTAGACAGGAGGATCCCAGGTTCAAAGCCAGCCTCAGCAACTTAGTGAGGCCCTCTGCAACTCAGCAAGACCCTGTTTCCAAATAAAAAATAAAATAGGGCTAGGGATGTAGCTTGGAAGTAGAATGTCCCTGGATCCCATCCACACAAAAATGACACACACAAAATGACAACAACAACAAAAATCTAAGTACATGTGGGGTTATTCCAGAAATGCAATACTAATGAATATACTTCTATGGAATTTGTTATCAACCGGGCACTATTCAAAGGGCCTTCTATCTATTTATTCATTTAAACCCTGCAATAGAGCTGGGCGTGGTGTCACACGCTTGTAATCTGAGCACTTAGGAGGCTGAGACAGGAGGATAGCACAGGTTTGAAGCCAGCCTCAGTTACTTAGTGAGATTCTCAGCAACTTAGTGAGACCTTGTTTCCAAATAAAGTCTAAAATGGGTCTGGGAGTATAGATCGGAGGTAGAAGAGCCCCTGGGTTCCACCCTCAGTACTACAAGAAATAATAATAATAATAGGAACTGCTGCCAATCCCTGTCTCTCTCTCTCTTTTTTTTTTTTTTTTTTGCGGGTCTGGGGATGGAACCCAGGGGCATTCTACCTCCGAGCTACACCCTCTGTCCTACTTTTTATTCTTTATTTTGAAACCGGGTCTCACTGAGTTGCAGAGGGCCTCACTAAATAGCTGAGGCTGTCTGTGAACCATGATCCTCCAGGTCTCAGCCTCCCAAATGCTGGGATTACAAACATGCGCCACCACGCCCGGCTTAATCCCTGTCTTATAGAAGAGGCAACCAAGGACCAGAGAAATCAAGAAACTTGCCAAGATTACACATATGATAAACAGAACTTCTAGAATTTCAACCAGCCAGTCTGGTCTCTCAAGCTCTATGTTATGCAGAATCTATATTGATAGTAGAGAAATTCTTTTTTTTCTGTTTGTGTAGTACTGAGGACTGGACCCAGGTACATTCTACCTCTGATCTATGCCCCCAGCCCTATTTTATTTTTTTAGTTTGAAACAGGATCTTGCTAAGTTGCCAAGGCTGGTCTTGAACCTGTGATACTCCTGTCTCAGCCTCCCAAGTACTGGATTGTGCCACCGCACCCAGCTAGAGGAATGAATGCTGGATAAAGGAGAATAACTACATGACCTTTCTTTTTTTATATTATTTATTTAATTATTTATTTATTCATTCATTTATTTATTTTGCAGGTTTGGGGATGGAACCCAGAGGCATTTGACCTCCAAGCTATTCCCCCTGCCCTATGTTTTATTCTTTATTTTGAAACAGGGTCTCACTGAGTTGCAGAGGGCCTCACTAAGTAGCTGAGGCTGTCCACAAACTGTGATCCTCTGGTCTCAGCCTCCCAAATATTGGGATTACAAGCGTGCGCCACCATGCCCGGCTTTATTTTTTATTTTATTTATTTTTATTTATTTCATTTTTTTTGCGGGTTTAAGGATGGAACTCCTGGGGCTTGTCTACCTCCGGGCTATACTCCCAGACCTATTTTTTAATACTTTATTTGGAAACAAGGTCTCACTAAGTTGCTGAGAGCCTCACTAAGTAGCTGAGGCTGGCCTCGAACCTGTGCGATCCTCCTATCTAAGCCTCCCAAGCACTTGGATTACAAGCATGCGCCACCATGCTCAGCTTTACGTGACCTTTCTTAAAAACTAAAAAGGAAGGGCCAGATGTAGCTCAGTGGCAAAGAGCCTGCTTTGCAGGTACAGCATTCTGGGTTTGATCCCCAGTTTTAAAAAAAAAAAAAACCAACTAAAAGGGGTTTTAATAAAATTTAATATACACCTATTACTGACATGATGAATACATGTTTAATTTTAAATATAGCATGAAAGGCTGAGGGTGTAGCTCAGTGGTAGGGCACTTGTCTAGCATGCACAAGGTCCTGGGTTTGATCCCTAGCACTGGAAAAACAAAAACATAAATATAGCAATAAGTTTAATACTAAACACTAGAACTACTTTACATTGAAGTCAGAAAGGAGATAAGAGAAATAATATTACCTCTACGATTTAACAGTGTTGTAAGTATACCAAAATAAAAAATAATAATTTTAAACTGGGTGCAGTGGTACATGCTTGTAATCCCAATACTTGGGAAGCTGAAATAGGAAGATCTCAGGTTTGAGACCAACCTCACCAATTTAGTGAGAACCTCAGTAATTTAGAAAAGTCATGTTTTAAAATAAAAAGTAAGCCGGGCGTGGTGGCGCAGGCTTGTAATCCCTGCACTTGGGAGGCTGAGACAGGAGGATCGCACAGGTTCGAAACCAGCCTCAGCTACTTAGTGAGGCTCTCAGCAACTTCGTGAGACCCTGTTTCCAAATAAAATATAAAATAAGTCTGGGAGTGTAGCCTGGAGGTAGAAAGCCTCTGGGATCCACCCCCAGTACCAAAAAATAAAATAAAATAAAAAGTAATGTCCGGGCACGGTGGCGCACGCTTGTAATCTCTGCGTTTGAGAGGCAGAGACAGGAGGATCACGCAGGTCTGAAGCCAGCCGCGCTGGCTTAAAAGACCCTGTTTCCAAATAAAATATAAAAAATAGGTCTGGGAGTGTAGCCCAGAGGTAGAAGGGTTACATCCCCAGTACCACAAAAAATTAATAAATAAGTAAATAAATAAATAAATAAAAAAGTAAAAGGGCTGGTGGTAGAGGTTTACAGTATGTCTTTGGGTTCCAACCCTAGTACTGCAAAAAAAATTTATCAAATAAAAATTTATTATAAAGTTTTTTGGAAGTAGATTCACTGATTCTAAAGTTCAAGTGGAAAAGTAAACAAGTGAGGCTGGCCAGGAAAATTCTGAACAAGGAAAGTAATAAAAAAGGATTAGCCCTAGAAAGTGTTGGTGAATGTTACCAAGCTGCATTTAGGAAAAAAAGCTTGGTACTGGGACATAAAGAGAGAGCCGGAGGAACGAAACCGATTAGAATCTAGAAGGAGACCCAAATGCATTTGAGAAAGTAGGATATGGTAAAGTCATATTCCAAATCAGTCAGGAAAAACTAAAATTAGACAGCGCAGTAATTGGGGTTGGGG
The DNA here is from genome assembly GCF_963383645.1 of Muscardinus avellanarius. Lineage (NCBI taxonomy): Eukaryota > Metazoa > Chordata > Mammalia > Rodentia > Gliridae > Muscardinus > Muscardinus avellanarius. Next base: position 93,513,061 of record NC_137796.1, on the reverse strand, counting down.
TCATTGGCTAGCCATTTAGAAAAACATAAGCTAACGATGAATGCCTAGTTGTCGCTGTTGTTGTTACTGAGGATTGAACCCAGGGACGTTCTAGCCCTATTTTATTTTTACTTTGAAACAAGGTCTCACTAGGTTGCTGAGGCTATCCTCGAACCTGCGATTCTCCTGTCTCAGCCTCCCAAACCCTGGGATTACAAGCATTTGCCACCATGCCTGGCTCTAGTGTTTTTTAAACTAAATAACTCCATGATGATTATGCTGGTCAGCTTTCCATTAGTAAAACAAATACCTGAGGTCATCAACTTATAAAGAGAAAAGGGAGCTAGATGTGGTGATACATGCCTCTAATTCTCATACTTGGGAGGCTGAGACAGGAGGATCACAGGCTCCAGGACAGCCTCAACAATTTAGCGAGACTCTCAGTGATTTAGTGAGACCTTGTTTCAAAATAAAAAATAAAAAGGGCTGGGGGTAGCCGGGCATGGTGAAGCATGCTTGTAATCCCAGTATTTGGGAGGCTGGGAAATGAGGATCACAGTTTGAAGGACAGCCTCTGCTACTTAGTGAGGCCCTCTGCAACTTAGTGAGAACTTGTTTCAAAATAAAGAATAAAAAAAAGGGTTGTGGTGTTGCTCAAAGGTAGAATGCCCCTGGGTTCCAGCTCTAGTACGAAAAAAAAAAAAAAAAAAAAAAGGTTGGGAATGTAGTTCAGAGGTGGTATGTCCATGGGTTCAATCCCCACTACAGAGAGAGAGAGAGAGAGGAAGAGAGAGAGGGAGAGGGAGAGGGAGAGAGAGAATGGGAGGGAGAGAGAGGGAGGGAGAGAGGGAGAGAGAGATGGCGGTGTTAGCTCCCAGTTTTGGAGGTTTCAGGTCATGGTGGGTTGGCTGTGCTGCTTTGGGGCCCAGGGGATGGCAGCCCATCATAACAGGAGCACACGGAGAAGGAACTGCTCCCCTGGTAACTGAGAGCCCCTCCCTTCAAGGGTGCACCAGAAGACCTCCCACCAGGTCCTACACTCTCTTTCTCTCTCTGTTTTCTTTTGTTTGTAATTGTTGAGGGTTTGTTTGTTTGTTTGTTTAGTGGTACTGGGGATGGAACTCAGGGGCTTTTCTACCTCCAGGCTATACTCCCAGACCAATTTTATACTTTATTTGGAAACAGGGTCTCACTAAATTGCTGAGAGCCTCACTAAATAGCTGAGGCTGGCTTTGAACCTGTGCGATCCTCCTGTCTCAGCCTCCCAAGTGCTGGGGTTACAAGCGAGCGCCACCACGCCTGGCAATTGTTGGGATTTTTTCTTGCGGGGGTGGGGGATACTAGGGATTGAGCAGACCTATTTTATTTTTTATTTTGAAACAGGGTCTCACTAAGTAGCTGAAGCTGGCTGTGAACCTTTGATCCTTCTGTCTCAGCCTCCCAAGTACTGGGATTATAGCACTTGCCACCATGCCAGGTTTAGGGCCTACTGTGTGTGTGTGTGTGTGTGTGTGTGTTACTGGGGATAAGACCCAAGGGCCTTCTACCTTTGGGCTACACCCCCAGACCTATTTTATTTTTTATTTGGAAACAGACCTATTTTATTTTTTATTTGGAAACAAAGTCTCACGAAGTTGCTGAGGTTAGCTTCCAACCGGTGATCCTCCTGTTTCAGCCTCCCAGGTATTGGAATTACAAGTGTTGTACCACCATGCCTGACTAGGCCTCACTTCTTAAAATTTCTGCCACCATGCCTGACTAGGCCTCACTTCTTAAAATTTCTGCCATCTCCTAATAATGCCAAATGGGGAATTAATCCTTTAACACATGGGCCTGTAGGGGACACTTAAGATCCAAACTATAGCACTAATGAATAGTTAAAATGCAAATAAATGGAACTAGAATAAAAAGAAAACCTGGAAGTAAAAAAGAAAAAAATTGGCTACATACATTTAAAATAGTTACATGGTATAAAAATACCACCAACTAAGTTAAAAGATAGGTAAGAGAGCCAGGTGCAATACCTAGGCGGCTGAGACAGGAGGATCGTAGGCTCGAGGACTCAGCAAGAAATGAGACTCTCTTCAACCTAGGGAGACCCTGTTTCCAAATAAAAAATGAAATCAGGCTGGGGGTATAGCTTGAAGGTTACAAGCCTCTGAGTTCAATCCCCAGCATACACACACACACACACACACACACACACAAAAAAAAAAAAAATTTTTTTTTTAAAGTATAGGTAAATATTTATTTTACAATTCAAGCCAGGTTTGATGGTCCATGCTTATAATCCCAACACTTGGGAGGCTAAAACAAGAGTCTCAAAGGTACAGGGCCAGCCTCAGCAATTTAGCAATACTGTCAGCAACAGTGTGTGTGTGTGTGTGTGTGTGTGTGTGTGTGTGTGTGTGTGTGTGTGTTACTGGGGATGGAACCCAGGGGCATTCTACCTCCAAGCTACACCCCCAGCCCTATTTTTTATTCTTTATTTTGAAACAGAGTCTCACTGAGTGGCAAAGGGCCTCACTAAATAGTAGCTGAGGCTGGCCACGAATCGTGAGCCTCCTGTCTCAGTCTCCTGAATGCTGGAATTACAAGCGTGCGCCACCACGCCTGGATGTCAGCGATTTTGTAAGATCTTGTTTCAAAATAAAATAGGGCTGGGGGTGTAGCTCAAAGGCAGAGTGCTCCTGCGTTCAGTCTCCACTACCACCAAAACAAACGAACAAATAAATATTAAAATAAATTAACATTTCTTTCAATTAGATACCATCTAATCCTCACACATCTTTCTGCTGTATAGTTGTATTTAAAAATGCTGGGGTTTTTGTTGTTGTTGTTGTTTTTTAGCAAGGGAATCTAGTACAGAATCAAGCTTTGCTTTTAGTTGTCATATCTCTTTGGGATCCTTCATCCAGGAATAGTTCCTTAATCTTTTCTTGACATTCATAACCTTTACACTTAAAAAAAAAATTCCAGCCTCACTATTTTGAAGGATGCCCCACAAATGACTTTGTGTGAAGGTGTCCTCAGGATCAAATTCAAATTAGACATGTTTGGTGGGAGCAGTGCAGGAGTGACTTTGCTGTTCTTACTGCGTCCTACTTTGGAGTAGTAGATGTTGATGAATTCCATTCCTGAGGACCATAAGTTTGATCGCTTGATTAAGATGGTCTCTTTCCCCCCTTTTAATATATAAGCGTTTTGTGGGAGTCATTTTGAGGTTATGTAAATAGCCCATTTCCCATCAAACTCTTTTCAAAACAGCTCTATTGACTCACATATTTAAAGTGCATAATTTGATAAGTTTTGACACATGTATACAGCTGTGAAACCATCACCACAATAGAGATAAAAAACATATCCATCATCTCCACGGTTTTCTTCTGCCTCTTTGTAAGCTTTCCCTCTTATCTTTTCCTGCCATCTCCCGTCTCCAAACAACTGCTGACCTGCTCTCTATTCTATAGAATAATTGGTGTTTTGTAAAATTTTATATAAATTGAATTATATGGTTTGTTCCCCTCTACTCTCTCTCTCTCTCTCTTCTCTCCTCTCCTCTCCTCTCCTCTTCTTTCTTCCTCTCTCTCTCTCTCTCTCTCTCTCTCTCTCTCTCTCTCTCTCTCTCTCTCTCTCTCTCTTTGGTGGTACTGGGAATGGAACTCAGGAACAGTCTACCTTCGAGCTCCACCTCCAGACCATTTTTTATCCTTTATTTTGAAACAGGGTCTCACTAAGTTGTAGACAGCCTCACTAAGTAGCTGAGGCTGGTCACAAACCTGCGATCCTTTTGTCTCAGCCTCCCAAGAACTGGAATTACAAGCATGTGCCACCATGCCCGGCACCCTCTACCCTCTTTTGGGGTGGGCTGGATTATTTCAATCAGCACAACGATTTTGACAGTCATCCGTGTTGCGAATGGCAGTGAACTGTCACTCCTTTTATCATTGAGTAGTATCCCTTTATGTGGAACTCATGCTTGACTATGACTTGGTTGATTTTCAATTTACTTATTTATGTATTTATTTATTGTGTGTGTGTGTGTGTGTGTGTGTGTGTGTGTGTGCATGGACGTGTGCTACCGAAGACTGAACCCAGAGACATTCTACCTCTGAGCTACAGCCCCAACCCTGTTTTATTTTATTTTGAAACAGGGTCTCACGAGGTTGATGAGAATCTCACTATTTGCTGAAACTAGTCCTGTCTCAGCTTCCCAACTACTGGGGAGTCTAGGCATGCACCACCATGCACAGCTTCAGTTTATATTTTGGCTGTTTGTTCTCTATGTGTCCTTGGTTTCTGCATACTTTAACTTGAGTAACTTTTATAGTCTATTTTGTTCCTTTGAAGAGTGCCAAGACCGTTCACTGGGGAGAAAGGATGGCCTTTGAATAAATGTGGAAAAATGCAAAAGAATAAACTTGGATACTTAACACAATTTTGTTCCTTTGTTAGCTTATTAATTATAACTCTTTCTTGTATAATTTTATTTGTTGGTTTACATATACATTTTTAGTCTACCATTGTTTCTGGGCTACACCCATGGCTCTTTTTGTTTCTTATCTTGAAGCAGAATCTCATTAAGTTGCTTAGGGTCTTACTAAGCTGCTGAGGCTGGCTTCGAACCTGTGATCCTTCAGTCTCAGTCTCCCAATACTGGCATGTGCCACCACCCCAGATTGTTATGTATTTTAATGTTCAAATTATCTTCAACTTGGTCAGTAGGTATAAGAATGCTTAATATAACATTTCTCTACTGAAAATTACAGTCTGCAAGTGAAGGAAGGTAGTCTCTAAGGAAGAGCAGGGGACCATTATTAGAAAAAGTAAGAAAGCAAGAACTGATTATTTTAGGAGTGAGTGAATATCCAAGAAACTTGGGAAAAGTAGAAGTACCCACTTTATCCTCAAAACATAGTGAAGGTGCTGGGGGATCTGGTGGCAAAGAAAATAATTATGAAACAACACTCTTCACTTTTGTAACATCAAGCAAAACCCAGGAGATTCAGGATGCCAAACAGAAGTCTAGAAGGATCCAGATTTTTTATTTTTATTTTTTGTATTGGGGATTGCACCCAGGGATTTCTACCTCTGAGCTACACTGCAGCCCTATTTTATTTTTTATTTTGAAAAAGGGTCTCAATAAGTTGTGGAGGGCCTAAGTTGCTGAGGCTGTCATCGAACCAGCAATCCTCTTGTCTTCCAAGTACCTGGGATTGCAGGTGTGTGCCCACACGCCCAGCTGGGACCCAATTCTATTGGTGACCAATAATCGGTGCTCAGGTGAGCAATGAACTGCCTTGACCATATTATGGAACTGCTTGGCAGAAAGATAACCTTCATCTCCCATCATTCATCAGGTATGCATTCAGTGTTTGGTACCTCCCAGGTGCTGCCCGAGGTACCGCCATACAACACTGAACACGGCACACGCGTTCTCATGCCCAGGGACCTTGCGTGTCAGTCGTGCCTAGATAAATGAGTGATCTTCTGAGCACATGTGAGATTCCAGCTGGAAATATTCAAGGGGTTCTTTTCAGAGGGTGAGGTCTTCACCTGAATAATCAATTGGTAACAAGAGCAATGCCTAATGTAATGCTGGTACTCAACCTACATGTATATTCTGATGAGATCCAGAGAATCGCATGGAAGTCTTGTCAGAGGAAGCAGCATTTGTACTGGGCTTTGATGTAGGAATATGTCATGTGGGCATAATAGTAGAGGTCTTCTGTTCAGAAGAAATAACATGTTCGAGTCATGGAGGCATTGAAAAACAACAGAAATGAGCCATAATTCATAGGAATGCTCAGAAATAGGGCCAGTTAGGAAGTAAGAGTCCTCGAAAGGCTTTTTATATTAGACAGGGGTTTCAGCTCATGTTCTATAGAATAGAGCCATTCAAGGGCTTTTACCACTTCAGCCAATCAAGAATATTTAGCACACCTGTAATCCCAGTATGTGAGGGGGCTGAGACAGGAGGCCACAGGTTCAAAGCCAGCCTCAGCAGCTTAGCAAGATTCTCAGCAACTTAGTGACACACTGTTGCCAAATAAAAAATATAATAGGAGCTGGGTGTGGTGGCGCATGCTTGTCCTCCCAGCATTTGGGAGGCTGAGACAGGAGGATCACGGTTCTTGGCCAGCCTCAGCTACTTCGTGAGGCCCTTTGCAATTCAGCGAGGCCCTGTTTCAAAATAAAGAATAAAAATAGGTCTGGGAATGTAGCTTGGAGATAGAATGCCCCTGGGCTTCATATGGCTGGGAGAATGCCCCTGAGTTTCATTCCTAGCAACACGCACACGCGCGCGCGCGCACACACACACACATTAAAAAAATGAATTTTTAGCAGCACCAGGAGCTAATCAGATTTACTTGCTAGAAAGACCACTCTGGTGGCATTGTGGATATATGTATATATCATAGAAAAAGACAAGCAGAGTATGGAAAAATTATTCCTTCATCTTATAAATATGATCAAAGGCCCAATATTCACTAGGCACTGTGCTAGATGTCGAGATGGAATAGTGGATGAGGGTGACAGGGTCCTCGCTCTCCTGGAGTTTACAAGGAATCAGGAGAATCAAAGATCGAACAAATGGCAGAAACTTTTCATTACAAACGTGACTGACCTTCTGAAGAGGTACAGGATCCTTTAGGTGGTTGGGAGGATCAAGGCAGGGGGTGCTCAGAAAAGCTTTTCTGAGCAAGTTACCTATGGGTTGTGAGCTGCAGGCTGGATCCGGGGAGGGGTGCCGTATTTTATTTTATTGGTATTGGGGATTGAATGCAGGAACATTCTACCTCTGAGCTACATCCCCAGCCCTATTTTACCTTTTGAAATAAGGTCTTATTAAATTGCAGCAGGCCTCACTAAATTGCTGAGGCTGTCCATCCACGAACTTGGAATCCTCCTGTCTCAGCCTCCCCCAAGTACTGGGATGACAGGTGTGCCCCACCAGGCCCAGTGAGGGGCGCCTTTTAGAAAATGAAAGAAGCAGGTTTGCCTGGCACGTTGTGAGTAGGCAGAGTGGCTAAAGGTAAGAGACTTTGCAGACCATGTTAAAGATCTTCAACTTTGAGTCAAGCGCCCAGAAAGCCTCTGCTTTGTTTTAAGTTGGAGAGTAAGAGGATCAAGTCTTCATTTTAAGAGAAAACCACTAAGGCTGATGTGTAGAAAATGGTTCAAAAGGCTGAGAGTGGAGTGAACACTTGCAACACTGAAAAGCAGATGAAACAATCAGAACTCTTCACATAGTTGAGAATGTACCTGGGTGCAACTATTTTATTTATTTTATTTTATTTTATTTTATTTGTGGTGCTGGGGATTGTACCCAGGGGCACTCTACCACTGAACAATACCCCAGCCCTTTTTTAATTTTTATTTTTGAAACAGGGTCTCATTGGGTTGCTAAGCATCTTTCTATGTTGCGAGGCTGTTCTCAAACCTGCCATCCTTCTGTCTCAGCCTCCCAAGTACTGGGATTACAGCCATATGCCACCATGCCCAGTCTTAGCAATTTAATGAGGCTTTCAGTAACTTAGCCAGACTCTATTTTTTTTTTTTTTTTTTTTTTTGGCGGTTTTGGGGATGGATCCCAGGGGCATTTGACCTCCGAGCTAAACCCCCTGCCCTACTTTTTATTCTTTATTTTGAAACCTGGTCTCACTGAGTTGCAGAGGGCCTCACTAAGTAGCTGAGGCTGTCTGTGAACCGCGATCCTCCAGGTCTCAGCCTCCTGAATGCTGGGATTACAAGCGTGCGCCACCACACCTGGCCCAGACTCGATTTTTAAATAAAAAATAAAATAGGGCTGGGGCTGTACTCCAGAAGTAGAAGTCCCCTGGGTTCCACCCTCCGTACCACAATAAACACACACACACACACACACACACACCAACCACCAAACTATAGGCCAGGCATGGTGGTACACACTTATAATCCCAAGTGGGCATGATGTTCCTAACTTACAGGGCTTATGTGAGGACAACAGTTTTGATTAGTTAATATTTGTAAGTCACTGACTGTCCAAGTGGCAGATATTAAGTGCCCAATAAATGGTACCTAATCAAATAAATACACTCTCTTCAGAAAGTCTCATTCATGACCATGCTCCCACTGTGCATTCATTCATTATTGTGAGAAATTTCTAAATTTAAAAATATTGGGTCAGATATGTAGTGTGCATGTTTGCCTAGCATGAGGGTCCAATTTCCAGTACTGCAATAAATAAATAAATAAACAAACAAATAAATAAAGTTACCGAGTGAGACTTGTCTAAAACAGTATATATAGATGGATGTGGTGGCATATATATGTAATCTCAGTAATTGGGAGGCTGAGACAGGAGGATTGCAGGTTCATTATCAACCTCAGTAACTTAGTGAGGCTCTGTTTCAAAAAAAAAAAAAAGAAAAGAAACCAGGCTGGGGGTGTAGCTTGGAGGTAGAATAATGCTCCTGGGTTCAATCCTGAGTAACACACACACACACACACACACACACACACACACACACACACACACACATTCTCACGGTGGTATTTGATAAAGTCTTGTTGGTGAATTCTTTTTTTTTCAAATACATAATTTCAGAAGTATTAGGCTAGTCATTTACCCTTCTCAGTAAGAGAAGGGAGGTTGGAGAAGATTGGTGTTTGGAAACCTCAGGAGCTAAAGAAACAGATAATCCAGGGAACAAAGAGAAATGGAGAAGATTCCTATTTAAACCTAAATTTGTGCAGGCAGTGATACATGTCTGTAACCTCATTACTTGAGAGGCTGGGACAGGAGGATGGCAGGTTTAAGGACAGCCTCAGCAATTTAGAAAGATTCTGTTATCAAAATGAAAAAAAAAAATAAAAAAAAAGGGCTGGGGCTATAGGAACACCCTTGGGTTCAATCCCCAGTACCACAACAACTATAAGAGAGAGAGAGGGAGCCGGGCGTGGTGGCGCACGCTTGTAATCCCCGCGCTTGGGAGGCAGAGACAGGAGGATAGCGCAGGTTCGAAGCCAGCCGCGCGCGCTGGCTTAGGAGACCCTGTTTCCAAATAAAAATATAAAAATAGGTCTGGGAGTGTAGCCCGGAGGTAGAAGGGCTTCCAGGAACCCCAGTACCACCAAAAAAAAAAAAAAAAAAAAAAAAAAAAAAGAGGGAGAGGGAGGGAGAGGGAGGGAGGGAGGGAGGGAGAGAGAGAGAGAGAGGAAGAGAAGAGGGAGAGAGAGAATACAGACCCCTTAGTGGGTTCCCAATAAGGAATCATTGCTGGTCTTATGTTATCATTCTTTTGCTGCTGGGTGAGAGATTTTAAAGTTATTCTGCACAACCTCAGTCCTTGCTTATCTGCCCAGAAAGCATTCAAACAGAAATCACAAAAGGGAGATACAGGATGTTTATTTAGAGAAGTGGAGGTACCATCTGAAAAAGGCCATGAAGAAAGGGGAAAGTGTCCTGCTCCAGGGGAAAGCATTTGGGATGGACCATTCCTGGGAATGTAAAGGCAGCCTAGCATAAGGGGGTTACGCTCCAGAGATAGCGTCTGGAGCGGTCTGTTCCTCAGGCATGGGAAAATGGCATGGGAACTTGCATATATTGGGGTTTTATATTTCCTCTGGAAACCTGCTTTTCATGTATGTTATTTTGGGATGATTGATTGCCCTTTGCACATCGCACCTTAGTGACCCTAAGTTGTTTCTTTTGTGCAGGGGAAGGGCTCAAGGTGAGCAAGGCTCTGCAGGTAAACTTCCAGTTCATCCCTGCTGATCCCATCTGCTACTGTCTAGCTAGCTGTCTAACACTTTGACCTATCCCTAGGTAGATAACTGAGGAGATCATTTAAAAGTGATTAGCATGAGCTCTTCATCCCAGCCTGGGAAGGATGATAGAGGACAAGTATGACGACTCTGAACACACCTTCAAGAAATCACATCCTCGTAGCTTCTGTGGGGCCAGCAATTACTGGCATTTTGGTTCAGCTTCTCTTGCATCATGGGGGACTATCCTACACATTGTTGGATTTAGTAGACTCCCAAGCCTCTGCCCCAGTGTGATAAGAATCTAGATTGCTAACCGTCCCCAGGGGTGGAGGCAGTAGGCAAAATCTCACTAGTTGAGAAGTACTGAGTTACTCAAATCTAAGAAAGTTTAATTAGAAAATCAGCTAATTTTAACTGTTGTGTAAATGTTGATAAATATTGGTATTTTCACTGCCTTATGCTATTGTGGAAAATTATTCATAAACCTGGCATGAATACATATTGTGCCATACATACATATTGTACCATGCTTGTTTTTTTTTTTAACTCCTAAAGAAATACTGTAACATCTTAAATAGAAAGGATCATGAAAGGAAAAAAAAAAAAAAGAACAAAGAAAAAAGAAAAATGTATGGCTGAATGGATCTCAGGAATCAAGGAAGGAAAAAGAAAATCAAAAGCATTATTTGGTGATTTTATGTTTTGTAAGCCCCATTTGAAAAATACAAAAAGAAGCGCTGGGCGTGGTGGCGCACGCTTGTAATCCCTGCGCTTGGGAGGCAGAGACAGGAGGATCCGGCAGGTTCAAAGCCAGCCGCGCTGGTTTAAGAGACCCTGTTTCCAAATAAAAATATAAAATAGGTCTGGAGTGTAGCCTGGAGGTAGAAAGGCTTCCAGGAACCCCAGTACCACAAAGTATGTATACACACACACACACACACACACACACACACACACACACTAAAAGAAGAAAAATGCATAATACCATCAGTCACCATTTGGCCCACGTGCTTGCTTGCTTTCTGTGTGTTCATTCATTAATTCTTTTATTTACTAATCTCTCTCTGAGCAGATAGGATCTGGACAGCCCAGGAAGGTGTTGCTTGTTTTTAATGAGAGAACTCTAGGTATATTTTAAAGCCAGTTGAAGGATTTAGATTAGAAAAAAGCAAAAAGAGATAATCCACAGAGTAGGGTTTCAGAGGAGGTTAAAAAAAAAGCACATGGATTTTAAGCACAGAGGAGGAATCATTTTTAGATTACAAGCGTTTTGAGATTATGGAAAAAACACGTTGCCACGAGAATATATTACTTTATTGTACCTACATGTATTATATTGTTGCATCTACCTGTAGCTATGTATCCTACTGCACCTACATGCAGGTATATACATTTTACTTCACCCACACATACGTCTTAGGAAACCTTAGTGTGTCTACATGTTTCTTACTGTGTGAGCTACTCCGGAGCCTGCTTTTCCACCATTCTATTGCTACCATCTCCCCCGGGCCGGTGTTCTTCCTCTACAACATTTTTACAATATCCCAATACGTGCCAGTGGCTCAGTTGGAGTGGACACGTTGCCGTTTACAATTTTTCACCAGCCTCGGAGCCACGACTTAGCATCTTAATGGTGAAATATTTATAGACACTTGAGATTCTTTCCCTAGCAAAAAAAAAAAAAAAAAAAAAAAAAAATCCGTGCAAGTGGAATTGCTGAGTCAATGGGTCTGGTAAAACTCGGTGGAGGGAAAAAAAAAAAATCGCAGTGAAATCTCACGCGCCCGCTCAGGTATGCGTGCATTCTTTTACCCAAGGAGGAGATAAACAAGCAGAGGTTAAATATCTGGCCCAAGGTCAAAAATAATTAGAGGCGGCTGCATTTAAAAAGCCGCGCGGGCTCATCCTGCTGCGGCAGGGGTGGAATTTGCGGTTTGGAAGAATTTTTTTTTTTTTTTTTTTGGCGTGTTTCGATGGGGGAGGGGCCGGGCGGCGGGGAAGGAAACTTGTGTCGCAGTAAAGAAGGCGGAGGAGGGGAGGGAACCGAGCCCGACGCGGGGCGGCCGCGGCGCGACAGGCAGGGCTCCGGGCTCGCCGGGCGCCGCGGAGGCCGAGACCCCCGGGGAGGTCCGGCGGGCGGCCGCGCGCCCCTCGGGGGGCGGTTGCCAAGGCCCGGCGGGTCTGCGGGCGCAGTTGCTAGGGCCTCCATCTTGGGGCCGCGGCGCCCCGGAAGGGCTTGCCGAGCGGGGCATTCACTTCCGGTCTGGGGCCTGCGGCGGCGGCGGCGGCGGCGGCGGCAGCGGCGGCGGCGGCGGCAGCGGGTCGGTGTAGAAAATGGCGCTGGTGCAGCGGCTCGGGCCTCTCCCCGCGGCGCTGCGGAGGGCTTGAGGCTCGCGAGCCTCACTCCCCGCGCCCCACTCGCTCGTGCACTTTACACACATGAGGTGAGCGGAGCGGGGACCTCCCTCCGGGCGGCCGGCGCCCCGGGCGCTGCTGCGGGGCCCGCGGCTGCGGGCGGCGGCCCCGAGTCCCCGGGCGGCGGCGCGGGGCGCGGGGGCCGCGGCGGGGCGGCCGGGCGGGCGGCGGGGAGGCCGGGGCCGGGCGGGTCGCCGTCCCGCGCCGCCGCCGCAGCCGCGCTGCAGCCCCGCGGCTTTGTGCGCCCCCTCCCCGCGCCCCTCCCCGCGCCCGCAGCCCGCGTTCACGCGCACCTCGTCGTCTTTTTTTTTTTTTCTCTCTCTCGCGTGTGTGTACATGTACGTGTGTGTGTTTGTATGTGTGTGTGTGTTTTGTTTTTGTTTTCTGTTTCAGAGAATTGGAAGCTAAAGCTACCAAAGACGTAGAAAGAAACCTTAGCAGGTAAGATGGGGGGCGAGCTCGCGCGCTCTCTGTCTCTCCCTCTCCCTCTCTCTCTCTCTCCCTCCCTCCCCGGCTCCCGCCCCTTTCAAATCGTGGCTTTCCACTCCGGTTCGCCCTGGCTAGGTTTAGAAGTTCCTTCCCCTCGTCGTTTTCTTTTCGCACACCAAAGAGCAGGCATTTCGAGAGAAAAACGGCCCGAGGGGAGATTGGAAGGAGGGGTTGCGAGGAGATGCGTAATTACGCGTGTGTTCTTTTCTCCTTAAAAAAAAAAAAAGATAAATAAAAGGCAGAACGCAATTCTTGTAAACTTAGTTAAAGCATTCTCACCCTTTTAGAATTTAATTAGGGGACTTGTGCATTAATTACTATTGTAAATGGTTGCAGGCATTGTGTGACTCATGATTGAGGCGGCCCTTATGGCGGGCTGTCAAACTGTTTTGGCTTCCCCGTTATTACTTTGTAGCTCAAATTGTTGCCTTTATAAAAAGATACTATGTGCTCGCATTACCCCCCCTTCAACACATTGTAGTCCCGCGGATTCTGTTGCATTGGAAACAGTTTTGCCCTTGAACTTTACCAAGCTTAAACTGCGTTTGTTTTCCTTCGAAACTACATTTGTGTCTATGTTTCGTGTATGCTCTATCAGCCCGTAAAATAATTAAAAACGTGTTTTCAGTAAGTGATTATCAGTCCTATTGGGATTGCTTGCTTTTGCATCGGTTACTTAAAGCTTCCAAACACCATATTGGGAGATTTTTCTTTCTTTTTTTTTTTTTTTTAAACGCCGCCTTTATGGAAATAAATGGCTTTATTGCTTCAACATCACAAAATTATACTGTTCCTAACTTTTTCACATTTGCTTTCTGTCTTAACAGTCTCTCCCTTTCTTATTCACCTTTTTATTTTGCATCGTATTGGAACACTCAGAGAAACTTCCAGATTACCAGAAATATGAACAGCTTTTACTTGGACATAGCAAAATAAAGTTTCTCCTGTCTTGGGTCTTACTGTAGTTTATCTTTGATTAGTGTTAGTTTTAGGCTCATGTTGGGATGACTAACATTCACAATTCAGATGATCTGAGTATTTTTCATCATATAGAATTGTTTCAAATTGTTGACTCTTGGATTTTCTAAGTATTAATCTGTTCAAGTGATTGCTAAATAATCTGTTCATTTGGCAAAGGATGGGCATCATTGGTTTACTCAGTAATAGATTTTCTGTTACTGAGACAGTCATTTAAAGGGAAAGTAAGCCTGATATCATTGATGAAAGAATTGTTAGTTGAACATTTAAACAGGGTTTTTTGTCAAAAGCTGTTAAAAACAAAGTAAGAAATGGAATTGAAGTTTGCATTAGTAAGACTTAATTTTAGCAGCAGAAAGGAGCTTGGGGTTAGGGTCCGATTCTTTTCATTTTGTTGTGTCAGGTATACTCTGTCTATGTGAGGTATAGGTTCCATGAGCATGTCTTGAGACTTAGTTTACCATTGTACCACAGGTTTAATTTTTATATGCAGTTGGGCAGAACTTGTAGACTCTGTATTGGCTATGTATCAGAGTTTGAATTCCACCTCTGCTGCTTAAATTATGACCTTGACTCTTGGCAAGTCACTAAGCCTCTCTGTCTAATCTGAAACTCGGGCCAACAAGTTGCTAAGGTTTGTTGGACTCCTTGGATTTTATAAAAAGGAGTCAAATGTTGTCCATGCCCACAGGGCATGCACAATCTAGTGGGAACATTATAGTAAGTATATAAATAACCATAATACAAAGTAGCTGATGCAGGAGTCAAAAGAAACCATTTCTTGTGTTTTAGAATATTCAGTTGGTCAGAAGGAGTGACAAGGAAAAACAGCAATCTTGAAGATTTGTAAGGCATTGTGTCCAAAGAGAGGGAAGCATGTATTAAAGGGTTAAAGGTGTTCTGAGTAGGAAGAAAGGTGAGTAGGTGGGCTAGTGCTTCCTTTCTTTCAGACACTAATGTATGTGTCTTTACACAGTAGTGCTTTCCACATGAAGTCAAGGCCTGTGTTCACTCAGTAAACATTTATCGAGCACTTTCCATTTTTCAAACACAGTACTGGGCACTAGGGGAGGGGAAGAGTTTAAGTTATAAATTTGTTGAATGCTCACTATCTGCCTGGCACACTTGTCCAAAGGCTTGACATGGATTCATCTGATCCTTGAAAAGCCCTGTGAGGTAGGTAATATTATTATCCCTGTTTTAAAGATGAAGAATTTAAAATGTAAAGAGGTTAAGTAGACGGGTATGGTGGTGCACGCTTGTAATCCCAGCATTCAAGAGGCTGAGACTGTAGGATCGTGGTTTGCGGACGGCCGCAGCTACTTAGTGAGCCCCTCTGCAACTTAGTGAGACCCTGTCTCAAAATAAAGCATAAAAAACAGGGCAGGGTGTAGCTCAGAGGTCGAATGCCCCTGGGTTCCATCCCCAGACCCACACACACACACACAAAAGTTAAGTAACTTGCAGGAGGCCAAACTATGGGAAATTAGAGAAGCTCTCAGGCTTCAACCTATATATGTGAATTGTTTCTTATTAAAGGAATGAATCTTTACTTTAAAAATTTGAAAATTTGTTTTGGAGCTGGGTATGGTGGCACATGCCTGTAATTATAGTACTTAAGATTCTCAGCAACCTATCAAGACACACACACACACACACACACACACACACACACACACACATACCAAACACCAGGAAATTTCTTTTGCGAAGGAGAACCCATAGATGCATGTAGTATATTTAAATCAGAGTTTCTCACCCTAGACACCATTGACATTTTGGACCAAATTCATTATTGTGAGGACTGTTCAGTGCATAGTAGGATGGTCAGCATGTGCTGGTACCCTGCCCAGTGTTTGTGATACTCAAAGGTTTTTCCAGTTATTGGTAAAGGTCTGTAGGGATGGGAGGTGGGGCAGAATCAACCCTGTACTGAGAATTATTATGTTTGATTTATGTTTGGATGTTTAACACACAGTCCTGAAGCTTTAAATGTTGAATTTACTTAAACATATTTTAATACTATTAAAGGCCGTCCCCCAGTGCATGTTCCCATGATTTGTAAGCTCTGGTTTCTGGGTCTTAAAGATGTGTTGCTCTGTTCCTTTTCCTCTGCTAAGTGGTACTTCTTTCTCAAAACAGTGTGCCAGGTATATGACATCATTTAAACAAAATTGACACAGGGATAAAATCGAGTTAACTATCTAGGTAAACTGTTTTTTTAAAATTCACTCTTGGCCCTTACAATTGTCACATCTTGTCAGTCTCATGGTCATTTAGAAGAGGGAGCGATAGTGTCTTGATGAGGGTGATCCATTGGAATGGAACTTTATTTATTTTTAATTTTTTGCTGGTCTGGGGATGGAACCCAGTGGCATTCGACCTCCAAGCTACAACCCCTGCCCTATTTTTAATTTTTAATTTTGAAACCAGGTCTCACTGAGTTGCAGAGAGCCTTACTAAGTAGCTGAGGCTGTCCGCGAACCGCGATCCTACAGTCTCAGTTTCCTGAATGCTGGGATTACAAGCGTGCGCCACCATGCCCGGCTGGAATGGAACTTTAAAGAATGGAATCCATTTTGAATAGGGCATTAAAACAGCAGCAGAAGTAAAGGCAGAAATCTACTCAGTACAAAGGAGCTTGACATAGCAGAGAGCAGTAGTAGTTCAGTTTTGTCAGATGAGGCACATGTAGCAAACTGGCTGTGGCCAGACAAGATTTGTGAGTGTCAGGAGTTGTTCATATATAAAATTTTAGGTATGGGGAACCATTCCATGCTCCTGGGTTAGGTATTAATGTGATAGAAAAATCTAGGCTGCAGTTGGTATCAGGAGTATTGGTGGGAGGTAATCAGTGACCTAGGCAAGAAGCGATGAAGATTTGAGTTCAAGTGGTGGAGGGAAAGGTGAGCATCTGAGATGCTGATGAAGGGAGACCTGGGATTTGGCCACTGATTAGTCATGAGAGGAGTCAGGATACCTAGGGGGTCTCCATTTTGGGTGAAGAAGATTGACCCAGGCTTTGAATAGATTAAGGAGTGAACAGAAATAGGAGTCTTGTCTGTGGAGAGAAGATACGTTAAAAAAATTTCTTAAAAAAAAAATCTCTGCTAGTACAGCTCACCTGGTCTTATTTTAAAATATTTTTGTATTTGAGGTTAAACAGAGGGGCATTTTACCTCTGAACTATATCCCCAGCTCTATATCATTTTTGTTTTGAAACAGGGTCTTGCTAAGCTTCTGAGAGACATACTACGTTGCTGAGACTGGCTTCAAACCTTCGATGCTTTTTCTCCTCTCAAGTTTGGAATTACAGGCATGTGCCACTCTGCCCAGCCTAGAATAGTATTTTTTTTAATATCTCTTTTGAATTTGAGTATCTGAAGCATGTCTAAGGATGTAAATTGGAAAGAGTTGATTTCCTTTACAGTTCTTTATGACAACCTCAGAAGTTTTGCCCATGATTGGAAACACTAAAATGGTATGTATTCTGTTCAGCCTCACTCAAAATCTCACTCAAAATAAAAAAAGGCCCATCCCACTTGAGATTTTTTAAACATTATTCTAATCTTAAGCAAAATAGCAAATGTAGTACAGTGAAAATGTGTATCTCTTTACCTAGGTTTTCCAATTATTAATATTATGCCACATTTGTTTTGTCAAAACACTTCACCCCAAATCAAGGCTGTAATCTCACAAGAATAAGGGCATTCTGAGCAGGGCATATTGGCACATGCCTCTAATTATCAATACTTGGGAGGCTGAGACAGGAGGATCGCAGGTTCAAAGAGAGCCTTAGCAACTTAACTTAGTGATAACCGTTTCAAAATAAAAAATACAAAAAGAAGAAAAGAATAAGGGCATTTTACAAAAAAATCAAATGACCAC
The DNA here is from genome assembly GCF_963383645.1 of Muscardinus avellanarius. Taxonomy (NCBI): domain Eukaryota; kingdom Metazoa; phylum Chordata; class Mammalia; order Rodentia; family Gliridae; genus Muscardinus; species Muscardinus avellanarius. Next base: position 93,495,559 of record NC_137796.1, on the reverse strand, counting down.
ACATAGGAAGTTTAGTTATGCAGTACTGTTTGGTCTATGTCTAGGATTTCTCAATTGCCCAATGCCCCCTCTCACAATTCTTTAATCCAGGGTCACTTTTAGTTGTGTGGTCTCAGATGTTTCCTTGCATCAGAAGCAGTTCCCTATCCTTTTCTGCTCCTTTCATGAAAGTGCTGTGTTTTCAGGCTTCCTTTTGGGTTGGCCTGGTGTTTTCTGTGTGGTTTGGCTCAAGTGAAACCTGTGGACGCACATAGCCCATAGGTAAGGATGTGCTTGTTCTCAGTGCATCCTCTGTCTGCTCTCTCTTGGGCATCTTTAAGTATATTAACCAACAGATTGTCCAGTGCTTTTACTTTTACACTGACTCAGTGTTTCTTTTTTAATTTTAGTAAATGCCACTTATACTGAGATATGATTTTAGATATTTGAAGTTACAGTAATTTCAAGTCTTCATATTTAAATTGGTCCATTCTAGTAATTGCTCCTTTATTGATATAAAAAGTTGTTTTCAGTTTTGATGAACTGATAACCCTGGGAAGAAAGTAAAATACAATGATTGGGCGTGTGTGTGTGTGTGTGTGTGTGTGTGTGTGTGTGTGTGTAATGGTACTGGAGACTGAACCCAGGGATACTTTACCACTGTATAGCCCAAGCCCTTTTTTTTTTTTTTTTTTTTTTTGGTGGTACTGGGGTTCCTGGAAACCCTTCTACCTCTGGGCTACACTCCCAGACCTATTTTTATACTTTTTAAAATTTGGAAACAGGGTCTCTTAAGCCAGCACAGCTGGCTTCGAACCTGTGCCATCCTCCTGTCTCCACCTCCCAAGTGTGGGGATTACAAACTTGGGCCAACACGCCCGACCCACGCCCCTTTTAAAAATGTTTGGTACTGCTGGGCGTGGTGGCACACGCTTGTAATCCCAGCATTAGGGAGACCGAGACTGGAGGATCGTGGTTCACGGACAGCCTCACTACTACTTAGTGAGGCCCTCTACAACTTAGACCCTGTTTCAAATAAAGAATAAAAAAAAAAAAATAGGGCAGGGGTGTAGCTCGGAGATAGAATGCCCCTGGGTTCCATCCCCCGACCCGCAAAAAAAAAAAAAAAAAAAAAAAAAAGTTTGGTACTAGGTCTTGCTAAGTCACAGAGAATGGCCTTGAATTTGGGACCCTCCTGTCTCGGCCTCCTGAGTAGCTGAAATCACAGGCGGCCTCCTGAGTAGCTGAAATCACAGGCCCGTGCCACCAAGCCCCACCATGTCAGGTGTAATGTACGCTCTTAATTAAAAGATGGCTCCATTTAAGTTAGGGTGGCATTGCTAGGCAGGACAAGGATGCTCATGGTGGATGCTGCTGAGGGGCCACATATGGTCTGACATAGTTTGAAAAGTTGAATGTGTGCTTATTAAAACAAAATCAGATATGGTTCTTAGGATTCAGCAGATTTCAAAAGACCAGTACTTTTCAAAGATTAGGAAACAGGGCGTTGTAGGGAAGTTGTCAGAAGTGCTGAACTGAGAACCAAATATTCAACTAAAGCATAGTTTCAGTCTTTTTTAAAAAGCCCATGAACGTAAATATAGTTTAAATTTCCCATTTAAGATGTCATATTTTAAAAATGATTTGCATACTGTGTGTTGAGTTGGCTGAGAAGCAGAAATCCTCGCATCTCTACTCTTGTAGCTAGGGAAAAGCATTTTGAATTTTCGGCAGTAGTGTATTATATGATGATGACTCAGCTGATATCCCATTTTAAGTGGAATGTTCAAAACAGATTGGAACCTGGGTGAAGAATTTTATACTTTGAACTTAACAAGATATTTTCTGCAAACAGCAATTGATTGGATTTTGTATAACAAACAAGACTAAGCTGGCTGGCTTGTTTTGCTCTTCTTCCTGGTAGTTTTCAGTCAGCAAGCATTTATTGAGCCATTTGCTGCAGTGATACTGAATGTTTTCACAGTTATGACATCTGTGTTTTGTTGACTTGTGTTCCTTCTTTCTCCTGTTTTTTAAAGTATTTCCATAAAACACGTGTATGAACAAACAGGAGATGGGCTTAGATATGCACTGATTTAAGATTTACTCTTAAATATTACTTCACTTTTTCTTAACTGACTCTACAAAGGATGTCAAAGAAATACATTCTATTTGTGACTTGCTAGGGAATGTAAGGTAAGTCCAAATCTTAAAAGTATCAAGATGGAAAGGAACACAGTATATGTATTCATTTTTTCTTCTTCTTTTTTCTAGCCTGGGGATTGAACCCAGGGGAATTCTACCTCTAAACTATGCCCAGCCCTTTAAAATTTTTGTTTTAGCTGGGCATGGTGGCGCACGCTTATAATCCCAGCATTAGGGAGGCTGAGACCAGAGGATTGCAGTTTGTGGACAGCCTCAGCTACTTAGTGAACCCCTCTGCAACTTAGTGAGACCCTGTTTCAAAATAAAGAATAAAAAATAGGGCAGGGGGTGTAGCTTGAAGGTCAAATGCCCCTGGGTTCCATCCCCAGACCCGCAAAAAAAAAAAAAAAAAAAAAAAAAAAATTAAATTTGAAACACATTAAGTTGCTAAGACTTAATGTGATCCTCCTGTTTCAGCCTCCCAAGTACTGGGATTACGGGCATGTGTCACGACGCCTGGTTAGAATGTATTCTTGATGCTGTTGCAGGCTAATCATCTTTAAGCCCCAGTTACTATTTCTTAGGAACCTTGCTGGCTCCCCAGTGACTGAAATTAAAGCTCATACTCCTATGCCAAGCTTAAGTGCTGTTCTTCTACCTCATCTCCAGTCCTCACATACCTCCTTGGAATGGACCATACATTTTCTCAGTATTTATTTATTTATGGTCCTAGGGATTGAACCCAGGGGTATTCTACCTCTGAGGTATACCCTCAGCCCAATTTTTTATTCTTTATTTTGAAAGAGTCTCACTAAGTAGCTGAGGCTGGCTGTGAACCTGCCATCCTCTGGTCTCAGCCTCCCAGGTACTGGGATTTTAGACATGCGCTACCAAGCTTAGCAGACGTCAGTTTTTAAAATAGTGGCTTTATTAAGGTAAAATTCACATGCCATAAAATTCATTCTTCTTAAGTATGCAAAGTTAAGCTGAGCATGGTGAAGCATGTAATTCCAGTACTTGGGAAGCTGAGACAGGATGATCACAGGTTAAAAACCAGCTTTAGGAACTTAGCTAGGCACTCAACAACTTAGTAAGACCCTGTTTCAAAATTTAAAAAAGGCCTAGGGGCATAGCTCAGGGGTAGTCTCCAGGGCCAGATGAAATGAAATGAAAGTGTGAAAAGTGTATGCTTCATTAGCTTTTAATGTACTCACTGAGTTGTACATTTATCACCACTATCTGATTCCAGAACATTTTCACTTCCCCACTCACCCCAAAGCCTCATAGCTAACAGCTATAACTCCCCACTTGTTTCTTCTCTAGCACCTGTCACTAATCTACTTTCTGATTGTGGATTTGTCTCTCTATTCTGAGTAATTCGTGTAAGTGGAATCGTACACTATGATTTTTTGGCCTATCTTACTTAGTATAATGTTCTCAAGATTTATCCATTTTGTAGTACATATACTACTTTTTACTATTGAAAAATATCTCATTGTATGTTATACCATTTGTGTGTGTGTGTGTGTGTGTGTGTGTGTGTGTGTGTGTGTTGCTGGGGACAAACTCAGGGCTTCACAAATGCCAGTCATGTAGTCTATTGAGCATCCTCATTTCCACATTTTATTTATCCATTTATTATTTGGTAGGTTTGTTTTTGCTTGTGAGTTATGGATAATGCTGCCATGAAGGTTTGTATGAACATGTTTTCCATTCTACTGGGTATATACCTGCGAGTGGAATTGCTGGGTTACATAACTTTTTTGAGGAAATACCAGACTGATTTCTAAAGCAGCCACTCCATTGGACATGTCCACCAGCAAGGGGTTCCAACTTCTCCACATCCTTGCGAACACTTATTGTCACTCTTTGGTTCATCATCTTAGTGAATATAAGTAGTATCGCATTGTGGCTTCAGTTTGCATTTCCTTAATTAGTGATATTGAGCATCTTCTCATGTCCTGTTGGTCATTAATGTATCTTATTTGATTTTATTGTAATAATTCTTAGTATATTTTATTTATATATTTATTTTTGCACTGGGGATGGAGCCCAGGGGCATTCTACCTCTGAGCTACACTCTCAACCCTATTTTTTATTCTTTATTTTGAAAAAGGGTCTCATTGAGTTGCAAAGGGCCTGAGTAGCTGAGGCTGTCTGCAAACTGCAATCCTGTCTCAGCCTCATGAATGCTGGGATTACAAGCGTGCGCCACCACACCTGGCTCTTATTTTATTTTGAAAAGAAATTGTGCTTAATTCTATGCTTTTTTTTTTTTTTGTGATACTGGGGTTCCTGGAAGCCCTTCTACCTCTGGGCTACACTCCCAGACCTATTTTATATTTTTTGAAACAGGGTCTCTTAAGCCAGCGTGGCTGACTTCGAACCAGAGTGATCCTCCTGTCTCCGCCTCCCAAGTGTAGGTATTACAAGCGTGCGCCACCACGCCCGGCAACTCTATGCTTAATTTTTTTAAATGACACTGGAGATTGAGTTCAGAGGGATATTCTACCTCCACTCTGCACCCCAGACCTATTTTTATTTTGAAACAAGAGCTTTACTAGGTTGACAAGAGACTTATTTGCTGAGGCTGTCCTTGAACCTGTGATCCTCCTTTCTCAGACTCCCAAGTACTAGGATTACAGGCATGTATCACCATACCTAGTTTTATTCTTTTATTTATTTTAACACACTTTTTAATTTTTTTTTTTTTTTTTTTTGCGGTACTGGGGATGGAACCCTGTGGCATTCTATCTCCAAGCAATACCCCCAGCCCTATTATATATTCTTTATTTTGAAATAGGGTCTCACTGAATTGCAAAGAGCTTCACTAAGTAGCTGAGGCTGGCTTCAAATTTGTGCAATCCTCCTGTCTCAGACTCTAGTCTTTTTTATATTTATTTCTTTCTTTCTTTTGGTGGTACTGGGGATAGAACCCAGGGGCTTTTAACCTCTGGGCTATACTCCCAGACCTATTTTTGTATTTTATTAGAAACAGGGTCTCACTAAATTGCTGAGAGCCTCACTAAGTAGCTGTGGCTGGGTTTGAACCTGTGTGATCCTCCTGTCTCAGCCTCCCAAGTGCTGGGATTATAAGCATGTGCCACCACACCCGGCTTCTTTTTTATTTTTGAAACAGGGTCTCACTGAGTTGCAAAGGGCCTCAGTAAATAGCCGAGGCTGTCTGCGAATCGGGTGAATTGCAGTCTTCCGGTCTCCGCCTCCTGGATGCTGGGATTACAGGCATGCACCACCACACCCTGCTTACGTTAACATACTCTCTTGGTGCATTGTAGTCTCATATCATAATGAAGTTCAGAATGATCAGGGCATATATGCATAGAGCACTTGGTGAGCTTTTTTCCCCTGGCTCCTTTTTATTTTTTATTTTGAAACGGTCTCGCTGGGTTGCTGAGGTTGCCCTTAAATCTGTGATCCTCCCATTTCAGCTTCCGAAGTGCTAGGGTTAGACTTATAAGCATGCACACCACATCAGGCTTCTCTTCACTTTTTTTTTTTTTTTTTTGCGGTACTGGGGATGGACCCCACGGGTATTCTACCTCTGAGCTACACCCCTAGCTCTATTTTTTATTCTTTATTTTGAAAGAGTCTCACTGAGTTGCAAAGGGCTTCACTAATTAGCTGGGGCTGGCCACGAATCGTGAGCCTCCTGTCTCAGCCTCCTGAATGCTGGAATTACAAGTGTGCACCACCACACCTGGCTTTCTCCTCACTTTCTTGATTTTTTTTTTTTTTTGGTGGTACTGGAGGTGGAACCCAGAGGCTTTCTACCTCCGGGCTATACTCCCAGACCCATTTTTTATTTTATTTGGAAACAGGGTCTCACTTAAGTTGCTGAGAGCCTAAGTAGCTGAGGCTGGCTTTGAACCTGTGTGATCCTCCTGTCTCAGCCTCCCAAGCACGGGGTGGGGGGGGAATTACAAGCGTGTGCCACCACACCCGGCATTGATATTTTCTTTTGAAGCATAAAAATTTTTAATCTTGTTAATCCAGTTTGCCTATTCTGTTGCTTGTACTGGTGGTACTCAATCCCAGGTTACAAAGATTGTCTTACATTCTTAATTTTAGCGCTTATATTTAAGTTTGTCATCCATTTTGAGTTAATTTTTGTATATGGTGTGAAGGCTCTAGTTTCATCTTTTTCTTGTGGCTGTACAGTTATTCTAGCACCGTGTGTTGAAAAGACTATCTATGAACCGTTGCTGAAGATAAGTTGATCATAATGTGAGGACCTCTCTCTGGCACTGTGCCCTTTTTTACTTCATAACCATTATGCTAATTTAATATTGTCTCCATTACTACAGCTCTATGATAGGTTTGAAATGAAGAATTGTGTGTTGTTTATTTTGTTCTATTTCAGAACTGCATTTCTATATGAATTTTAGGATCAGCTCATTAAAATTAGTGAAGAAGGCAACTGGGGTTTTGATAGGAACTGTGTTGAATATGTAGATTAATTTGGATGATATTGCCATTGTACTGATATTAAATCTTCCAGTTCATGAACATGGAATCTCTTTGTTTATTTAGGTATTTGATTTTTTTTTTTCCCCCCTGGTACCAGGGATGGAACCCAAGGGCGTTCTACCTCCAAGCTACACTCCTAGCCCTATTTTTTTTTTCTTTATTTTGAAAAATGATCTCACTGAGTTGCAAAGGGCCTCACTAAGTAGCTGAGTGAGGCTGGCTGAGAATTAAGACCCTCATAGCTCAGCCTCCCAAATGCTGGGATTACAAACGTGCGCCACCATGCCTGGCTTGGTTTTTAATTTTTTTTTAAGATATAATATTTTTTTCAGTGTTCAGTTTGTGCTTCTGTTAGGTAATAAATTTCTCTGTCATGTAATACATTTCTAAGTGTTTTTTGGTGCTATCATAAATGGCATTGTTTTCTTTATATGTCTGTCTGTCTGTCTGTCTTGGTGCAAGAGATTGAGCCAGGACTCATTCATGCTGATCACACGCTCTACCTCAGAGCTCCACCAGCCCTGTCATCTGTGAATAGAGGCAAGTCAGTGTCTTCCTTCCCAGTGTTGGTGTTGGTGTTTGCTCATGCATGCATGCACACATATACACTCTTTTTCTGTGTCTCTGTCTCTCTCCCCTTAGATTTTATGTTAGAACTTTTGGTACAATTAGATGTTTTGTTGTCTTTTTCCTAACCTTAAAGGAAAAGCATTGAGTCTTTGCCATTAAATGTGATCGGAGTTACGGTCTTTTTGTAAATGGTCCTTGTCTGGTTGAGGAAGTTTTCTCTTCTGAGTTTGGTGCTTTACTTTTTGTGAAAGGGTGCCAGATTTTGTCAGTGCTTTTCCTGCATCTATTGAGTGTTACGTAGCTCTCAACATGTTGTATTATATTGGTTGATTGTCGTTTATTAAACGAACCTTGCATTCTTGGGGAGAAATCCTACTCTGGTCTTTTTTATGTGTTGCTGGATTTGATTTATTAGACTTTTGCTGAGAATTTTTGTGTTTGTATTCATAAGTATTATTAATCTATAGTTTTCTCTTCCTCTGATATCTTTCTTTTTTTTTGTGCCCAGTATGTACCTGCCTTGGTCTTGATCTGAAATCTGAGGGCATTAGGTGTTAATTTGACATCTGCCTCATCCAGCATTGTGTTTATATATTCAATTCCATTTTCTCCTTGGTTGCAGCCTTCTTCATGTTCTTTTTTGGGGGGAGGCGAGGCTTTCTGTGTCTGAACTACATTCCCAACGCTATTTTATTTTTTTATTTTAAAACAAGGTTTCATTAAGTTGCAGAGGGCCTCACTAAGTTGCTGAGGCCAGCCTTGAACCTGCTATTCTCCACTCTGTCTCCAAGTACTGGGATTACAGACATGCACGCCACACCCAGCTGAAGAACTGGTTTTTGTCCTCAGACCAGTAATTCATTCTATTTGGAAGAATGAGATTACCATCTAAAATAATTGGAAAATGAGTGTTGTTTAACTAGAGGTAAAGGATGAAGTTTTTATAGGTTGGAAAGAAATGTGAAGGAACTAGTAAATAAGCTTCAAAAGAATGAGTGGAGCTGGGTGTGGTGGCGCACATGCATTCTGGAGGCAGAGACTGGAGGATTGCCGGTCAGGACAGCCTCAGCTACTTAGTGAGGCCCTTTATAATTCAGTGGTCTCTTGTTTCAAAAATTTAAAAGCGTGGTGGCGCACGCTTGTAATCCCCTGTGCTTGAGAGGTGGCGACAGGAAGATGGCGCAGGTTCCTAGTCAGCCTCGCTGGCTTAAGAGACCCTATTTCCAAATAAATTAAAAAAATATAAAAATAGGTCTGGGAGTGTAGCCCAGAGGTAGAAGGGCTTCCAGGAACCCCAGTACCACCCCCCCAAAAAAAAATTAAAAACGACCAAAAAATAGGGCTGGGGGCGTAGCTTGGAGGTACAATACCTCTGGGTTTAATCCCCAGTACTACCCCCCACACACACACACAAAAGAGTGAGTGGGAACCCAGTACTTGGGAAGGTGCCAAGACAGGTTCGAGGCCAGCCTCAGCAACTTAGACCCTGTTTCAGAAAACAAACAACAACAAACTCTTAAAAACAGGGCAAGGGTATAGCTCAGAATAGAATGCCCCTGGGCTCAATTGCCAGTAACTCCTTTTATTTCCCTCTCCCCACACACAGAATTTAGATGGATAGACTTGGTAAACTGAGGTTTGGGTTAGCCTTATATTAGCCTTGTAAAGATCTGATGAGTCTTTCTGGTCTTTACTTTTTTGTAATTGTCAAATGGGAATATGAGTTCTATGTTTTAAGGTTGTGGGTTCAAAATGAATAAGATCTCAAGTACTGTAAGCTGTAATATATTTCTGTCCTAATGGTGTAGTATCTAATATTTTCCTTAGTGTCACATCTCACTGACTTCACTAACATTCTTCAACCTGAGCTTTTTTTTTTTTTTTTTAGTAGGATCTCCTGCTTGGCCTCCCCACTACTGGGGTTACAGGAGTGTGCCACCAGGCCTAGCTGAGCTTTAATTTTGAAATAATTTCAGATGTAGTGAAAGTGCTACAAGAGTAGAAGGAAGAATTCCTAAACATCTGCCATCCTTATTTATTTCTCAGGTGTTAACATTTAATTATATTTGCTTTATCATTGTCCCCACAGTTTTTATTATTTGAGATTAACCTGCAGACATGATGCCCACTTAAGTATAAAAACTTAAGTATAAATTTGCTTAAGGACATTTTTGTATTTATAGTACTATTTTCTTTTTTTGTTTTGTTAATTGGTACTACAGATCAAACCTAGGGGGCATTCTATCTCTAAGCTATACTCCAGCCATTTTTATTTTTTATTTTGAAACAGGGTCTTACACAGTTGCTTAGGGCCTCACTAAGTTGCCGAGGCTGTCCTCCAACCTATGATCCTTCAGTCTCAGCCTCCTAAGTACTTGTACCCCTACACCTCGCTATAGTACCATTCTTAAAACTGGGAAAGTAACATTGTCGTGTGTGTGTGTGTGTGTGTGTGTGTGTGTGTGTGTGTGTGTGTGTGTGTAGTGCTGGGGATTGGACCCAGGGATGTTCTACCTCCAATATACATCCCCAGACTCTTTTTTAATTTGGAAACAGAATCTTGCAAGTTGCCAAGGCTGGCTTCAAGCCTGTGGTCTTCCTTTCTCAGCCTCGCAAGTACTGGGATTACAGTCGGTTGGTATAGTCTTAATAGCTGAGCTACAGAAATGACTTGTATTTTGTCAGTTGACTCAGTAATACTTTATTTGGGGAAACAAACACATTTTTTCTGGTCAGAGTCGATCTAAGATCATAGGTTACGTTTAGTTTTTGTGTTTATTTAGTTGCCTGCATTCTGGGACAGTTTCTCAGACTTTGTTCTTTAGTACCTTGATATTTATTCAAAGGCTGTTTTGTAGGTGCCACTCAGTGTGATGTAGCCTCGTGATTAGATATATAGGTTCCTGCGTATTTGGCAGGCATAGTATAAAAGCAGTGTCTTTTTCTTTGCATATCATATCAGGAAGTGTCTGATATCTGTTTATTCCATTACTGGTGATGGTAACTTCAAGTACATGGTTAAAGTGGTATTGTTAGGTTTTATAATTGTAAAGATAGTATTTCCCCCTTTTGTAATTAAAAAATAATCTTGTTTGGAGGTACTTTGAGAGTATGTAAATAACTTGCTTCTCATCCATATTCTTGCTTAAATCAATGGATTGCCATATAGTGATTTTCTAAGTCAATCGTCCCTTCTATATTAGTTAACATTTACAGTAAGATCTGCCTCCATTTTCTTTTTTTTTTTTAATTTTATTTTATTGGTGCACTGTATTCATACATCATAGTGGGATACAAACTTTTGTAGACATACATGCACACATCGCCCAGTCAGCCCCCACCCGATCCCCACCCCATTCTCTCCCCATCCCTCCTTCCCATGCTTGGCTTAGTGGTTGACATCTAGTATTATAGCAATTTATCCAAATTTAAAAATGATAATCTCACATAACAGTTTCATTTGTCTGATACCAAGCGTTTGATGATTTAAAGATAGCATTTCAATATTTCTTTTTGCTTTCTTTCTTACTAGAGCATATTTTTTTCTGTTTTTTTAGGTGAAACTATGATATATTTATATATTTATTTTTCAGAAAAAAATCTATCCTAATATGGAATATGAATTCTAGATACCCAAAACGATCTTGAAAAAGAACAAAGCTAGCAGATATATATTTTCTGATTTCAAACCATATAAAGCTACAATAATTGAAACAGTGTAGTACTGTTCTAAAGGCAGATATATAGACCATTGGAGTTAAATACAAGCCTAGAGCTAAATTCTTCCCTATATTGTCAAGTTATTTTTGACAAGGTTTCCACGAACATTTGGTGGTGGAAATAATAATCTTTTAACTAAATATTGTTGAAAAATAATAATTACATGGAAAAGAATAAAATTGGACCTTTACCTAATCCCATATACAAGTATTAACTCAAAATATATAAAAGACCTAAATATAAATCTTAAGACTATAAACTTTTAGGAGAAAATCTGGGTCATAAAACCTCACAACATTGAAATTGGCAGTGATTTCTTGGATATGATTTCAATGGCACAGGCAACAGAAGAATATACAAACTCCCTAAAAAATAAAAGAAAATATTGTTTATCCAAAGACAATGTAAACAGAGTTAAAAGTTACTAATAGAATTGGATAAAATATTTCCAAATGCTATATCTGAAGGTATATTAATATTCCAACTAGAAATCCTAAAAATTAACAACAATAAAGGCAAACAATACAACTTAGAGATAGGTAAAAGACTAACATAAATAATGAATCTCCACAGATAACCAATCTTAGTTGTCTGTTGGATGGAAACTCTTGTTTCTCTGGTTCTGGTGAGTGTTACCTATTTCTTCTTTGTAGTTAATCTCTTTGAGTATTTTCTGTAGCGCTGGTTTTGAAGACATAAATTCCTTCAGTTTCTGTTTGTCATGGAAGCTTCTTATTTCTCCATCTAATTTGATAGAAAGTTTTGCTGGATAGGAAATTTTTGGCTGGAAGTTGTTTTCTTTCAGAGTTTAGAATATGTTACTCCAAGCCCTTCTGGCTCTCATGACTTGGTTTGGAAAGTCTGGAGTGATTCTAATTGGTTTGCCTCTGAATGTCAGTTGGCCCTTTGTTTTTGTTGCCTTTAAGATTCTCTGCTTGGCTTCCACATTGGTCATTTTGACAATTATATGGCGTGGGGATCCTCTTCTCCGATCCTGTCTAAAGGGAGTTCTATAAGTTTCCTGGATCTGAGTATCAACCTCTTGCTCTATATTTGGAAAATTTTCTGCTATTACTTCCTTGAAGAGATTGTTGATCCCTTTGGTATCACTTTCTTTTCCCTCCTCTATTCCAATTATTCTTAGGTTAGCTCTCTTAAGATGGGCCCATATTTCTTCAATGTCAGATTCCTGCTGTTGGATATTTTTTTCTAGATTAGAGACTATGCATTCATTTTTGGATTGCTCATCTTCTAAGAGCGAGATTCTGTTCCCCATGTGGTCTAATCGGTTGTTTGTGCTTTGAATTGAGGCCTTTACTTCATTAATTGCATCCTTTATCTCTTTTTGGCTCTCTCTGAGTTCTTTTCGAAGCACCTCTATTATTTCTACAGTTATTTTCCTGATTTGATCTTCTAGAAATCTCTGATTTTCTGTTTTATCAGGTTCTGATGTTGTGGGGTTGTGCACATTCATTACTCCAGTGTTATTCCTCTTTCCCATGATTTCGGAGGTTTGTGCCTTCTCTGGGTTCTTCCCTTGGGTCACTATGGCTTCACTTAAGGTGCTCTGGATCTCGAGTCTGTATTATCTCAGACCCCACTACTCCTTTACTGGGTTGTATCACAGAGTCTCCGACCCAGGGAGTCGATAGAGGCTGCTTTAAACTATGGGGGGTGCCAGGTTGCACGTTCTCCTATGGTGTGATATCTCTGCCACCACCACTCCCTCACTGGGTCAAGTCCCAGGAGGCCCAATACTGCGATTTCTCCTCTGTGGCCCGCAATTTGACTCACTGTTCTTGAGTACGCAGATGTAGCTGTACTGGACTCGGTGAATTCACTGCTGCTGCCGCTGCCGGTGGCAATATGGCGCCTCTGCCACGCCCTCGGCCATGAGGCTGGCGTATTTTTTCTTCTCTGGTTTTGATTTCCACTCTGAATCCCTACAGCGTGTGCTGAGCTCAGCCACTGGGAGCTTTAAATGCTGTCTGCGCCGAAAGATCCCGCCTGGCTGTTCCGCAGCGGCTCACCTGGCTTGCTGTAGCCGTCCGTTGAGTTCGACGCTGCCGCCGGCAGTATGGCGCTGCTGCCGCGTCCTCGGGCGCGTGTGTCTCCTCTGTGGCCCTGAGCTCTGTTCTCAGTCTGCTTTCTCTCTGGAGCCTGGTGGTTTTTTTTGTTTTTCTGGTGATGGTGTTTTCTGGCTATGAAAGGCGCTCTTTTTGTGGTAATGGAGATTGGTTGTTAGCGGGACTCTTAAGCCCCGCTTTTCTCGGTCGCCATCTTCCCGGAAGTCCCTCCATTTTCCATTTACTCATTCATAAGTATCAGTATGGACTCATAGGTTCTTATTTTTTTCAATGTGTTATAATCCTTTATTAGTGTTATTTTATTGCTCAGATTATAGGACTAGTGGGAGCTCTTTAAGCTCAAGCTCCTCTGAGATCCGGGCTATATATCATTCAGATCCTCATTGCTACCTGTTCACCTGTTTTCCCTTCATCCATAGGAGGAAGATAGTCCACCTGTCACTACCACATGTGCTTTTAAAGCTAAGTTTTCTGAAAATAGTATTATTGCTGGGGCCAGCATGTATCTCAGTGGGAAATATTTGCCTAGCATGTGCAAGGCCCTGGGTTCCATCCCTAGTAAACCCCCCTCCCCGCCCACATACAAGTAAATAAAAGTAAAGCTGGGTGTGGTGGCCCATGCCTGTAATCTCAGTAGTTGGAGGCTGAAACAGGAGGATCACAGGTTTAAAACCAGCTTCAGCAACTTAGCGAGACTGTTTCCAAATATTAAATAAAATAGGGTTGGAGGTGTAGCTCAAAGGTAGAATGCCCCCGGATTCAATCTCCAGGGTGCCCCCGCACACAGAATGTTAAAAATACAAATAGTATTGCTGATACCTTTTTATCTTCTTTTCTCTCTATTCTCTTACCACAAACGTGTTTCTTAGTTTTGTTTGTGCATCATTCTAGAATGTCTTTATACTAATACAAAGACATTTGGCTATGTATTCATATTATCCACTGCCCCTTTTACATAAAAGATAGCACACTAAACCCGAGGGTCCCCAGCGAGCTTCATACTTTCCTTCTCAATCATTTCATATCAGAATGCAGAGAAGACCTTTGTTTTGCAACTGTGTCATATCCCATTTTATCGTTTACTTCTGTATTTGCAGATATTAAACTACCTGTAATTATAAATAGCCTCTAGCATGACCATTATTCCCTGATACCTTTTTCCCTTAACCCTTTTTCACCTCCAAATAAATACTGGTCTTCCTCATTTTAAAAACAAACTTATAAAACTTTATAAAATAATTTTATTCTTTTCATTTTATAGCCAAAGTTTTTGAAAAACTGAACCAACCAGTTTTTTAAACTGGGATATAAACCTGTTTTTGCTGTAATTGGGATTCCATCTGGTGAAATTATAGTTTTGAAGTTTACCAGTGACTTACTGGTGTGTCTGTTGGGTTGGCTGAGGTAGTTGATTGACATAGGACAACAAGGAGAACAAAGAATGGGTGGCAGTTAGATAGAAGGGAAAACAGGAAAGCTGGGGGGATAGAGCAAGGTGGGGGCTGTAGGGGAAAGCAGAGCAACACTCTTGACAGGAGATGTGAAGTGTCCATCTCTAAGTAGCCTGTGGCCTGTGGTTGGTTTCCATGTGAGGATGATTTGGTTTATGGTGAGTTCCTGACTTACAGGTTCCTTGAGCCCTCAGGAAATTTGCTCCATGTTTTCTCTTTCCTAAAGCAAAATAGAACTATTTAACTCTTTGTTCTGTTTTGTTTTTCTTTTTGACAATGAAGCTATCATTTAAAATTTTTTATTTTTATTTTTTATTTTTATTTTTATTTTTTTTGCGGGTCTGGGGATGGAACCCAGGGGCATTTGACCCCCGAGATACACCCCCTGTCCTATTTTTTTTATTCTTTATTTTGAAACCGGGTCTCACTGAGTTGCAGAGGGCCTAAATAAGTAGCTGAGGCTGTCCGCGAACCATGATCCTCTGTTTTCAGCCTCCCGAATGCTGGGATTACAAGTGTGCGCCACCACGCCCGGCTAAAATTTTTTATTTTTAAAATCCAGAGTTGCAGCCGGGGGTGGTGGCCCATACATGCTTGTAATCCCAGTACTTGGGAGGCTGAGACAGGAGTATTACGCAGGTTTGAAGCCAGCCTCAGCTACTTAGTGAGGTTCTCAGCAACTTAGTGAGACCCTGTTTCCAAATAAATTATAAAATAGGACTGGGGGTGTAACCTGGAGGTAGAAAGCATCTGTTCCCTCCCTCCCTCATACCACAAAAATAAAATAAAATCCAGAGTTGGCTGGGCATGGTGGCGCATGCTTGTAATCCCAGCATTTGGGAGGCTGAGACAGGAGGATTGCGGTTTGCGGACAGCCTCAGATACTTAGCGAGGCCCTTCGCAACCTAGTGAGACCCTGTTTCAAAAATAAAAAGACTAAAAAATAGGGCTGGGAGTGTAGCTCAGAGATAGAATGCCCCTGGGTTCCATCCCTAGTGCCACCAAAAAAAATAAATAAAAAAATCCAGAGTTGCCCTTAATAAATATCTTTTTGCTAATCTTATTAATCCTGCCAGCAATTCTAATTTGAAGTGATTCTCATGAATTTCTTTTCTTTTTTTCTTTCTTTCTTTTTTTTTGGGGGGGGGTGGTACTGGGGTTCTTGTAAACCCTTCTACTTCTGGGCTACACTCCCAGACCTATTATTTATGTTTTTTTATTTGGAAACAGGGTCTCTTAAGCCAGCAAGGCTGGCTTCGAACCTGCGTGATCCTCCTGTCTCTGCCTCCCAAGCGCAGGGATTACAATCGCAGGCCACACCCGGCCGATTCTCATAAATTTCTTCTTTCCGTTTCTTTTCCCCTGCCAGCATTATCTATCGTTCAGGGCATTACATACTTACCTGGGTACTGCGGTCTTCTCGTTTTGTATAGCTGATTGATTGCCCATTCTTATCCAACACTTTACCTACCTTTCTCTCAATCAGTTGCTGAAATTGTCATGCTCTCCAGTCTCTGGCTTTCTTAGGCCTTTGCCTTTCTGTGCTTCCTTGCCTGAAAGGCTCAGCTCACTTCTGTGTCTAAAAATTCTACCTCTTGAGTTTTACAGTTTACTGGGGGGACTCATAGGACTTGGTGTGTGGTTGTGCTCATAGCTATGACTTAGTGCATTGCAAGGATTGTAAACAAAACCAGCAAAGCCTGGGAACCTCAGGGCAAGAGTCACAGAGGACATGCTTAATTTCCCGAGCATCAAATTTTAACAGTAAGTGCAAAATGTTTACCAGGGGAGCTCATTGGAAATTCAGTGCTCAAGGTTTTTCTTGGAGGCTGGTCCTAGACTAAAATTCCAGGCTCTCAGGAGGAAAGCTTGTGTTTAGCATGAGCCCTATTGTTTATACAGACATTTTAGGTACATTGTAACTACTCTTATCTTAGGGAATGGTGTGAACCCTCCTGAAAGCCAATGTCTCAGATACCAGCCAAGGACAGCCTTGCAGTCCTTTCTCAGAACTACTTTCTTAGACTTTCAATGTTACCTCTGTCATAAACTCTCTTCTGCAAAGCATGGAAGTCTACCCTCCTGCCTTTTAAATTAGTACTATAACTACATCATGGTTTGTTTGACCTCCCCCTCCCCTTTTTTTTATTTGGTACTGGGGATGGAACCCAGAGACATTCTATCTCTGAGCTACACCATCAGACCCCCCTTTTAAAATTTTTTTGAAGCAGTGCTTAGGTTGTTGAGAGTCTTGCTAAGTTGCTGAGGCTGTCCTTGAACCTTTGATCCTCCTGTCTCAGTCTCCCAAGTATTGGGATTATGCGCATTCGCCACCACATCTGACCCTTTTCCTCTTTTGATTGGCTTTTAGGCTATTATTTTGCAGTGTCCACCTTTGTGTTATTACCTTTCTAGATGCTTATATAGAATTGATGGATATAAAATGGTGATACTTAAAATGTAGTATGGATAGGTACTTTCAGATTTGCTCACCAGATGGCTTAATGTTAGCATCTCTTTGGAAGGGATTACATTTAATGATACTCATGCTGAGAATGTGGGAACAGCTGACCATCAAACATTAGGAAGTGTGCGAGTAGGAGGAACATTCTAGCTCTGAGGTGTATCCTGCTGCCATTAATAAACCCTTTGCCTTACAAGTTCTCTTCCTGCCTCTCTGGACTCTTAGCTCTCACAAACATCTACTTCAGATCTCTCATTTCCCTACTGGCTCACCTCCTTACCTTTAATCATTCATTAAGTGTGAATATTTTTCACCTGTGATTTTTTAAAAAAGATATTTTATTGTGGAAAATTTTAAGCATACAGAAAAATAGACCAGAATAAAGACTCTGTGTGTACCAACTAGCCAGTTTCAGCAATTGCCAAGACTTCGTCAGTCTTGTTTCATGTTCTTTTTCTTTTTCTGTGGGGTACAGTGGGGCCTGGAAAAGTGAAACCAAATCCAAGACATCTGGTGTTTAAAACAGAACCTTTTTGTGCTAAAATTGCAAAGGTAAAGCATGCTTACCATGGCACCTTTATGCACTTAAGAAAAAGCACACACACTGTCTCAGCTGGGCATAGTGGCTCACGCCTGCAATCCCAGTACTGAGAGACTGAGACAGGAGGGTCGCAGGCTCACACCAGCTTCAGGCCCTCCACGACTTAGTAAGATTCTGTTTCAGAATAAAAAACAAAATAGGACTGGGTGTGTAGCCCAGAGGTAGAATGTCCTGGGTTCAATCTCTAGTACCACTCACAAAAAGCACAAAATAATTTCTCTAAATACTCTCCAATTAGCCCGGCGTGGTGGCGCACGCTTGTAAACCCAGCATTTGGGAGGCTGAGACCTGGAGGATCGCGGTTCGCGGACAGCCTCAGCTACTTAGTGAGACCCTCTGCAACTCAGTGCGACCCGGTTTCAAAATAAAGAATAAAAAATAGGGCAGGGGGTGTAGCTCAGAGGTCAAATGCCCCTGGGTTCCATCCCCAGACACGCCCCCCCCCAAAAAAAAAATACTCTCCAATTGGGAGATTACCTTGATGTTTCCATTTCTAGTTATGGTTTGTTGTTTTGCAGGAGACTGAACCCAGAGCTTCCAGCATGCTAGGCAAGTGTTTTACCACTTTGCTGTATCACCAGCTCTTTTTTTTTAATTGTGAGACAGACAGGGTCTTGTAAATTGGCCAGGCTAGCGTCCAATAAGGAATCCTCTTAGCTCAGCTGAGATTACAGGTATATGTCACTGTGCCTAGCAAGCCTTTGAGGGGTGTGTGTGTGTGTGTGTGTGTGTGTGTGTGTGTGTTTTATCAGGGTTGGGCCCAGGGGCACTCTACTGCTGAGTTACACCCCAGCCCTTTTTATTGAAGCAAGGTCTTGCTCAGTTACCATACATTGGCTGTGAACCTACAGCCCTCCTGTCTCAGTCTCCCAAGTACTGGGATTACAGGGATGCACCACTGTGCCTACACCTTTGAGCTTTTAAATATGAACACATACTCATTTAATATATTTTCAAAACTAAAAACATTTAGCCGGGTGTGGTGGCACATGCCCGTAATCCCAGCACTTGGGAGGCTGAGACAGGAGGATCGCACAGGTTCGAAGCCAGCCTCAGCTACTTAGTGAGGCCCTCAGCAACTTAGTGAGACTGTTTCCAAATAAAATATAAAATAGGTCTGTGGGTATAGCCCAGAGGTAGAAAGCCTTTGGGTTCCACCCCTAGTACCACACACACACACACACACACACACACACACACACACAACCTAAATACATTTAATATTTTGAATAGTTATTCACATGGTTCAAAAATTAAAATGTATTTTAAAAGGCTTATGCAGTGAGAGATTTATCTTCCTTTCTTGTTTCCCTTCTGTTTAGTTCCATCTGCCCCCATCCCAAATACTGTTGGTTTCCTAGGTGTTCTTTAAGAGTAACTTTTATACACATTAAGGCAAATATGAATACATATCTCCTTTTGCTTTAATACAAATGATTGCTACTCTGCGCTCCGTATGCAGCTTGCATTTTTCATAATTTTTCTTTCTTTTTTTTTGGTGGTACCGGGGTTCCTGGAAGCGCTTCTACCTCCAGGCTACACTCCCAGACGTACTTTATACTTTTTTATATTTGGAAACAGGGTCTCTTAAGCCAGCGCTGTTGGCTTCGAACCTGCACAATCCTCCTGTCTCCGCCTCCCAAGCTTGGGGATAAAGCGTGCACCACCACGCCCAGCATAATTTTTCTTTTTTACGGACAGTTTTTGTTAATTTCTCATAGCTTTCTGGCTGCCTTCCTATTTCTCTTATAATTTAGAACTCCTAAAATGTGGAATTTTACTATACTAGTTGTGCTCTAGTTTCTCTTAAATCACCCTCCGCCATAGACAGTCACAGAATAAAAAACACCGAAATGGCTTTTTAAAGGATCACCAATGCCTAGACCTCTCTTGTTAAATAAATATTAGTTCAGTCTTTGTCTTCCTTGATACTTTTGCTGTTCTTATTTCTGATTAAGTTCATGGAACTTTAGTATTTTGTGTTTCCTGCAGTATGTTCTGTTAAAAAAGTTCTTGAAGCCAGGCACTGTGTATCATGCCTGTAATTCCAATACTTAGACTGAGACAAGAGGACCATGAGTTTGAGGCCAGTCTCAGCAACTTAGAGACCCTGTTACAAAATAAAAAATAAAAAGGGCTAGGAGTGCAGCTCCCAGGTAGAATGCTCTGGATTCAATCCCTAGTACTAAAAAAAAAAAAAAATTGTGAAAGGTATATGGAAATAAGGGGGCATATAATCTATGGGAAAGCTAGGTTTTGAATATTATGCACCACAACCTATCAGAAGAAAAAGGATTTGCCGGGAGTGGTGGCGCACGCTTGTAATCCCCGCTTGGGAGGCTGAGACAGGAGGATCACACAGGTTCAAGGCCAGCCTCAGCTACTTAGTGAGGCTCTCAGCAACTTAGTGAGACCCTGTTTCCAGATAAAGTATAAAATAGGTCTGGGAGTATAGCCCAGAGGTAGAGAGCCTCTGGGTTCCACCCCCAGTACCACCAAAAAAAAAAAAAAAAAAGGGATTTATTCTCTGTGACTCCTGAAAAGAGAGGTAGTACTTTACTTTGAGAGATGCCATGGTATAGGTGAAAGGACAGACCATAACTTGGAGACCCTAGATTTATGTCCTGACTTAGTCCAGTGTAGGTCTATGACCTTGAACAGGTCCCTTAGCCTTTCTGTGCTTTATATACCTATAAAAGGGAAATGCTTTTACCTATCGTGTTAAGAGGTGATTGTTAACAAAATATATTACAAGTGCCCAACAGAGTTAAACATTTTAATCACCCTGAGGTTTTTTGTTATTACAAAGTTCATAGGACTACTGAGTGGGAATTACAGGAAAGTTAATTTTAAATTCTTTAAAATTTTCTAAAATTGGGCCTGCCTATCTGTTGAACAGGAAGCAATAACAGATAAATTTGTCGTTACTCATTGAGGAAACTCATTCCTACACAGTATAAGTAAATGACTTGTATTGGTTACTGGAAGATGAGGGTGAAATTTGAGGCATGCTTCACAACAAAAACTTTTTTTTTTTTCCATACTAGGGGTGGAACCCAGGGGCATTCTACCTCCGAGCTACACCCCCAGCCCTATTTTTTTTATTCTTTATTTTGAAACAAGGTCCCACTGAGTTGCAAAGGGCCTCACTAAGTAGTAGCCGAGGCTGTCCCTGAAACACGATCCTCCTGTCTCAGCCTCCCAAATGCTGGGATTACAAGCATGTGCCACGAGGCCCAGACAACCACCTTTGAAGAATAAGTGGAATTTGCCATTCTTGTCATGATCTCTTTGTTTTCTCTAATCCAAGTATCTAATCTACTATCTAATCTACATGTGTATGAAAGTCAATTTAGAGATGAGTTTACATGCAGCAACATTCATACATTTGGGTGCATTAGTGATTGATTTGACAGATGTATGCACCCACATAACTATAGTTCAGTCAAGTTAGAGAACATTTCCACTTTCCTCGAAAGTTCCCCTAGAGGGACAGAGTCTTATAAGCCACTTATAAATAAATAAAAATACCAATGCTTGATAGAGGGGATCCTATTACTAGCAGCCTAACCCAGGGACCCTGCCTGGATCTTGGCCAGTTGGATTCTGCTGCCTGCCCACAAGAGAAATAAGCAAAGTACAGAAAAAGGAAAAGTGCATTGTATTTATTTATTTTTTTATCTTTTGATGGTACTAGGGTTCCTGGAAACCCTTCTACCTCCGGGCTACCCTCCTAGACCTATTTTATGCTTTTTATTTGGAAATAGGGTCTTTTAAGCCAGCATGGCTGGCTTTAAACCTGCACAATCCTCCTGTCTCCTGCCTCCCAAGGGCAGGGATTACAAGCTTGCACCATCCCCACGCCTGGCTAGAAAAATGCATTTTAAACAGTTCTCCCCAGTTTGATCAAGTCCTGTTTTGTTTTGTTTTGTTTTGTTGGTGGGTTTTGAACTCAGGGGTATTCTGCCTTCAAGCTATACCTCCAGCATTTTTAATTTATTTTGAACTGGTGTTGCTGAGTTGCCTAGGCCTCAGTAAGTTGCTGAAGGTGTCCTTGAATCTGTGAGCCTCCTGTCTCAGCTTTCTAAGTACTGGAATTACAACCAGGCCCAGATTTTCTAGAACAATAAGGCTGATTCACAGAGCTTAACAGAGGTGGGGTATGACCTTCAGGACTGAGAGATAACTGGTTAGAATTAGAATGCTGTCTTTGTGGTGCATACACCAGACATGATTGGACCATTTAGATTTTAGCAACCCTTACTCCTTTTGATAGGTGGGATATGTGATATAGTAAAATGTCTTAAGTGGATCTTTATTAGCATTTAAATCCTGGAACAGAAGTATTGGGACACAAATGGTACACACACACACACACACACACATATATATATTTTTTTTCTTTTTCTTTTTCTTTTTCCACTTGGCTTTCTGAAACAGGAGATATGGGGGAAAGCATGGTTAATGGGCTGTGGTGACATTGTGGAAGAACTGATTGTTTTTTCCTTATGCTTAGAATATCAGCTGGTATTACATTTTCTTGAGAGGAAATATGACACATCTTTTAAGTACCTTTTTGTGGCCAGGAAAACAGTTGCTGTTCTTGTTAGAAATGAGGAAGAAAGCTCGAGATGGAGTACCTCCACTGGGTAAAGTTATGGTGACATAGAAGACCAGAAAAGGGACAGTGTATAATTCAGTGGCAAACAGGAGGAAACGTGCTGAAGTGGTACCTCACATAGTAGGGCAGACAGTCTTTGAGATGCCACTGAGCATCGACCAAGTGGGTCATGAGGAGGCATTTGTGTGCTTCCTAGAAACTGTGCTAAGTCAGCTCTCTGTAATCTTTTTTAAAAATTATGAGGCAGAGCAGGACATGGTGGTGCACGCTTGTAATCCCTGCGCTTGGGAGGCTGAGACAGGAGAATCGCACAGGTTTGAAGCCAGCCTCAGTAGTGAGGCCCTCAGCAACTTAGTGAAACTCTGTTTCCAAATAAAATATAAAATAGGTCTGGGAGTATAGCTCGGAGGTAGAAAGCCTCTGGGTTCCACCCCCAGTACCACCAAAAAAAAAAAAATTATGAGGCAGATGTGGTTGTTCACTCTCAGTTTTACTGTGGGAGAGCTTAGTGGTCTTTGTTACTCCCCTGGCTCTGCCGTCCTGTGCTGTGACTACCGTGGTCCTCCGCTTTTCCACGATTGTAGTATCAGTGAGCTTGTTCCCTCTTACTATCTCTTCCACCCAGAACACAGAAGAGTGAGTCATGGCACAGTTGGCATGAATCTGTTCTGCTACTCCATTAGCCACATGACAGATCTATTTGTAACAAAATGACAACGAAATATAGCACATTATCTTACTCTTCTTTCAAGTTTTAACGATTTTTAACAGCCATATGCTTAACATTACTAAGCTATCATCAGTTATGCATAAAGCCCCTCTCTTAGTTTTTCACTGTCTACTTGCATCTCCTATCAGGTTCTTTCATCAAAAAGCCAACCCAATCTTATTGGAGCTCATTGCAGTGCACCTATAGCACCCCTTCCACTTGCTTATGTACTTGCCTTTCTCTGATTTCCTCTTCCACACTCCCACTGCCTTGTGTGTTGCAGCCTCCTTAATGATTTTCAGTTTCACAAATACCTACTTCATATCCTTGAACTTCTCTCCTTGACTGCCTGATATTTGTGTGTCCCCTTTAGAAAGTTACCTGAGGGTAGAGTTGGGTGCTGCTTTTGTGTGTCAAGAATTTTTTAAAATATATTTTTATTGGTGCATTGTAGTTAAACATCACAATGGAATACAAGACTTGTTAGGATATCCAAGTACACATCATCCAATCAACCTTTATTCAGTCCCCATCCCACTCCCTCCTCCTCCCTCAATCCCATGCTTGATTTAGTGTTTGATATTGGTACATTTATTTACATACATCATGTGCTTTAAAGAGATTCCATCTTCCCCTATTCCATCCCCTCTGATTGGTCACCTTAATTGTTCCTCCGTAGGGCCCCTTCTTCCATTAGATTCCCTCCTATTACCCATTTTTTCCTAGTTTTGCATATTAGGGAGAGCATCCATTTTTTTTTTTTTCTGTGATATTTCTTTGTGTATGCCAATTTGCAAGTTCCAATGCCACTCTTGAAGGCCCCTGCACTGGCCTGGCCACCCGGTAGACTCTGCTCCCAGCCTCGCTGGCTCTGGTACCAGCCTCATGGCAGGCTCCGATCCCAGCCTCGGGGCCCCAGCACCAGCCTTGTCTTTAGGCTAACTCCTATCTCGGCCTCACTGGCTCCAGTTATGGACTCACCATATGGCAGGCACCGATCCCGGCCTTGCTGACCCCAGTACCGGCCTCACCGCATGGCAGGCTCCAATCCCAGCCTCCGAGGCCCAGCACCGGCCTTGCCTCATGGCAGACTCTCATCCCGTTCTCACTGGCCCCGGCACCAACCTCACCCCTCGGCAGGCTCCGATCCTGCCTCATGGCAGGCTCTGATCCCGACCTTGCTGGCCCCAGTGTGTCAAGAATTTTTTATTTTTTAAGTATCTGGCGATTTGAGGTTGTTGGCATTATGGATGAAGTTTTAGGTTCTAGACCCTAGGGTAATTAATGTTGGTAGTTGGAGTGAATTTCCTCTGTCTTTACATAAATATTTTTACCCTATAGATTCCTACCTTAAATGAGAGGGCTAATGCAGAGTTTTGTGTGTGTGAAGGATGTTTCCTTCAATAGGTTTCAGTTCAGGGTGTGATGGCGGTAGTAGCAGTTCCACCTCCAATAAGAAGGGCTTTATTTTGGAGCAACCAGACTGATTACAGGAGGCTGCCAGCCTCCTGCAGAATGTTTAGCTTCTATAGGGAATAATTCTTTGAAGCTGGATGTGATGGCACACGCTCGTAATCCAAGTATTTGGGAGGCTAAGACAAGAGGATCAGAGGGGTCCATTGCCAGCGTTAGCTACTAAGTGAGGCTGTCCCCAACTTAGACCGTTTCAAAATAAATAAAAGAAAGAAAGAAAAAAAAAAAAAACCAGGGCTGGGGGTATGGCTTGGAGATACAGTGCCCCTGAGCTCAATCCCACTACAGAAAAATAACAAAAATAATAATTTTTTGGTTTTAGGCTGGTTTAACTCTGAAATGCGTGATCACGGAGACACGGGTTGGAAGTGGTGGTAGGGGAGGAGTAGCTATGGCCTTTCTATTCCCTAGGCAGTCTTTTTGCCCCATCTCTATTTCTACTCTCCCTGTCCTGATCTTGGAGCCTCTCTAGAGTGGCACCAGGAAGGGGGCAGGTATAGCTATTTAAAACTTCTCTTGTGTTTATTCTTGGATGTGGCTTCCTTTGCTCTTGTTTATTCACTAGCTTTGAATAGTGCTATTATTGTTCAAGAATTGGTAGAATGGTTTGGAATGTTAATAGAATATGCAATTATTGCATTGAATTTCATGTCACCTATGTGTATGAGTAGCCTATATTCTAACGTATTTTAAAGTTGTTTGGTGTGAGGAAAGCCGAGGTATGGGCAGGAATATTCCCAGGCAGTACCCTTGGCTGCTCATTAAGAACTGAGTTACCAGTTGCAAGGTAACTCCAACTTAATTTTATTTTATTTCCTTTCTAGAATTGGAGGAAATTGCTTGCTTCCCAATGTAAACATTGCTAATTTTAGATTGTCTTTGTGGGGGGAAAAAGCCCTATTAATGAAAGAAAAGTGAATTGTACCACATAGTTAGATTTAGGATGCAAGTTTTATTTTATTTCAGTGGAAGTTAAAACAAAAATTTGCCATGCTTTTACTTTTAATAAGTTAAAATGAACCTGTATGCAACAGTATTTTTATTTCTTAATACATTTTGGGAAAGTTAATTGCAACTGTGTGGTTCAGGGATTTAGTGCAAGAAGAAGAACAGTTGATGGAAGAAAAGAAAAAGAAAAAAGACGACAAGAAAAAGAAGGAAGCTGCTCAAAAGAAGGTAGTATATGATAAACTTTATGTTAAGCAGTTTAAACAGACTGAAAATAAATTTAACCTGAATTTTAAAGAAGCATTTGATTTAATGTTTTAACTTCAGTGGAAATTCATTGTAATAATTAATGTCTTTGAATATGCATATGAAGTAGCTCGTTGAGTGTGTATAATTTAATGCATAGTTATTTAATCTTGCCAATAGTTTCTCAAAGGTAAGTACATTCTATAGGTCTTTATATTTCATAATGCATAGTTTTGTAAGTGGGAAGAGTATGGAATTTGTAGCCATTCAGAAGATTTTCCCACTAACCACATAGAAAGGTGTGACCTTAAATTTTATTTAATCTCACTGGGCCTTAGTTTCCTTATGCTTTGTAAAATGAGGTTTATTTTAAATGAGATAACATGATACATAAACATGGTATGTGTGTTTATATAATATAGTAATGCATAATAAATATAGAAATAAACATGCAGGAAGATAGTATTTAGGGAAAAAGTAATAGGCACAGTAGGGAAAATGTGTCAGGTTCCTTTTCCCTTTTTATTTTGGCACCTGAGCTGATTTTTTAAATTTGTATTTCATGATATGATACTTGAAAACAAGCCCCAAACATTATTTACTGCAAAAGAACTCTCACCAACACAGTTTATAAAAACAGCAGCCAAAGCAATATAAGTTAAGGCAAAATTTAATTTAAAAATTTGATTATAACAGTTTTTTTTAACAAGCCGGGCATAGTGGTTAGGATTGAATCAGAAAGAACCATGAGGACTGTTGGGGATCCATAGTTTTAAGAATTTGACCTGCCGGGCATGGTGTTAAACTCTTTTAATCCCAGTACTTGGGAGGCTGAAACAGGAGGCTCACAGGTTCCATGACAGCCTCAGCAAGTAGTGAGACTCTTATTAGCCTAGTGAGACCCTGTTTCAAAAATAAAAAGAGGGCTGTGGGTGTAGCTCAGAGGTAAAATGCCCTGAGTCCCTAGTTAAAAATAAATAAATAAATATTAAAATAATACTTTTTACAAGTTATCAACTAAAGGCTAATGACAGTTAACTAAACTTCACATTCATCTACTGTATCAAGGTTTCAAGAACTTTAAAATGCTTGAGAAATCCTGTGAAGCTACTATTCCATTTGTCTGTTTTAATGAAAAATTATTTTTAAAATTTTCAGTATATACCTTTATCATGCTGGACCTCGTAATGGGAACTAATTATAGACTGTAGCAACATACCTATTCTCATGTTACTTAATAAGGAAAAACAGGGTACAAAACTGGTAGTTTTATGACAATCTTCACAGTTTAGTCAGTCTTTGCTTAAAATTTATCGTAGAGCCGTGTGCCCTGTAAGTCCATGGTTTGGGGAGGGTGTATCAGGTTCTTGTTCTGTGTGTGAAAGCCTTTTGCCTGATGAGAAGAGCTTCTGAGATGAGAGGCTGATGAAGGAGGCTGCTTTGGTAGCTAATGTCGGGTGGGTAGTTTGCCCAGCACCAGAGCTTTTAAACTAGGTCCTGTTGGCCCCAGCACATGAGGATGAGGGTGTTTATGAAATGGCTGGAGAAGAGGCCTGAAGCAGAATGCAAGTGTATTTGTTTGGAATTGATTCTGTTCATTGAGGAAATGCTAAAAAAAAGGGGGGGGGCACTATTTTAAAGTTGTAACATGCATAAATAATGGCTCTAAAAGTTCACTTGTACACCCAGGCATGGTGGCACACACCTGAAATCCCAGTACTTGGGAGACTTGAGAAAGGAGGATCACAGGTTCAAGGCCAGCTTCAGCAACTTAGTGAGATCCTGTTTCAAAATGAGAAATAAATAAAAAGGCCTCAGAGTTAGGATGCCTCTGAATTCAATCCCCAGCATATACAAAAAAAGACAAAAAAGTTCACCTTTACATTTTTTCACAATTAAGTTTCTAAATCTCCAAGTTGGCAAAAGGTGGTCCTGTTTTTCTGTCCAGCATAATTTTGTCCATGGCACATGAAAAGTGACTATTGTGCCATTTGGCTTCTCATCAAATAAACAGCTTTTAGGCCGGATATGGTGGTGCACACTTGTAATCCCCGCGCTTGGGAGGCTGAGACAGGAGGATCGCGCAGGTTCAAAGCCAGCCTCAGCTATTTAGGCTCTCAGCACCTTAGTGAGACCCTGTTTCCAAATAAAGTATAAAATAGGTCTGGGAGTGTAGCCCAGAGGTAGAAAAGTCCCCTGGGTTCCACCCCCAGTACCACCAAAAACAAAAAAACCACAAAACAAAACCACAAGTAAACAGCTTTTATACTTAGTCCTACTTTAACCCTGCCTCACTCCCTTGGGCTCCCTGGGACCCTACCAAGTCCTACTAGAACCAGTATCAGAAACTTATAGAAAGGAGCTTGTTCATTTGTTTGTTTTTCTTCTTAATCTTACCAGATCTTCAATGCTGATAGGGTATTCCTGTATATTCCATAAACACATAGTAATACCCCCATACAATATAAAGAAAAGTTTAATATCTCTAAAAATGTTAAGTTTAGTCGTCTAGGCTGCCACTGCATATAAGACTGTTCTCCAAATTTTAGGAAACCAACTGAATTTGAATACAATGTGTTGGTGAGGTGAGGACAGCTGATATTTCCATAGACTGTTACCAAATATTCTAAAAAAAAAAAAAAGCAGCTTCCAAATTGGCACACTTACAGCCCATATGAAAGATTGTGACTCGCGGGTATTTGAAGAGAAGCTTCCTGGCACTTTTGTCTCTAAGTGAGCCAGCAGGTGTATCCAGGCAGGTGTCAGACATCTGTATGAGCCAGGTGGGCAGGCCCGTTGACAGAGATCTTAGAACATAAGCTCATTACAGTTAAAACAGTCTGCCTGTTATATATAATACATATACTTTTATTTCTAAAAAAGACTTTAGATGCTGTCTGTTCTAACCTGATTTTCAGTATAAGGAAACTAAATACTAGAATTTGTTAGAGAATAGCCTAGGTTTCATCATGTTACACACTTGAAATAGAATTAAAATCTAATTTCTCCATCTGAGGCCTTTTGAAAACCCGGTGCCATGACTTATCCTTTTGATGGAGAACATTATCTTATATTTTAGCTTTGTTTTTCATTATTTAAAGGTGAACTTTAATCCAGCTATGGTGGTGCGTACTTGTACCAGTACTTGGGAGGCTGGGAACAGAGGATTGCAAGATAGCCTCAGTAATAGGGTGAGACGCTCTGCAACCTAGTCCAGAACAGACCTTGTTTCAAAATGAAACAGGGCTTGGGAATCTATTTCAGAGGTAGAATGCCACTGGGTTCAGGCCCCAGTACCACTACGTATATAAATTATTTTTAAAGGCAAACTTTAAGCTGGGCATGGTGGCATGTTTGTAATTCCAGTACTTGGGAGGCTGAGATGGGAAGATCCCAAGTTTGTGGTCAGCCTCAGCTACTTAGACCATGTGAAATTTAGTGAGACCCTGTTTCAAAATAAAAATTAAAGATAGGGCTAGAGATGTAGCTTGGAGGTAAAATGTCCCTGGGTTCAATCCCTAATACTTTAAAAAAAAAAAAAAAACTTTAAAAGGTAAACTTTAAAATTGGGAGATAGCCAGGCATGGTGGTGCACACTTGTAATCTCAGTACTTGGGAAGCTGAGACAGAAATAACGCAGGTTGGGCCCTTTGCAACTTAGTGAAACCCTCTATCAAAATAAAGAATAAAAAATATGGCTATGGATGGAGCTCAGGTAGAATCCCCCTGGGTTCAATTCCCAGTACTGCTAAAATAAAATCACAACAAGAATATGTAGATTTAAATGCCCCTAATAAGCCCCTCGTGGTTCCACACACCTGTAATCCCAGCACTTAGGAGGCTGAGACAGCAGGAGGATTGCGCAAGTTCGAAGCTAGCCTCAGCAACTTAGTGAGATACTGTTTCTAAATAAAATATAAAATAAGTCTGGAAGTGTAGCTCAGGGATAGAAAGCCCATGGGTTCTATCTCCAGTAACACACACACACGCACACACACTCACATGCGTCCCTAATAGCCACTGTGGTTGGTTTGTTTAATTTCATCATACTGGGGGTTGAACCCAGGAGCATTCAACCACCAAACTGCACTCCCAAGCCCTTGGTTTTGTTTTGTTTTTTGCAGTACTGGGGATGGAACCCAGGGGCATTCTACCTCTGAACTAAACCCCTATCCCTAATTTTTATTCTTTATTTTGAAACAGGGTCTCACTGAGTTGCAAAGGGCCTCACTAAATAGCTGAGTCTGTCCACGAACCACCATCCTCATATCTCAGCCTCCCAAATGCTGGGATACAAGCATGTGCCACCATGGCTGGCTTTGGTTTTTTGTTTAGTTTTATTTTGAAACAGGATCTTGCTAGCTTGTTGAGAGTCTTGCTAACTTGCTGGGGCTAATCTTGAACCTTAACTCCTCCTGTCTCAGCCTCCCATACTGGGAATCACAAGCATGATTCACCATGCCTGGTGACTGTGGTCTTTTAGAGAAATTTAAATTCATCTTTTTTTAAAAAAAATAAAAAAGAATAATACAACCTCCTATGTAAACAGATACCAACAAGGCCTACTGTATTATTATTATTATTATTATTATTATTATTTGTTGTTGTTGTTGTTGTTTTGTTGTTGTTGTTGTACTGGGGGTGGAACCCAGAGGCTTTTTACCTCTGGGCTGTACTCCCAGACCTATTTTTATATTTTATTTGGAAACAGGGTCTCACTAAGTTGCTGGGAACCTCACTAAAGTAGCTGAGGCTGGCTTTGAACCTGTGCATTCCTCTTGTCTCAGCCTCCCAAGTGCGGGGATTACAAGTGTGCACCACCATGCCAGGCTCAAACATGGCCTACTGTATTTTAATTATGGAAGTTTTTCTGTTTTGTCTATTGTTTAAATATAAATATAGATTGTTTTAGTTTTTAAGAATTTACATAAAAATTAGGTGATTTTTATTTCAGTCATAATGCATCTCTAGTTAGTGACTTGGTGATTTTTTTTTTTTCTGTTTGAAAACCCTTTTTCTAAAAATCTATGTAGAACACTCTACTATTTCACATCTAAGAATCAGACTTTCTTTTTTAATCTTCTGGTTCTTAGGCTTAATCTGATAGAGCATAAGAATGTAGTTGCCATACCTTAAAGAGGAAGGGGTAAAAACTGGGCAAGGTGGTGCACACCTATAATCCCTATACTTGGGAGGTTGAGATAGGAGGATCTCGGTTGGAGGCCAATCTCAGCAACTTAGTGAGGCTTTCAGCACTTTAGTGAAACCCTGTTTCAAAATAAAAAATTAAATAGGGCAAAGAATGTAGCTCAGTTCAATCCCATTACCACAAAAAAGGGGGAGGAGGAATAACAATTGTAGCAATAGGCTACCAAGATTTTTCTCCAAGTTGTTTTAAAGAAATTTCTCAAAGGGATTTTAAGGGAACCATAATGAGAAAAAAAGAGGTTGAGAAATAGGGTAATTATAGAGAGATCATTGAGTATAACCTTTAAGCATATAATTGTAGTTCCTAGAAAGCATGTAATGGTTGAGAGGTGGGAGGAAGCACCAGTGTAAATTGGGATCTTTTGGTGTCAAGAATACTGAAATATTCGTGCTTGTTTTTTGTTTGTTTTGTTGTTGTTGCAGTGTTAAGAACTAAAGAAATTTTTACAGGCTTTACTGATTTAAGTATATTAGATTCAAGTTTAAATGAGACATAGGCTGTAGAAACCTTATGGCTTCATCCCCCTTTGGCGGATGTTGAGATGGAGGAATACATTTCCTGAGTAACCTCGGTGTAGCATGACTAGGCTCAGGCTGGGCACTCCGCTACAGTCAAGTGTTATTTACAGTCTTGCCCCTTGTTCTACCTCAGCTTTTCTTTTCCTAATTTTTTAGAATTTATTTTACTCATCACACCTGGGCTCTTCACTCACTGGGTGTTGCTTTCTAAACACAGGAAAGCTTGATGAGCATTCATTATCTCATTTCTTGTAAGTGCACGGAACTAGATTAATCCTTTATTCCTAGGTCATAATATCTGGCACTGGTAAGACATTGTAGATGATTAGAAGGGGGAAGCAAGAGTTGGGAACTGGGAGTGAGTGCAGAATTAGCTCATTTAAAAATAAGAGGAAGACAGGAGGGGCTGAGGTAGGCAGAACAGCAGCAGCAAATACTTGCTGAATGCTTTCCATAAGTTAGGTGCTGTCCTGAGTGCCTTGCCAGAGTCAAATCCTTCTGACCTCAAAGCAACTCTTGAGGCAAGTGTGTTTGTTTGTTTATTTGTTTGTTTGGTGTGTGTGTGTGTGTGTGTTGAACCTGGGGCATTCTACCTCCAAGCTACACTTCCAGCCCAATTTTTTATTCTTTATTTTGAAATCGGGTCTTACTAAGTTGTGGAGGGCCTCACTTAAGTAGCTGAGGCTGTCCATGAACTGGGATCCTTCTGTCTCAGCCTCTCAAGTTACTGGGATTACAAGCATGCGCCACCATGCTCGGCTTAAAACTTTTTTGGTACTTGGGGATTGAACCCAGGGTCAATCTGCCTCCGAGTGCTATATATCCAGCCCTGTTTTTAATTTTTTATTTTGAAACATAGACTCACTAAGTTGCTAAGGGCCTTGACAGCTAATTGAGACTGACCTTGAACTTTCGACCCTCCTTTCTCAGCCTCGGCAATAGTGGGATTACAGACCTGCTTATTTGCTGCTGTTTTACAGATGAGGAAGATAAGCTTTACCTTATCTAATTTGACCAAGGTCACGTAGTATAAGTGGTCTAGCCAGGATTCAAAGCCAGGCAGTCTGGCTTCAAAGTCTCAGCTCTTAACCACTGGTGTGTGTTTAGGGATTTTAGAGTTGGGACAGGCAGTGCTAGCCTATTAGAAAAACACCCAGCATGCTGTCTCCCACTTGTCTCATGCCTTCATTAATGAATGGAGGCAATTGTGATCGTTGTTTTGGGAACCATAGCTTAGATATATTAAGGAAAAAATACTAAAATTGGAAATCCCTTTGCTTCTAGATTTACCGTAACCTTTTAATTTAACTCTGTAGCAGTATTTACGGTGATGCCTCACATTTAAGTAGTGTGTAGTTTTTTTTCCAAAAAAGATCTTTTATATTTTGTTACTGAGCCTTTTCATAGCCCTGAAAGGTAAGCAGGACAAGTCTTTCCTTCATTTGAGGGTCAAGAAACTGAGACCCAGAGGGCTTAAATGACAGGCCATTTAAAAATAAAACAAAGCCATTGGAGATCATTTTAATGCATTTTATGGGACCAAATAGCACCAAAATCTTATAATCACTAAAATATTAATGAGATACTTTATATTCTTCTAAAAATACTAAATCTTAGAAATCTGGTGTGTATTTTCACATACCTTATTTAGACTAGTCACATTTCAGTGGTCAGAAGTCAAATGTGGCTAGTGTGTAGTTTTAGACAGGTGCAGACAATTACTATTAAAATCACTGAACCTACTTGAAAATTTCTCATTTTAATTATTTGAATTATGTACTAAATCCCATCCTACCCCATAAAAAACTATTTTTAATTTTTATTTATTTATTTACTTATTTTGCGGGTCTATGGATGGAACCCAGGGCCATTCAAACTCCAAGCTACACCCCCTGTCCTATTTTTTATTCTTTATTTTGAAACAGGGTCTCACTAAGTTGCAGCGGGCCTGAGTAGCTGAGGCTGTCTGCGAACCGCGAACCTCCCGTTTCAGCCTCCTGAATGCTGGGATTACAAGTGTGCCACCATGCCTGGCTTAAACCTGTTTTAAAGAAGTGAATCTCTTATCAGTTCTTTCTTTCTAATCAGTTAGGACTCCATTTCTGTTCCTTACATTCCTTCACTGTATTAGGTTAGCATCCTGAGGGGCAGACACCTGGGCCAGCTCCTTGGTGCTCTTATTCACAGATGATGGAATACTGAATGAAGCCGGCTATTGTTCTGGAGCAACACAGAGGCTTTTTTCCAAATGAGCTGCTGCTGCACAACCTTACATTGTTAGGCCTAGAAGAGCAACACTGAATACCTTGGGCTTTAATAATGTGGTCAGGCTTCTTGTGTCCTGTAATTTTGTTTCCTTTGAAAGAGGCCTAGAAAGGTTTTTTTTTTTTTTTTTTTTAGGTTTTAAAACATACAGTCTTATGTTTATGCTAATTCTTTAACTTCAGAAAATCATGTATCTTATTATTTGACAGGATACTTCTTGAAAGTGTTCTAAGTTCTAAGAATACCTTTTTTTTATTACCATATTTTAAAAATGACTTTGTCTAGAAATAAATATCCTTCCATCAGTTTTTTATTTTTTATTTTGATCCATAGAGCAAAAGATGGGCCTCCATTATTTTGTGTATCTCTAGTGCTCTGAAATTTGTGAAAACACTTCAATGCATGAGTCAGCCCTCAGAGACTAGATTAATATCTGGCATGGCTTCAATAGTAAGACAGTTATTATGGGTTTTACCATATATATCCATAATGATAAAATTGAAAATGGAATTTTTGGTAACTTAATAATGTGGCTAAGCAAAATGAATTATGATGCCTCAGGACAAGCTTACCTTCATTTAGAAATAATTCCTGATTATTCCGTTAATAATTACTCAGTTTTTCTTTGTCTGCTTCTTTTCCTTTCTTATTTTTGATCTCCCATGTAATTAGTCTTATGAAAAGGTTGGTTTTTGCTGGGCCTCTGTTGGTGGCTCTTTTTGAGGCCCATGCAAGTTGAGCTGGGCACCTTGTGGCAACCTCTCCTTGCTGAGGTGTCAGGAAGCAGTGAAAGTAGGAGCAGGTGTTGGGAAGCAGGGAAAAGAGTTCATGGAAGTTCAGCTTCTGATCACAGGAATTTTAATGAATTGTCAGACGTGTCAGAAGCGAAAATTTGTTTGAAGATTTTTTTCCACTCACAAACACTTAAAGTTTAACTGTACTGACAGCTTGCTCTCCAGGGATTAAATTTATTACTAATTTGGCCAAAGTGATTATATGCAGTTTTCTATAAGAAAACTTAATTTACCTTCTGTTATTTGTCACAGTTTTTGAAGCCATTTAAGCATGCAAAGTTTATCAAGTTCATTACATGCAAAGGTTACAATTACATAAAAATCACTTTTAAACTAAATAGTGAGAAAGTGCAGCTCCCATTTAAAAAATTTTGTACACTCATGTGTCTTCTATGCTCTCTCTAAAGAAATATTAAAAATTATTAATGAACTTAATATCAGGGAGAATGGGGCACATCTGTGGGAAAAGCGTGCTTTCTTTGCATATCTTTTCCTATGCAGTTCATCTAAATAAAAGTATGTGTGTCGTGTATATAATAGTAAAATATGAACATTTTATCATAACCCATTTCTTTCAGTTTCATATTTACATTGTTTTTTGTTTGTTTGTTTTTATTTTAGGCCACTGAACAAAAAATCAAAGGTACGTTATTTAAAGATATTTCTTCTTTTTTTTATTTAAAAAAAGTTGTTTATGTGCATTTTTATTCACCTCCAGGATGGGAGAGAAGGGTGTGAAAGAAACGGGTGGGAACAGACTTCAGTAGTGTAACTTAGGAGTCATCCTTTGGGGTTTTATGGTTTATTGTGGTATATATTACCACTTTTAGAAAATGTTACCATTACAGCTATCTTTTGGATAAACGCTACGTCCTGATATCCCCCATGTTTTGAATTTTTGGGCATACATATATTTTCTTCAGTATTCCATCTAAAAGTCTTTGATGGAGCTACTTCTAGGATACTGCTCTCTTCTTTGGGTTTTTGCCTGCCTTATTCCATGTTCCATAGAAATCCCCCCCCCCCCCCCGCCATACACACACTCCTTCTCGAAGGTATGATAGTAACATCTTTTTCTACATTAACACTTGGAATAATAGATTGCTAACCTATGGTCATTGAACTAGGTCCTGCTGCTCCTGAGGGCCATCCTTCTTACCTCTAAGTCTTTTGCTTGAGGATAAGAAGGAAACAGCAGCCCAGTTCCTCTCAGGTCCTCAATCAGGAACTCCCTCCCAGGAGTTGACCACTTGGTAACCTCAATTTGTTTTGTTTTTTTGTTTTGTGGTACTGGGGATGGAACCCAGGAGCCTTCTACCTCTGGGCTACACTCCCACACCTATTTTATATTTTTATTTGGAAACGGTCTCTTAAGCCAGGGAGGCTGGCTTCGAACCTGTGCAATCCTCCTGTCTCTGCCTCCCAAGCCCAGGGATTACAAATGCGCACCACCATACCCGGCTTCAATTTGTTTTTGTTATTTTTTTAATCTCCAAATTTTATTTTTAGCTATATCAGAAGTATGATTAGTGCATTTCACTAGTATATGCATTCACAATAGTATCTATCTGTATTTGAGGTCAACATTAGTTAAGGTAATCTTATTAGGTACAGTTGTATAAGACTGAATAAGAACAGATGTGGCTTATTTTTACTGGCGAAAGAGTGCCAGTGTGCAAACAGTATAATATGATGCAATTTGGCTAAAGAGTCATACATAGGTTATGTAGGAGGACAGAGGAGCAACAGTTAGCACAACATAAGGCTGATGGAAGATCTTGAAATTAAGAGTCCTAAAAGATGAACAAAGAAAGCCGGGTGTGGGCGCACGCTTGTAATCCCAGCATTCAGGAGGCCGAGACCAGAGGATCGCGGTTCGCCGACAGTCTCAGCTACTTAGTGAGGCCCTCTGCAACTCAGTGAGACCTGGTTTCAAAATAAAGAATTAAAAAAAAAATAGGGCAGGGGGTATATCTCGGAGGTCAGATGCCCCCGGGTTCCATCCCCAAACCCGCAAAAAAAAAAAAAAAGGCAAAGGGAACAACATAACTCAAGTCACAAAGAAAAATAAAGTGATATTATATGCAGTGATAGTACTCCTTGAGAGTTAAATACCCAGTGGTAAATGAGGAGAGAGGTACAGGTCAGGTCAAAGAAGGTATATATTTATAGACATACTCACTGTATTGGCTAGCTTTTTGTTACTGTAATAAATTCCTGAGATAAACAACTAAAGGGAAGAAAGTTTATTTTGGCTCATGGTTTTAGAGGTTTCAGTCCATGAGCAGCTGGCCTCCTTGCCTTGAGCCTGGGAGGAGGCAGAACATTGGCAGAAGGGCAGTGAAGGAAAGCAGCTCACCTCCTGGCAGGAAGGGAGAAAGTAGGAGTGCAGGCTTACCCTTCACAGATACACCTCCAGTGGCCTGCTTCCTTCCACCTGGGCCCTGGCCATTCAACATGAGGCTACCATCCTCGAATGAATCACTTCCCAAAGCC
The DNA here is from genome assembly GCF_963383645.1 of Muscardinus avellanarius. Lineage (NCBI taxonomy): Eukaryota > Metazoa > Chordata > Mammalia > Rodentia > Gliridae > Muscardinus > Muscardinus avellanarius. The sequence goes on along the minus strand of NC_137796.1, from coordinate 93,458,775 downwards.
CCACCTTTGACCACTGCTGTAGTGGGGACCAAGCCTTTAACCTCTGAGCATCTGGGACATACCAGAGCCAAACTGTAACGTACACCCAGGAGCTTGAGCTCTGTGGAGCCACTAAGAGCTCAAGCAAAGGAGTGACATGGTTTGTTTTTTCTTTCTTGAAAGCTATTAACCGCTGTACATGGGAGGGTAGGGATTAGAAAGATAGAGCTGAAAGAAGAAACACATTTTGCACAAAGGAGGTGGACAAGAACAGGAATATAAGCACACAGCTTTTGTCTCTGGCCTAGGGATATGGAGGAAGTGGTAGAATATAGTCCTGGAGGGGTTGTGTTGGGGGTGTCAGGGCTTCTTGCTTAGGCAGCAGAGACAGCAAAGATGTTTGCTTTTGAGTGTCATGGTCATGAGCTGTGCTTTAGGAACATCTTTGTCAGTAGTTCCTAGTATCATCAATAGAAGCAAGATCAGAGGGAAGAGAGGAGCAAGAGTAGTGGGGGTTTAAACTGAGGTCTTGGCAGTATGGTAATAGATGGATGTGATATCAGGAGAGACATTAAGGAGATGTGGCTTGTAGGCCACATGGCTGTGACAGGGAGTATAGGGAATGCTGCCAATTGCTTTCCTAAGGCTCCACTTTCTTTACTCACCCACCTGTATTGGACTGTCAGGTTGTCCTGAGTTGTATCTGCTTCCAGACCAAATTCCTCAACTTACAAAGCCCTCTTTAATTTGACCTCCCATGTTCAACCAACCTGTTGAAGCTGGGAGCATCTTATCTCGCTGATGTTCATTACTGTTTCCTTTTCGATCCAGGTTCTCACACAAGGATGTCATCTTCTCATGGGTTGCTCCAACCACCATTAATGTCTCCCCTTCCAGTTTCTTGAGATTTTATGATATATCTTAAAAGCAGGCTCTTAATTATGTTGTATCTTAGATTGTTAGCTGATCCATGGGTTCCTCCAACATGATCTTTGAATATACCTACTTGTTGTATATAGCCTTACCAAATACAAGTCATCTTTCTCACATCTTACATAAGTATGAACAATAATTGGGTCATCTTGCTTTAGATTTTCCACACTCTGGGAATGTTAGGCTGAGGATTTGAGAGTTATGTCTGAAAAATCCATCATGTTGTTTTGTCAGCAGTGCTTTTACTCCCTTCCCTCCTTCCTAGAGGCAACTCCCTTCATAGCTGGTCACACTTTTTCTTATCCGTAAAACATTTTGTTTGTGTTAATGGTTTTAGGTAGTTATGGTTTTAGGTTCACAATACTTCTTAGGCTTGAGGAGCATGCCTGGCCCACAGAATGGCAGTGGTTTTGACATAAATATACACAGTGAAGTATGTACACCAGTCACAGCAGCATTTTATTAGCCTGCATAGTTTTATCTACTTAGGGTGGTAAGTTCTACTCTCAGCACATTTTCAGTCTATACTATCACCTCAGTCTTTGTGTTGTACATGTGCTCTCTAGACTTACTCATCCTTAAACTACATCTGTGCCTCTGACCTACACCTCCCCATTTCTATCTTCTCTCTATTTCTATGTATTTGTCTATCTTTTTTTTTTTTTTTTAAGATGCCCCAAGCCAGGTGTGGTGGCGCACACTTGTAATCCCAGCACTATTTATTTATTTTGTGGGTCTAGGGATGGAACCCAGGGACATTCGACCTCCAAACTACACCCTCTGCCATAATTTTTATTCTTTATTTTGAAACAGGGTCTCACTAAGTTGCGGAGTGCCCCAATAAGTAGCTGAGGCTGTCCGCGAACCGCGATCCTCCAGTCTCAGCCTCCCCAAATGCTGGGATTAGGTTTTTTTCCTTTATTTTTGAAACAAGTCTCATTATGTTGCAGAGGGCCTAAACTAAGTAGCTGAGGCTGGCTGCGAATTTGCGATCTTCCTGTCTCAGCCTCCCAAGCACCGGGACCACAAGCATGCTAGTACTTCTCAGTGCATTAGCATAAGGAGAACACACTGGCAAAACAGTGCTCATAGGCAGCAGATGTAGCCACAGGCAGGGGCCTTGAGTCAGCTGGCGAGGACAGTCCTGAATTTCAGTACAAAACACTGCACGGTGGGAAGAAGTCCCGATTGATGGACTTGGATCTGACCATTTCCTTTGCAGCACACGTCTTGGGCAAGCCTTTAAACCTCCAAACTCAGCTCTCGTAAAAGCCTACTTATATGTTGTGGGAACAAAATGATGCACAGAACATAAATAATGTGTGTAGAGGGTAGTAAATGTTTAGTCTCATAGATATCTCATTTTGACATACACTGGTAGAAAATTTTCATTTGCAACTTCCAGACAGGAACTTTTTGGAAAGGTAAAATCTCCAACTGAAAGGAAGGGAACAGAGACTTTGGTTGCTTTCTACCCCCTGTATTTTCATTAATGTTAGCGTGTTGAGCATACGTTCCTGGTTTAGTCTTAGTCAATTTTAATGGTTATGGAGTAATTTTTAAGGTGGTTAATCCAAAGCTACCAATTCCCCTATTTTTAGAGGTTTTTTTTTGGGGGGTACTGGGGTTCCTGGAAGCCCTTCTACCTCCGGGCTACACTCCCACACCTATTTTTACATTTTTATTTGGAAACAGGGTCTCCTAAGCCAGCACGCACGGCTGGCTTCGAAAGTGCGCGATCCTCCTGTCTCTGCCTCCCAAGCGCGGGGATGACAAGCGTGCGCCACCACGCCCGGCTTAGAGATTTTGTTTTTTACTCTTAAAGGTAAAATGGAACTTAATGTGTGTTAGAAGGAACATTTGTTTGGGAATTAGATTTGGTTTTAAATTTGAGCTTTGCTATTTATCAAATGCTTATGCATTGTCAGCCTCCTGACCTTGCTTGCCTCGTCTGTAAAATAGAAATAATATATAAAATTTATAGAATTATGATGAGGATAAAGAGATGGCATATTGTTTGATACCAAGTTGATACTTGGTAAATTTTAATTTCCATTATTGTGGCTTTGCAGTATTCTAGCATCTTTCTAGTTTGTTAAAAGAACAGGCTAGCTGGGCGTGGAGGTGGGAGACAGGAGGATCGCGCAGGTTTGCCAGCCTCACTGGCTTAAGAAACCCTGTTTCCAAATTTAAAAAAATATAAAAAATAGGTGTCTGGGAGTGTAGCCCAGAGGTAGAAGGGTTTCCAGGAACCCCCAGTACCAACCCCCTTCCCAAAAAAAAGAACAGGCTGACAGTTTCTCCAGACACTTTAAAGTTCCTTCCCACCCAGATAAGGATTGGCTTTTTTCTCTCATAAAGTAAAATGCAACCCAACATGGGTGAATCACAGTGCACACGCTCTACCTCACTGCAAGGAATATGTCTCCCTGCATGAGAATGGGCCTATCAGCTTAAGCAGATTTCTATTCTATACTCTTCAGCCTTCCAGAGCTGACAGGACAGGACAGAGAGTCTATATATTATACAGGGGAATCATAAGCCACCCAGTGTGCTTATTAATGAGCAACAAATTGATTTTTATAGTAATATTTGGCCATATTTTAAAAACTTTATATTGTTTAACTGGCTGTCTTCTTCCCCCCTCTGATCCTCCTTTAAATATAAGTAGATGGAATTCCAAGTATTAGTCCTTAAATTCAGAGGAAGTTAGCAAACAGTACATCTACAGCAGTAAACAGCATTGTGCTTTTCCATTTTTTTACTGAAAGCTGCAGAGTGGGAAACCAATAGAAGTTGGAAACACCTTACTTTGGATGGAATTTCTCTCCCTCTCTTCCTCTCCTCTCCTTTCTTCCTCTCCTCTCTTCTTCTCCTGTCCTCTCCTCTCCTCTCCCCCCCCCCCATACTGGGGATGGAACCCAGGAGCATTCTACCTTTGAGTTACCCCCAACCCTATTTTTTAATCTTTATTTTGAAAACGGGTCTCACTGAGTTATAAAGGGCGATTCTCTTGTCTCAGCCTACCAAATGCTGGGATTACAAGTGTGCACCACCACACCAGCTTCCTCAAGATTTTAACTAAATTTTTTCTTATGCTAATGGCCAATATAATCAATTTGCTTTCCAAATGAAATTCAAATTACTGGCATCTTTGGAATTTCTTGGCGTAGAGAATTTTGTGGTTTTTTTTTTTTTGTTTTTTTTTTTTTGGTGGTACTAGAGGTGGAACCCAGGGGCTTTCTATCTCTGGGCTACACTCCCAGACCTGTTTTATATTTTATTTGGAAACAGGGTCTCACGAAGTTTCTGAGAGCCTCACTAAGTAGCTGAGGCTGGCTTCGAACCTGCGCAATCCTCCTGTCTCAGCCTCCCAAGTGCTGGGATTACAAGCCTGCACCACCATGCCCAGCAAGAATTTTCTAATCACTTTGAAGTTCTCATCAGGTTTGTGTCTTGAAAATCTGTGTCTCCGTGTGATAATTTGCTGCCTATGAGAAAAGCTGCAAGAATTATTTTCACCTAAACTTGTCTGCTCTTCCTCTGGTCATTACCTTTAATATGAATATTATTGAAAGGTACTTTTATTTTTCATTTTTTGCTGGTACTGAGGTTCCTGGAAACCTTTCTACCTCCGGGCTACACTCCCAGACCTATTTTCTACTTTTTTTTTAAAATTTAGAAACAGGATCTCTTAAGCCAGCGTGGCTGGCTTTGAACCTGTGTGATCCTCCTGTCCCCGCCTCTCAAGCGCGGGTATTACCACGCCCAGCAAAAGGTACCTTATTTTAATGGAGCAGCTAGAATAATTGATTTGAGAGTTTGGTATTAAAGAAAATACAAGCTAGGCATAATGGTGCACTCTTGTAATCTTAGTATTTGAGAGGCTGAGACGGGAGGGTCATAAATTTGTGGCCAGCTTGAGACTCTGTTTCAAAATAATAAAAAATAGGGTGTGGGGGAGGTATAGCTCAGAGGTAGAAAGCCCCTGGGTTCAATCCCCCCCCCCCCGTACCACCAAAAATATATATATATGTATATATTTTAAACATATTAAAAATACTGACAATAAAGAAAACAATAACATAGTGTTTCCTAATAAATGGTTACAGTTTAAATATGCTAGATTGTTATATGTTAACTTCTCTATCGGGATTTTATTTTGTGCCTCTGAAAAGCATAAAATAATGTATAATAACGATTTTAAAGAATGTTTATCTGTAGATGACAGTTTTAAAGATAGCACTTGAACAATTCATTATAAGGATATTTAAAGCACCAGGCATTCAGAGTTTAACCTAGTTATTTGACAGGTAGAAATTGTGTCTTATACTTTGTGTATGTTGTGCTAGAATTTGAACCCAGGGACATTCTACCTCTGAGTAACACCCTAGCCCTTTGAAACAGGGTCTTGCTAGGTCACTGTTCACTGGTCTCAAACCTGCCATCCTCCTGTCACAGCCTCCCAAATACTGGGATTACAGACGTCTACCACTGTGCTGGACTTGTCCTGTAATTTTAGAAGACCTAAGTTCCTGATTTGTTAGTTTCTATTTTGGTGATAATGCCTTATATCATTTAAGAAAGTAGAAAAAATACAAATAAAAGATGAATACTTTGTAAAATCCTAAATTGTTGCTCTTATGTGAGAACAACATTTTCTGAGGAGCTTTCATAACAATTTGTCTTCAAAGACCCTAACCTGGTGGTTTTATTTCTCCATCTAATCACCCAGCTTGAGATTAGATAGAAATAGTAATTATCTTAAATTTGAACTGTTTCCAGTCTTTTTTCTTTTTTGATGGTACTGGGGTTCCTGGAAGCCCTTCTACCTCCGGGCTATACTCCAGACCCATTTTTACATTTTTATTTGGAAACAGTGTCTCTTAAGCCAGCGCGCGTGGCTGGCTTTGGACCTGCGCGATCCTCCTGTCTCTGCCTCCCAAGCACGGGGATTACAAGCGTGTGCCACCACGCCCGGCTGAACTTTGCCAAGTCTTTAAAAGCACTCTATATGCTATAGATGTTTACTAAGTAATATTCTTAGCTGGTAGTTTTAAGTTTTTCAGTCTTTTCAATAATTTAAATGCAAATCTATACTGTAGTTTTTAATTTCTTGAGGTTATCTTAATGCTTCATTTTGTTAAAAGTGACGCGTTAAAATGGCATTTTATATACACTCAATACCTAACATTTCTGCTAGTGTTTTAGAAAATTTACAATGTAGCCAATATGAAAACTACTATACAAAGTTGAAGGATTGGAACAATGAAAGGGTTTCAGGTATTAAGGCATAGAAATTGATGTTTGGGGGTTAGTAATCAAAGGTGATTGATTACGGGGTTAATTAAAATTGTTTTTATTAAACTTATAGACAAAGTGAAGTTCATTTATTAAGTGTTTTCTCAAGTAAATTGGTTAAGAAGCATTTTAAATTGTTAAAGACTGAAGTAATATTAATTTAAGTGGTGTTGTGTACATTTACAACTTGGTGTATTTAGAACTGGATTCTGCATATTACCTAGTCTTGACTTTTTACCTGAATATAAGGCAATTTCTATGTACTTTTTCATTTTCAGTTGATAGACTCTTTAAGAACAGTTTAGGTTTATAAAACATGTTTTTACATATGTAATATTAGAAAGGTCATAAAGTAGTAAAATTTAGCAAAAATTAATAATTATAGTATTCAGTCAATTTTTCACAAATTTGGTGCACAACTGAAGAAACTTGTTTCAAATTCTTTGAGAATGCTTGTTTTTAAGATTTCTGGATCACTTCAGATTTTACCAGTCTCCTTTCAACTGTAACATGAGTTGGGTCACAATGTGACAAAAAAAAAAAAGTAACAATAAAACTTTCACTGGTATGTATGCATTTTTACTAGCCAAGTGAAATTCCTTTAAAATGTTAGGGCCAGTTAGAGGATCTTCCCATAGTAATGGTCATGTTGACTGAGCTTGTGCAGACTCTAGATTTCCTGAGAGTAGAGGTTTATGTGAAACTTCTGCCGCCACCTCTGCATGGTCTCGTTCTCCTTGTGGTGTGCGCATGCGTGCGTGTGTCTGTCTGTCTGTCTCCCCTCTTTCCTGGCTCGATTACTCACCTCTTGGAAGCCAGTCTCCACAGCATCTCACTGTCAGTACTGTTGTCTAGTTCTGTGGATTCAGGTGTCTTGTGTGTGTGGACAGCTCCTGAATTGTTACCTTTAGTATTAGTACTAGGAATGCCATGCTGCTGGTAGAGAGTGAAAGAAAAATAAGAAACCAGCGCTTCTCAGAGCACATCCACTGCAGTGTAGAGGGTTTGAAAAGTTCTCTCTGCATGGAAAAAGGGCAAGCTGTTTGTCATAAAATGCTTCTAAGATTGACAGCATCTGGAGGAGTTTGATTAGGAGTTTCCTAGGCAAGATGGACAGAAAGGTTTGCAAAAGTATCAAGGCAGTTGGAGCAAAAGGAATATAGCACTGAAAGAACATGATACCTTTGGAGGAACTTGCAGGTATTTGGTGCACATGGATATGGTAAGATATAGATCTGGAAAAATGGTAAGGTAAGAAGTATTGTACCAAGGAGTTGTTTTGTTTTGTTTTGTTTTGTTTTTGGTGGTACTGGGGTTCCTGGAAGCCCTTCTACCTCCGGGCTACACTCCCAGACCTATTTTATATTTTTGAAACAGGGTCTCTTACACCATCACGGCTGGCTTCGAACCTGCGCGATCCTCCTGTCTCCACCTCCCAAGTGCGGGGATTACAAGTGTGCGCCACCACGCCCGGCTGTACCAAGGAGTTTTTTTAATTCATAGTGATATTTTTTCCTGTTAGAGATAACTTGGGCAGGTAGATGGTGGTAGGTTTAGGGAGGCATGGAACCAGGGAGAGCAGAGTAAATTAACAAGTCCCTAAGCCTCATCAGTGGCCCTGGAGACGCAGGAGTCCTTTGAGTTCTGTCAAGGAGGCATCTGTTGGGCCTGTTAACTGACTCATCTAGAGGGGCTGGGGGAAACTGAAGGAGATACTCCTGCCTGAGTCAAAGGAGTTAGCCATTTACTAAACTTAATAGCCCCTTCTCTTCTGCCCATCTGCCTTAATGACTTATTCTTGCCTTTATTTCTATTTTGTCTGTTATGTAAAATTATTTGGGGGGGAATTTGCCCTTTTTTAATTTTTTATTTCTCTCTGTCTCTGTGTGTGTGTGTGTGTGTGTGTGTGTGTGTGTGTCTATGTCTGTCTGTCTGTCTCTGTCTGTCTGTCTGTCTGTCTCTCTCTCTCTCTCTCTCTCTCTCTCTCTCTCTCTCTCCTCACTCACTCACCCAGGGCATTCTACCTCCAAGCTACACCCCGCCTCAGTCCTATTTTGAAACAGGGCCTCACTGAGTTGCAGAGGGCCTCACTAAGTAGCTGAGGCTATCCGTGAACCACGATACTCCTGTTTCAGCCTCCCAAATGCCGGGATTACAAATGTGTGCCACCATACCTGGCTTTAACATTACATGTTTCTTGAAGATATTCATACACATATATATATATTTTTTCATCTGCCCTTCTCTGCTTTTATGTGTGTGTCTGCCTGCTTGTCTCTCTCATTCGCTTCTAAAGTCATCTGGGCCTGGCACTTTTTAGAGGGATAAATCTTAGAGGACCTTCTCAGTGTCGTCGTTATAGGACTTTCTATCCTATCAACCTACTTGGTAAATTATGTTTTGGAGACCAGGGACTGGAAAAGTATACCTTGTAGGCCACATGGCCCACTGCCTGGTGTTTGCAAGTGAGGTTTTCTTGGAACACAGTCACATCCATTTTTTCATATGTTGTCTTGTTGCTTTTGTGCTATAATGGCTTATGGCAAAGTTGAGTAGTCATGGCAAAAACTGGTCCACAAAGCTTCAAAGATCTATTATCTTACTCTCTATGGAAAGAAAGAGTTTAGCTGGGTTTTCTGTTTTATTGGTATGAATTATATACTATTTTCTTGTCTTTCTGAATGTCCACATTTGAAATTTTTTTTATTAATTCTTAGTACTATTATTATATTTCTTCTTTTTGTTCCCATTGTTTGGGATCACTAAAATTTTATTTGACTTACTGGTAACAATATTGTTGGTGCTGTATGTGTTCCTGTACTATTCAACAATGTAAACATGTAAAGGTACATGTTTCTTAAAAAATACTCCAGTAGCCAGCCAGGCAGGGTGATGCACTCTTGTATTCTCCACATTCAGGAGGCCGAGACTAGAGGGTCATAGTTCATGAACAGCCTTAGCTACTAAGCAAGGCCATTTGCAGCTGAGTGAGACCCTGTTTTAAAATTAGAATAATAAAAAAAAATAGGGTTGGGGGTGTTGCTTGGAGGTAGAATGTTCCTGAGTTCCATCCCCAGTACTACAAAAAAAAAAAAAAGGAGTAATATTGATGAGTGACACTATCTGGTCATTGAGTACCTTCACAAAGTTTTGCTTTCTCTCTGTAAATTAGTTGATCAGTTTAGTCTTCCTTTCTCTTTGATGCTCAATGTTAAATCATTATTACTTCCTATAGCTAGCTTTTCAAACTAGTTATAGAGTTGAGTTAAAAGAAATGTCTTGATTATAGAAAGTTTTTTTTTTTTTTTTTTTTTTTTTTTGGTTGTACTGAGGGTGGTACCCTGGGGCTTTTATACCTCCGGGCTATACTCCTAGACCTACTGTATATTTTATTTGGAAACGGTCTAACTAAGTTGCCGAGAGCCTCACTAAGTAGCTGAGGCTGGCTTTGAACCTGTGCAGTCCTCCTGTCTCAGCCTCCCAAGCGCTGGGATTGCAAGTGTGCGCCACCACGCCTGGCTCTAGAAACTCATTTTTGTTTTCCATTTTCATTTAAAAATTTTCTAATTAGGTAATTCTTAATATAATCATGTTTTAGACTCATGGGTTCACTTCGAAGGCAGTTAGTTTCTGTTTTTGTCTTTATTGATTCTCCTTGCTTCATTTACTGCATTTGTTGCTTTATTGTTAGTTGGAAGTAATTGAGCTTTGAGTTTCCAAATAAAAAAGTATAAAAATAGGTCTGGGAGTGTAGCCCGGAGGTAGAAGGGTTTCCAGGAACCCCAGTACCACCAAAAAAAAAAATGTTATAGAGCCGGGCGTGGTGGCACACACTTGTAATCCCAGCCCTTAGGAGGCTGAGACAGGAGGCTCACACAGGTTCGAAGCCAGCCTCAACTACTTAGTGAGGCTTTCAGCAAGTTAGTGAGACCATGTTTCCAAATAAAATATAAAATAGGTCTGGGAGTATAGCCCAGAGGTAAAAAACAAACAAAAAACCCTGGTTTCACCCCCAGTACCACCAAAAAAAAAAAAAAAGAAAAGAAAAGAAAAGAAAAGATGTTATAGTGTTTCCATGGCATATGTTTATCTTCTGTTTTTCTCCTTGGTTCACATATTTTGATGCTATGAGATTTGGTATATAAACGCTATTAACTGTTCACATCTCTTTAGTTGCCCTTTATAATTATTTTCTACTTGAATTTTTCTTGTCTAATATTGATGCTGTTTTCATTTAGAATTTCTTAGCATTTCTCTATACTCATAGCCTTTCCTGCTTCAGAAGTACTTTTTTGCAGAGTATTTTCTTTGCTTTTCTTAACCCAGTTAAAGGGGCTTTGTGTTTTAACAAGTGCATTTAACTCCTATATGCTTATTGTGATTACAGATACTTAAAGGTTATTCTTTGTATCTTATTTGTATTCTGTTTTAATCACAATTTTGAATTTTTGCCCTCTATTTTGTCTGTCTTTAATGGATCAGGTTTTCTAGTTATTATTTCCTCTTTTCAGTGGTTTGTGTGCTTATTATCATAATAAACTGAATTTTTTTACAGCATATATTACAGTAGCCAGAATTACTCAGTATAGACATGTGTTTCCCAGCAATTCTTTGCCCTTATCTATACCCCCTGTCAGCTTCTGCTGTACTTATTACCAGTACATCCCATTTTATGCCCAGGATTCTACTTTAGTTAGATTTTATAACTTGTATTAGATTGTCTCCATTTATTTACTGATTTTAGTGGAGTTTTCTGGCCCCAGAAATGAAAATCTTTCTTAGCCTTGTTTTTCACGTGATCCTTTCCTGACGAAAAATATAGCATTTGTTTGAGTAAGGTAGGGAGGGGTTGCTGGGTGACAGATGTAAATAAACTCCTGAGCACTACTAATGCCGAGGTTGGGTTCTTGTACATGTCTTCCTGTAGGTTGTTCACAGTGTTTGATTATAGGTTACTTACAAATTCTTTGACTATATCAAGAGCATTTTCTTGTTACTTTCTCACATAAATAGCAATTTTGGGGTATGAATTGTCATATGTATATGGGCTTACTATATATATATTTTTTTTTTTTTAAGAATGCTTGATTTTTTTTTTAGTGTTAAGTGTTAAACAATTCTGGGTTGCCGTAGTGGCTGACTCTGCCACCTAAGTTTCCGTTCAGTTGCCCAGTGCCATGCCGAGTCCAGTCCTAGGCATATGCAGTTTTTATGTTTCCCATAATTTCAGTTACATATACTTTATTTTGGAGGCACTTCAGAGTATTCTGGTACCTTTTTATTTTCATTAAATGTATTTTAATAGCTAATATTTATCGCCAACAAAGGAATATATATCATTGCTACATATTGGGAGCATTAAATATCTGGGAGAGTTTTCATACAGAAAATAATTAGACATAGAAAGCATGTGGTCCAAATTATTAATAGGAATTGAGCATCAGGAATAATGAAAAGAATTCCAAGCCATAGACAATGTTTATAATTTTTCGCCATAAAACTAAATTACAGTTTCCTTTAGAAATTGAAGTCACATTGAGAAAATAGCTAGGAGGTCAAGAACATTGTTAAAAATATTAAGCTGGGCCTGGTGGCGCACACCTGTTATCTCAGCTGCTTGGGAGGCTGAGGCAGGAGGATTGTGCTTTCAAGTGTAGCCTGGGCAACTTAGCAAAGCCCTGTATATTGGGGGGAAAAAAATAGCATGAATGGTATAGAGTGAATTAATCAATGTCCAGAGAAGGAAGACAGCAATTAGGTTACATTAAGGGAGGCAAATACTGTGACTGCGTGTGTGTCAGAAGTTGGTGGCTATTATAAACAATTCAGGTGATCAGAGTTTTAGTTACAGCGTCATGTACATTACAGGTGTTTGATACACATTTTATTCAGGCCACAGTAGTATCTTCCACCAACTGAGTGGTTATATGCTTGACTAAGACTATCCATTCTCTGTAGAGGAGGAAGACAAAAGTTGCCCTGGCAGTGAGGGCACATCTCTTTTATTTCCAGGACAAGAATTCTCAGCTTTTGAATAGAGTTTTCTCTGAGTGTTCTCACTAGTAATATGAAGGTGTTCACTTCTCTTTTCTGACAGTGGTGTCTATGAAGCTCTATCAGAATTCCACAGAAATAATTAGACTACAACTAATGTATTAGGTGGTATTGTGCCACTCATCAATGAATAGCCACTATTTATACAGACTTGTATTCTTTGCTTTATGAGCATTAAACCCTTGGCCTTTAGATAGCTCTGCAAGGCATAGATATCCTGGTTACACAAAGGAGACCACAGTTCCTGGCAGGTTTATACAACTGGGTTCTTCTGGTACCGTAAAGCTCATACAGCTTCAGAGATTGGGTCTATTGTTGCTGATCTAAGGCATTTCCATTGCTTTATTTACATTTTGTAAGGAAACCAGCAGGTCTTTTCCTCTTCCCTCCCCACTTCTTGTACTAGGTTACCTTACTACTGAGGTCCATCCCCAGCCCTTTTTTATTTTGAGACAAGGTCTTGCTGACTTGCTCGGGCTGGCCTCAGACTTCAACACTGTGCTTTGTGGCACATCTGTTCTTCTAGACATTGTGAGTCCCATAGTTACATTGTGAGTACTCACTTTCTGATCACAGAGCAATGTGGGAAAGAGATGTTGAACATGAGTTGTCATCCTGGCCAAGGAAAGCCAAGGGTCCCCATGCCCTTATTGTCTACGTTTCAGTAGAAGTAAAATTTGACTCCTGGCCATGATGCCCTAAGAGAACTTGGGCCTGTGAGTGAGGATGTTCCTCGCACTTAAAGCTTCTGTTCTGTGGGGATTGTTTTTGTAGTACCTTTGAATTTGGGTGGCTAACTATGGAGGTAACTTCACTGGCTAATCTTTTCCACCCCTTTTCTTTTGTTGGGATTAGTGCCAGAACAGATAAAGCCCAGTGTAAGCCAGCCTCAGCCTGCCAACTCTAGTAACGGCACTTCCACAGCAACCAGCACTAATAATAATGCCAAGCGAGCTACAGCCAACAATCAGCAACAGCAGCAGCAGCAACAACAGTCGCCGCCGCAGCCACAGCAGCAGCCACAGCAGCAGCCACAGCAGCAGCAGCAGCAGCCACAGGTCTTGCCTCGGTATCCTCGAGAAGTACCTCCACGATTTCGCCACCAGGAACATAAGCAGCTTCTAAAGAGGGGTCAGCATTTTCCTGTCATAGCGGCTAACCTGGGATCTGCTGTTAAGGTGTTAAACAGCCAGTCAGAAAGCAGTGCTGTAACAAATCAACAGCCACAAAGTAACGGAGAGGTGCAGAGCAGCAAAGACCAGTCAGGTGAGAGAAGGCTTTTCTTATGAGACTCACACGTCTGCATCATTAGCAGGGTAGCAAGTTCACAACTTTAGAGCTTTTTGGCAGTATATTTGTATTTCTCAGAACTGGGCTTTAATGTAAGAGTCCTATCCAGGGAGTTATGAGTGGAGAATTTTAAGATGCTTCCTACAAGTTACCTGCTCACCTTACTTAAAAAGTGCATCACTCTCCCTTTAGGTTCTGTCCATTAATGGAAGCTTATAGCTAAAGCTTCACCCCAGTTGTATGCCATGCACTTACATGTCATTGCATTTGATCCTCAACAGTCCTATGAGGTGCAGTTGTTCTTATGTCGAGTTTTCTAATTGTCTCAGGTAGTTATTCACCTTCTACCTCTGCTTTCTAATATATACCAAGAACTATGATGTACATTGTAATATATTATGGTATTTCACAGCTAATAAATAGCAGATTCTGGACTCACGTCAAGATCTGTCTGACTCCAAAGCTATGCTCATAACCACCATGCTGTGCTTTGGCGACATACTGGATGTGATAGGTAAGGTGAAGAGGACATACTGTGAGTTTTCTAGTAGAGGTACTGCGAGCAGTACATGGTCACTGGAAAGGATACAGGTTTACATTAATATTCCTACTCCTCTAATTAATACGCCCTACGCTTCTAGACAATCATTACCTGTGTGAGATTGAACAAATAACTTATGTGACTTTTTTTTTTTTTTTTTGCCTCTGAGCTATACCCCCAGCCCTATTTTTATTTTCATTTTTATTTTGAAGCACAGTTTCAAAAAGTTGCAGAGGATCTTGCTAATTTGATGAGGCTGGTGGCAAACCTGCAATTCTCCTATCTCAGCATCCTAAGTACTAGAACTATAGGCATGCACCACATATTCTTGGTTGACCTTCTTTCTTAATATATAGTGTGAACAATACTAAACCCCATAAGGTTCTTTGAGGACTAAATTACATGGCTTGTTAAAGCAGTTAGCTTAGTGCCCAGTAGTTAGGTGCCAACTAAATTATTTTCCCCATAACAGCAAGAAAGATTTATACTCCCCCTCCTCCCCATACTAAGTCAAGTTTTTTCCTTCCCAGAAGTGATGGCTAAGAGAAAGGTGAAAAGAGGAAGACAGAAAGAGTCAGAGAGAGTAGTGAGGTGGGAAGAAAGGGGATAGTAAACTACTGCTCTAATAAGTCTCAAGAGGCTAGTGCTTAAGGTTAAAAAAAGAGTCCTGGAGAATCATCTGCAGCTGCAGGATCACCTCGATTTCCTTATCAGTCCTCGGGAAGGATTTATACTTTCTTAAAGAAGAGTTTGATTTAGTGGACTATGTCTACTGCCAAGTAGTGGGCAGTTAATAATTTGAATTTCATTTGGAAAGGCAGGTTGGATTTATTGGTCATCAGCATAAGAAAAAATGTAGTTAAAATCTTGAGAGAAGCCAGGCATGGTGGCGCACACTTGTAATCCCAGCATTTGGGAGGCTGAGACAGGATCGTGGGTTGAGGACAGCCTCGGCTACTATTTAGGTACTTCCTTTGCAATTCAGTGAGACCCTGTTTTAAAATAAAGAATAATACATAGGGCTGGGGGTGTAGCTCAGAGATAGAATACCCCTGGGCTCTATCCCCAGTACCAAAAAAAAAAAAACCTAAGAGAGATTTTTTTTGTATTATATATGCTTGAGAATATCTAAGCAAGGTAGTATAAATAGTGAGATAGAATAAGTATATTTAGAAAATTATTAAGTATACTTTTTCAGTTTGGGAAATGAAAGAGCAAAGTTGTTTTAAAAATAGAAACATAAAGAGTATCATACATCTTATTTCTCAAAATGAGTGTGAAACTAGGTATGGTGGTGTACACCTGTTACGTCAGAACTTGGTAGGCTCAGACTGGAGGAACACAGGATCAAGGTCAGCCTCAGAAACTTAGTCAGGCCCTCTACAACATAATAAGACCTTGTTTCAAAATTATTATTATTAATAATAATAATGCTGGGATTTTAACTCAGAGATAGAATGCCCCTGGCTTCAATCCTCAGTTTAAAAAAAAAAGCTTTAAAAAAAGCTTGCATGCTGGGCGTGGTGGCACATACTTGTAATCCCAGTACTTGGGAAGCTGAGACAGGAGGATTGTGCAGGTTCGAAGCTAGACTCAGCTACTTAATGAGATTCTCAGTAACTTAGTGAGACCCTGTTTCCAAATAAAATATAAAATATAATATAGCCTGGAGATAGAAAGCCCCTGGGTTCTATCATTTCCAGAATTAAAAAAAAAAAAAGTTTAAAAAATAATATAGATCCAGGCATGGTGGTGTATGCCTGTAATCCCAGTGTATGGGAGAATGAGACAGGAAGATACAGGTTCAAGGCCCAGCCTCAGCAACTTAGCCAGACCCTGCTTAAAAATAAAAAGGGCTGGGGTGTATCTCAGAGGTAGTATGCTCCTGGATTCAACCCACAGTAACACACGCATACAGCGTTATAGATGTATATTTATTTGAAAATGCCTAAGATGTGGGCAGAAGTTCTCAGAAAAGACTGAGAAGGGAAAATATTCTGCCTATTTCCAAAAGAACTTTACAAAAGTAGGCTGTATTAATGTAGAGGTTAATAAGCTGGAAATCAGGAGGGTGTAGGAGAACCAAATTTATACTTTTATCTCTTTAAAAATACTGTGATTCTCCACTTACCAACATATTTTACATTAAAACATCTTTTCAGGTGATACTAGCAATAGTAATGGAAACTGGCTACAAAATATACCATTCTTATTCACTGTATCACAGAAGGCTCTTTAAGGAGTCAGGTCAATTATCAAACACTATCAACAGTAACAATGATGGTATAGTGTGGTTGACCTATGTGGGGTGCCTGCTGTGGTCCGCACACCATGTTAACTCACTCAGTTCTTGTGTTATAGATTAGTAGTGTCAGCTCCACTTCATAGATTAGAACACATCCTGTTAGTCAGTGAAGAGCAGTGCCCGGGGCCGTGGCTCAGTTGAATGGACATCCTACGCTGCCAGTAACTGCAGGTGGTTCAGAAATGTGGAATTCTGGTGTGGTTTGCTAAATCAAATTCTACCTGAATTTGGTTTAACATAGTTGAATGATCCCCCTACACCCCATGACCCAGATAATTTATAGTTCTGCAAAAAAGCTAAATAATTCTGTTAGTGGTGTAATGAAAGTTGCACCTTACCATTGGTGTACATATGCTCTGGTACACAGATGTCATTTTGTTGACAGCACTACAGTGAAATACACAAATCAAAATTTATTCATTTATTTTTATTTATTTATTTTTGCGGTACTGGGGATGGAACCCAGGGGCATTCTACTGCCAAGCTACATCCCAGCTCTGTTTTTTAGTATTTATTATTTTTTGAAGGAGGATCTCACTGAGTTGCGAAGGGCCTTGCTAAGTAACTGCGAACTGTGATCTTCCTGTCTCAGCCTCCCAAATGCTGAGATTACTAGCACGTGCCACCACGCCTGGCTAAAATTTTAAATTAAATAAATTAATTAGTGTGCTATATAGAAATTCACTTACAGTTTTTATGGTAAAAAGGAGAAGTATTGGATATCTCCTTTGTCCTTATTTAATACATTTTTAATTTATTCATTGCAACCAAAGAGTTAAGTATAGCGCTTAAGTGAGATTAAACATTTATACATTAGAAGCCACAAACTAAATGTGGGCTTCAGGAGCTAGTAGGTGTGTGAAGTCAGCGATAAGGTGGGAACTGAGCTGGCTGTGTCAGATTGCATACCCTTGCTCAGTGCCTTTGCATTTGGGGTTTTGTTGGCCCCCCCTGTACTGGTCAAGCAGACATCTCTGCAGGTTGAACCTTGGCTTGCCACTGGGCACTGCCTCAACACTGATAGCTTGAGTCTTAAGACCTTTCTTGCAGTTGATGTTTAGAGCCCTAATAGGCCTGTCTGCTCTCCACTAATGCTCAGATGGAGGCCAGTTTTAATAAAGGATTTCAGGGGGACTACTATGCTCAGCAATATTGCTCTTCTGGACCAGTGTTCGCTGACATTTTTGCCATTCGTCTGACATGATCCATACAGAAAAGTATAAAAACCAGAGCAGTGAATATACTTTTATACCTTCCACCAAATCCAGTGGTTCTTGATGTAGACCCATCTTGACTTCATACACCATTCATTCATTTTCTCCTTTTCTCTCGTATGTGTTTAGACTTATGCACCTCTGTGCACACACGTTCATTGTGGGTGAACCATTTGAAAGCAAGATGCAAACATCTTGGCACTTCACCTTTCACACTTCCCTAGGTAGCTATCCTCAGAGTCAGGCCATCACCCCATTATCACCCCAGGCAAGAGTACTACAGCATCTTCCAATAGTTCATGTTCACATTTCTGCTGGTCAGATATGTTTTTGTTGTTCATTGTATAATCCACTTATGCTGTAAAATATAAAGCATGCAAAACAACATATTGTTTAGGGATGAATTATAAAATTGTAAAGGTTCTCTGTCGGTGATTACCTCTGGGTTATCAACAGGAAGGAGGGAGATGTAAACCAGAGAAGGGATGCAAGGAGTTTGTTCCTGCTACACTGGTCATGTATTTCTTGAGATGGTGATATAGCAGCAGTTTTTATGTTCCTCTTTGTAACCTTTCTGTGTTTGAAATGATTCTACGTTTAAAGACTCTCTAGGACATTTGAGGTATGGTGCTGAATGACAAAGAATTGCCAATGTTTTTTTTTTTTTTTTTTCTGGTGGTACTGGGGTTCCTGGAAGCCCTTCTACCTCCGGGCTACACTCCCAGACCTATTTTTACATTTTTATTTGGAAACAGGGTCTCCTAAGCCAGCACGCGTGGCTGGATTCGAACCTGCGTGATCCTCCTGTCTCTGCCTCCCAAGCGCGGGGATTACAAGCGTGTGCCACCACGCCCGGCCTGCCAATGTTTTAACCAAAAATGTTAACATTAAAGTTTCTGTAGAAGTTTAAAGACTAAAATACTGTTTTTTTTCTCGGTATTTGCATTGGTATTTTCAGTCTACTGTACATCTCTATTATCTTGTAATTTCTGCATCTAGCCCTCAACTTGCAACTTTGGTTGGTCTATGAACATACTCAAATCTTTACTCTCTTTCAAAGAAAACTCCCTTATGTCCCTATATTCTTGAGATGCTTTCAGAATTTCTCTTGTCTGTTTTCAGTTTTTGAAGGAATAATCTGCAATATATTGCATTAATACTTTAATCTACCTCCTATTCCTTTGACTAAAATAGCTCTTACTAAAGTCACCAAACATCTGAATGTCATCTGGACTTAAAAAAGTGAATAGCAATTATGGTTAAACTGACGGTCTTTTCTGTCTTAATAGATCTCCCTCACTCCGTGCACCCATTCTTTCCTCTTTCTTAAAGCTCTTTCACTGGTTGGTCTCTGTGTCACCATTGTTTTCCTCATACCTCTCTGCTTCTCCTCTGTATTTTATAGTTTTTCTTTGACTAGCTCTTAGATTTCTATCCCCTGGCATTGTTTCATATTTGCCCAAGTTTTAGATTTTGTGTCTTCTAGACACCTTCAGCTGGTATTGGGCTCTTCAGACACCCAGTCATGATCTGTGCCTTTGTCGCGTTAGAACAGAGGTGGTCATGTGGCCTGAGTCCAGCTCTGTGGAAAGCTGCCATGGGCACTGTTGACTTCTTGTCTATGGCTGCTTTCAAGCTGCACTGGCAGACTTGAGTAGTTGCCATTCACCATCTTGCCCACAAAAGTATTTATTAATTAGACCTTTATAGAAAAAGTTTGCTGACCCTGGACCGAAGGCTAGAGTAACTGACAGATCTTGACCTTTCTTACTTAAGAAACATCTGAAACTGTCCACCTAAGGTGATCTCAGGTTCCCAGTGTTGTATCATACTCCTTGCAAGCACCATAGAACTGGTATGGCTTACTTAGGAAGCACCTCTCCTGCTGCACAGACTTACAGTCTTCAAGCAGAAAGCAAACATTTGAACTGTTTTGTGTTTCATATTATACATTTTGTAAAGGAAGTACATGCATTTCCATCAGTCTAAATTCTTCTTGAGTATACTGCTTTTTTACCAGCTACTTGAAATACCACCAGTCTGCTGTGGCCCCTACAGGATGTTTGGCCCCTACAGGACCTCTTTGGATAGATGTCCTCTAATGCACTATTATAATATTTTTGAGGTGTGGTACTAGAGCTGCCTCATCCTCCTGTGGTCATTTTTTGTGAGAGTAGGATGCTGATGACACTTTGGATTTCAAATGCTTCTAAGTAATATGCAACCTTCTAAATCTTAGTTTGTCCACAGCCTTGTAGTATATTAAAAATGTATTTTACATTATATTCAGGAAAACTTTCTCCTATCAGCACAGGAATTTATAGTCTTACTGTTCCTCATTTTCTGGGGGGGAAAAATAGTGAATCTTGTCAGGTGTGGTGGCATGTGTTTGTAATCCTAGCACTTGGGAACTGAGACAGGAGAATCGCAGGTTCCTGGCCAGCCTCAGCTACTTAGCCCTCTGCAACTTACTGAGACCCTGTTTAAAAAAAAAAAATAGGGCTGGGGTATAATTCAGAGGTAGAATGTTCCTGAGTTCAATCCCCAGGCGCGCGCGCACGCGCACACTCTCTCTCTCTCCCTCTCCCTCCCCCTCTTTCCCTCCCTCACCTCCCCCTCCCCCCCCTCTCTCTTTCTCCCCCTCCCTCTCCCCCCCCCTCTCACACACACACATTCTCTCTCTCTCTCACTCTCACTCTCACTCTTCTACTTCATGGTGTTCCTATGGGTTCATCTTCCAGATAGTTTATAACAGTGGCCTGGGCTTCTTTGTTAGAAAGAGAAACATGACTTTTTCTAACTCTGAAAGCCTCTGGCCCTGGAGGAGCATGTCAGTTGTGGTTCCCAGGGTGTGAGTTCTTTTCCTTCTTCGATTAGAGTACTCTCTGTCTTCCCATCGTACCACTTACGGTGTCTTTCTGAGCTACAACCTTTTTCATTCCAAAATGACTGTGACTCATCCTTGGTAACCCAGACTTTGAAATAGTCTTTAATTTTAGGTTTTGTTAAAAGTAGCATGTACTTTCCAGATTTAAAATGGAATTTTAGCCAATAATTACTGATGATGCCTCTCCATATTTTCCTAAAAGACATAGGAAAATATTGTAAAAGGCAAACTTAGATCACCACCACCATCTGCAAACCAGGTCATGACCAGATCTGAGAATATTTTTTACTAACAGTAAAAGTAATAGAACTCAGCCAGGCCTGGGAGAGCCCACCTGTAATTCCAGTACTTGGGAGGCCTGAGACAGGAGGATTGCTGGTTGAAGACCAGCCTTAGCAACATAGCAAGATCCTTAGCAACCTAAGGAGATACTGTTTTTAAACAAAAAAATTAAGACGGGCATGGTTGAACACGTTTGTAATCCCAGTCCTTGGGAGACTGAGACAGGAGGGTTGCAAGTTCAAGGACAGCCTCATCAAGTAGTGAGACTCTAGCTGGGCATGGTGGCACACACTTATTATACCAGCATTTGGGAGTCTGAGAGGAGTATCGTCTTCCATGGACAGCCTCAACTACTTAATGAGGCCCTTTGCAGCTCAGGGAGACCCTGTTTCAAAATAAAGAATAAAAAAATAGAGCTGGAGGTATAGCTTGAAGGGAGAATGCCCCTGGGTCCCATTCCTAGTACCGCAAAAAAAAAGGGGGGTGGGTAGTGAGACTCATCAATCTAGTGAGCCTCTGTTTCAAAAGAATAAAATAGAGCTTGGGGTGTAGCTCAGTGATAGAATGCCCCTGGGTTCAATCCCCAGTACCAAAAGAAAAAAGTAATAGTAATAAAACTTGTTTGCAGAATGTATCAAAGTGTTGGTTTTTGGTTTTTCTTTTTTCTGACATTAAACAGTTTTAGTTTTTAAATATAAGTAGCCTAATCTGTCGTTTCTTTTAGGGTCTTTTTATTTTATTTTATTTTATTTATTTTTGGTGGTACTGGGGGTGGAACCCAGAGGCTTTCTACCTCCAGGCTATACTCCCAGACCTATTTTTTATTTTATTTGGAAACAGGGTCTCACTAAGTTGCTGAGAGCCTCACTCAGTAGCTGAGGCTGGCTTTGAACCTGTGCTATCCTCCTGTCTCAGCCTCCCAAGTGTGGGGATTACAAGTGTGCGCCACCACGCCCGGCTTCTTTTGGGGTCTTTTTAAATTTTTATGTATAAAAAATTATTTTGGGTATGACTTCATGGTTTTATCTTTTGCTTTTACGCTCTTCTCTCCCCTCTTCCCACAGGGTCTAGGATGTGCTAGGCAATTGCTCTAACATTGAGCTACATTACCAGCCCATCTTTTCACTTTTAAGGCTTTGGAACCCAGGGTCATTGTACCTCCAAGCTACACCCCCAGCCCCCCCCCCCTTTTTTTTAGTCTTTATTTTTTGAAACAGGGTCTCACTGAGGTACTAAGGGCCTCGCTAAGTAGCCGAGGCTGTCCGCGAATCTGGACCCTCCAGTATCCACCTCCTGAATATTAGGATTACAAATGTGTGCCACCATGCCTGGCAAGGTTTTATTTTTATTTTATTTTTTTGTGTGGTACTAGGGATTGAGCTAAGGGGCATTATATACCTCCAAACTACACCAGCCCTATTTTTTATTCTTGATTTTGAAATAGCATCTCACTAAGTTATAGAGAGCCTCACTAAGTAGCTGAGGATGGCTGTGAACCTGCGACCCTCCTGTCTCAGCTTCCCAAGTACTGGGATTACACTGGCTGGCTTTATTTTTGACATATTGTCTCATTTAAAAATATCAAGTGTTGAATATTCCTCTTCTCTGATTTAAAAAACTAATCTTTAGCCAGGCATAGTGGTGCACTTATACCGGGGAGACTGAGACAGGAAGGTCACAGGTTCAAAGCTAGCCTTGGCAACTTATCGAGATCCCTGTTTGAAGATAAAAAATAGGGCTGGGGGTTATCACAGGAGCATAATGCCCCTGGGTCAGTACCACAAAAAAAATAAAGTACTAGCCTTTGACATACTACCTTGGGGGAATCCCTAGGTTGCCTTTTCTGCCTCGTTGACATTCTTATTTATTCTCAGTGCAGTGTTAAATATTGCATGATAATGCAATTTCCCTCCCTCATAAGCTTTTTTTTTTTTTTTTTAGATGTTTTGGGGATCTAGTCTCCTGTTTATGTGAATTCATACTACAGACTCTGATTAATAATTTCTTAAACTTAGAGCATTGTTACTGCTTCTTGTCCAGGAACAAGTTTCTACACTTATTTTCCATGGCCTGCAGTAAAATTTAGTCATATAAGTCTTTAAGTAATATTTTAAGCTATATTCCAAGTGATTTTATGGTTCATAATGATTAAGGTCTTTTTTCTATTTTTTTTTGTTTGTTTGTTTGTTTGTTTTTGTGGGTCTGGGGATGGAACCCAGGGACATTCAACCTCCAAGCTACACCCCTTGCCCTATTTTTTATTCTTTATTTTGAAACAGGGTCTTACTAAGTTCCGGAGGGCCTCACTAAGTAGCTGAGGCTGTCTGAACCGTGATCCTCCTGTCTCAGCCTCTCCAATGCCGGGATTACAAGCGTGCGCCACCATGCCCAGCTAAGGTCTTTTTTCTATTACATTTTCTCATTGGTTATTCCTGGGGTATAGGAAAACTATGGTTTTCCTATATTTTTTTTTATATGCCGATCTTTTTGGCTTCCTCTCCCTTATTTTTACCTCTCACTCTTGGGCCTTATTTTATGGGTTAGTACTTCCAGCACAGGATTGAGTAGTACAGTTGATGACAAGTATTCTTGTCTTCCTGTGGTTGTGGGAATGCTGCTGGCATTTCATTCTTAAATTCCAGGTCCAACCTCAGCTTGTTTTAGATGCCTAATCTCATTTTCTTGCTCTTGCTTTATGAAAGAAGCAGCATACACAGCAAATAGTGGCAGCAGGATGCTTTTGCAGCAGTCCCTGAGAGGGCCGTGATGATGGCTCCGGTGGTCTAGATTTGAAAAAAATGTATGGAGTTGGGATTTGGTCATGTTTTAGGTTCACTGTACATGGAAGAATGAAAGATAAACTGTAGGTTTTAGGAAGCACTCCTTTGGGGGAAGGTATTTGGGGGTGTATTGCCAGTATTGAGCTTTCTTTGCAAACAAGTTGTTATGTGATGTCTCACTGTTCCTTATGAGGGAGACCTGATGGACTGAAAAAAAGTTTTGGAGATAGGACTGAAAAGTGACGATAATCATAGCTTGTATTATGATTATGATTATTATTATCATCATCATCATTATCATTATTATTTGCAGGTTTGGGGATGGAACCCAGGGGCATTTGACCTCCGAGATACACCCCCTGCCCTATTTTTTATTTTATTTTATTATTCTTTATTTTGAAACCAGGTCTCACTGAGTTGCAGACGGCCTCACTAAGTAGCTGAGGCTGTCCGCGAACCGTGATCTTCCGGTCTCAGCCTCCTGAATGCTGGGATTATAAGTGTGCGTGACCACACCCAGCCATAGCTTGTATTAATTAATGATAATGGCCTTTACTTGGATCAGGTATGGCTTAAAGCATTTTTAATTAATCATTTAACCCTTACAGCAGTTCTGAGATTGACACTATTCCTGCTTTCCAGAGGAGAAAGCTAAGCCACGGAGATTCAAGGTCCTTCATGTATCACACAGCCAGTGGGTGGCAGAATGTCTCATAAGTCTGAGCAGCCTGACTCTAGAGTCTGTACTTTCACTGTATCAGACTGCCCCTTTGAAACACTTGTTGACAGCAGTGTCTAAATCCTTTACATAAGGTAGTAGGTTAGCAAAACAACCAGGTTAGGAAGTATCCCCATTTCACAGATTTTTAACATAGAGACACTAACTACATAGAGTCCAGATACCTCTGGAGTCCCAGTCATATTTTTAGCCACCTTGCTTTATGAAGTGTTTTGGCAAATCTTGCCTTTCTCACTTGATTTCCCCAAGTTAACCTCTCAACTCTGGTTTCTTCATCTACAAAGCAAAGGGTAATACTTATGCTATAGGGCTGTACTAAGGACTCAGTGATAAAAGTGTGTGGGAAGCTCATGATATTACTGAGTGTTGAACATCTGTTGGCACTGCTGGTATATGTATTGGTGTGTTTGTTCATATTTGTTCAGTGAGACTGACTTTTTGGTACTGTCTAATAAGAAATCCGTTGTCATCTGACCACTTAACTTAAATGATTCTTAAACAGGCAGTGGAACTCAGACTTACCTATGAAGCATTAAAATATATACTTAAGCTGGGCATGGTGGCACATGCCTATAATCCTAGTACTTGGGAGGCTGAGATAGGAGGATTGTGGTTTGCAGCCAGCCTCAGCTACTTAGGCCCTCCGCAACTTAGTAAGACCTTATTTCAAAATAAGAATTAAAAAATAGAGCTGAGGTGTAGCTTGGAGGTCGAATGCCTCTGCGTTCCATCCCCAGTGCCACAAAATACATACATACATACTTACATACATACATACATACATACATACATACATACATTAATAAATAATAAATACTTGGTGAATTCTGTATATGTATTTGGTCTCTCTGTGGCCCCTTTCCCTGCTACTCTTTCTGGCTCATCATTCAGTGATATGAGCTAAATCTGGAAAACAGTGGCTTACATTTATTTCTTAGGCCTACAACCCCCGAGGTGTATTCATTAGTTCTGGGACATAATAAGCATGTGTATTTAACAGCATTATATATGATTATGATTCTTATTAGAGAACCACAGACTGAATGCAAATATACTGTGCAGTTTAATGTCTCTAAGAAATTTCTTTGTACCAAATCCTTAAGCCAAATGAAAATAATCTGGGGGGTTCTTAGAAACATTGGAGCTGTACTGTGGTAAAATAACTAGAAAATAATATATAACTTAGAACCTAAGATTATAGGAGTATGTGATTGGTTATTTGTGGCTTTTTAATGTCAGAAGCTGACTACTGATATGATTATCTTCTACATAGCGATCATTTTTTTCTATTTCTTAAACACAGCTATGAAGGTAAGTAAAAATATTTTTGAGATTCAAATTGTGAATATTCTTGCTTGTGTGCAATACTTCAGCTGGATGTGAACAGTAATGAAATATAATTCAAAGGCTTCGAAAGTCTTATAAACTTATTATAGTATTTAAAACAGTTGTTTGGATGGGCCATACAAGAAACAGGATGGAAAAAGATACCTAATATAATTCATCAAGTTTGAGAAACTCAATTCTTACCCATCTTCCTTCCAGCCCTTCTTTCCAAGTCCAGCCCCTGGGTCTGGATTGCTTGACTATCCTACTATATTACTACCATCTAGTCCTTTCTGACTCCCAAATTCTTTTACTTGCTGGTATGTTAACCATTTATTCACTCACCAGGTATTTATGGAGGCACTATTATGTTCTAGGAACATAAGTGAGCAAAGCAGCAAATTTTTTAGTGTGAAATTTCTAGATAATGTAACATTGGATTCTAAAGATAACCAGTACCCTTGTAACCATCCTGCCAAGTATTCTATTTTATTAAAATTGAGTTGGATGTGATGGTGCATGCATCCAATACTTCGGAAGCTAAGACAAGACGTTCTCAGATTTGATACCAACCTCAGCAATTTAGTGAGACTGTTTCAGAATGAAAAATAAAAAGGGCCAGGGGTGTAATGTAGGGGTAGAATGTCCCTGGGTTCAATCCCCAGTACCAAAAGAAACTTGAGGGACCACATGTAATTATAATATATTTATCATTTTTCTGAGACTGTTTCATGTCATTTTGAAAGTGACTAACACTTTGTAACAGATCTATTTCTCTTTTATTCTAGATATAAACCACAATACTTCAGGATCTCATTATGAAAATTCCCAGCAAGGGTCTGTGTCTTGTACAAGTGATTCCAGCACAGACTCTAAGAATGCTGTTGTGAGCGACTTGTTGGAGAAAGCAGGATGGCCCTCAGCCACTGGCAGTGATCCAGAATCGGCTTCAGAATGTGTGGACGCTGACTCTGCCTCCACTGCTGAACCAGAGAGAAACATCACTATCATGGCTTCAGGGAGCACAGGCGGTGAAAAAGATAGCCTTCGGAGCAGCACTGGACTTGCTGCCCAAAATAAGTTTGTGGTTGGTAGCAGCAGCAGCAGCAGCAGCAGCAGCAGCAGCAGCAGCAGCAACAGCAGCAGCAGCAGCAGCAGCAGCAGCAGCAATAATGTGGGCCATGGAAGTAGTACCGGACCATGGGGTTTTCCCCATGGAGCCATAATAAGCACATGTCAGGTCTCTGTGGATGCTCCTGAAAGCAAATCAGAAAGTAGCAACAATAGAATGAATGCTTGGGGCACTGTAAGTTCTTCATCAAATGGAGGGTTAAATCCAAGCACTTTGAATTCAGCTAGCAACCATGGTGCCTGGCCAGTATTAGAGAACAGTGGACTTGCCCTAAAAGGGCCTGTAGGGAGTGGTAGCTCTGGCATCAATATTCAGTGCAGCACCATAGGCCAGATGCCTAACAGTCAGAGTATTAACTCTAAAGTGAGTGGTTCTTCTACCCATGGTACCTGGGGAAGCCTTCAGGATACTTGTGAATCTGAAGTAAGTGGTACACAGAAGGTTTCATTCAGTGGTCAACCTCAGAATATTACCACTGAAATGACTGGACCAAATAACACTACTAACTTTATGACCTCTAGTTTACCAAACTCCGGTTCAGTACAGAATAGTGAACTGCCTGGTGGTAACACAGGGGCCTGGCGTGTGAGCACAATGAATCATCCTCAAATACAGGCTCCATCAGTTTTGAATGGCACTTCCCTGTCTCATCTGAGCAATGGAGAGTCCAAAAGTGGGGGCTCTTATGGTACTACATGGGGTGCCTATGGTTCTAACTACTCTGGAGACAAATGTTCAGGCCCCAACGGCCAAGCTAATGGTGACACTGTGAATGCAACTCTAATGCAGCCTGGCATCAATGGGCCAATGGGCACTAACTTTCAAGTGAACACAAATAAAGGCGGAGGTGTGTGGGAGTCTGGGGTAGCAAATTCCCAGAGTACGTCTTGGGGAAGTGGAAATGGTGCAAATTCTGGAGGAAGTCGAAGAGGATGGGGAACCCCTGCACAAAACACTGGCGCTAACATACCCAGCGTTGAGTGGAGCAAGCTGCCTAGCAATCAGCATTCCAGTGACAGTGCAAACGGCAATGGCAAGAAGTTTACAAATGGATGGAAATCTACTGAGGAGGAGGATCAGGGTTCTGCCACATCTCAGACAAGTGAGCAGAGCAGCGTGTGGGCCAAAACAGGAGGTGCAGTGGAGAGCGACGGTAGTACAGAAAGCACTGGACGCCTTGAGGAAAAGGTTGTGGGGGAGAGCCAGAGTAGAGATAGAAGGAAAGTGGATCAGCACACTTTACTCCAAAGCATCGTGAACAGAACTGACCTAGACCCGCGCGTCCTCTCCAACTCCGGTTGGGGACAGACTCCTATTAAGCAGAACACTGCCTGGGACACTGAAACATCACCAAGAGGGGAAAGAAAGACTGACAATGGGACAGAGGCCTGGGGAAGCTCTGCAACACAGACTTTTAACTCAGGGGCATGTATAGATAAGACTAGCCCTAATAGTAATGATACCTCATCTGTATCGGGGTGGGGTGATCCCAAACCTACTCTGAGGTGGGGAGATTCCAAAGGCTCAAACTGCCAGGGGGGGTGGGAAGATGATTCTGCTGCTACAGGAATGATCAAGAGCAATCAGTGGGGGAATTGCAAAGAAGAGAAGTCTGCATGGAATGATTCGCAAAAGAACAAACAGGGGTGGGGTGATGGACAAAAATCAAACCAAGGTTGGTCTGTTTCTGCCAGTGACAGCTGGGGAGAAACTTCCAGGAGTAACCATTGGGGTGAAACTAACAAGAAATCCAGCTCAGGAGGTAGTGACAGCGACAGGTCTGTTTCTGGTTGGAATGAACTTAGTAAAACTAGTTCTTTTACTTGGGGAAATAACATAAATCCAAATAATTCATCAGGATGGGATGAATCTTCTAAACCTAATCCTTCCCAGGGATGGGGAGAGCCTCCAAAGTCTAATCAGTCTCTAGGTTGGGGAGATTCATCAAAGCCAGTCAGTTCTCCAGACTGGAACAAGCAACAAGACATTGTTGGGTCTTGGGGAATCCCACCAGCTACAGGCAAACCTCCTGGCTCAGGCTGGTTGGGGGGACCTATGCCAGCCCCAACAAAAGAAGAAGAACCCACAGGCTGGGAGGAGCCATCCCCAGAATCTATACGACGCAAGATGGAGATTGATGATGGAACTTCAGCTTGGGGTGATCCAAGCAAATACAACTACAAGAATGTGAACATGTGGAACAAAAACGTCCCAGACGGCAGCAGCCGTTCAGACCAGCAAGCACAGGTGCATCCCCTACTGCCGTCTGCAAGCGCCACCCCCAGCAAAGAGGCGAGCGGCGGCTCAGGTAAGTTGCCCGTGTGATGTCCTGTCTGACCATGCTTTGCGGCATTCTGCAGACAAACTTCTTATGTCAACTTCTTATGATGACAAGACTTGTTTAGCAAAGTGCTTGGGTATGCACACAAAGGCCTTCTTGCTATAATCTAGAAAAGCCTAAATAAAATTGTAGGGCTGATGCTTATCTAGGCAGTGGAGTTCCACCTTGGCAATGTTGTTTCTTGAGTCCTGGGTGCTCCATTCTCTATGAGGAGTGCAACAAAGGGCAGAATTGGAGAAGCAAATGGAAAAAAGGCATGTGGAAGTGCCATATGCACTTCTTCCAGTTGTTCTAAGTCAGGCCTGAATTTTTATTTGACTAGAATACCCCAGAGATAAAATGAGTATTGCCTTTGAAGTTTGTAGAGTTTTTTTGTTTGTTTGGTGTTTTTTTTTTTTTTTTTTTTAATTATCACAGTCTGGGGCCTGGAGCAAGCTAGGCAAGTGTACCACTGAGTCACATTCCCTAGCTGACTTTTTTAAGTAGGTATGAACTCCAAGTCCACTTAGAGTGTGTATGTGTGTGTGTTTAAAAACATTGGATAACTGTTTAATTGGGTATAAAAATAGGAATGTTTTCATGAACTAAACTTGCAGCATCTAATTTTATTTTAGTTCAATTCTAACTTACTGTGTTTAGGTTTCATTTTTAGAAGAAACAGTTATGTATCTAAGGTGAAGCATCTTGTTTGGGTTCTGTTAAACAAAATTTGTGGCTTTCATTTTGGACAACTTTAGCCTAAGTATTATCTAGCTTTTATAAAAGTAGGATGTTTATGTGCTTTGGTTCACTAGATTTGGTTCAGAATGACTTTTCTTAGGAATTAAACTTGTCTTCTAAGGAAGATGGTTTGCCACAATTAAGGTTATTTAAAAGAATCTGCTCTAGGCCCAGAGTACAATTTCAAAGTAGGAATTAAAAAAAAAGAAACTGGGCGTGGTGGCACATGCTTATAATCCCGCACTTAGGAGGCAGAGACAGGAGGATTGCACAGGTTCGAAGCCAGCCTCAGCTACTTAGTGAGGCTCTCAGCAACTTAGACCCTGTTTTCAAATAAAATATAAAATAGGTCTGGGAGTATAGTCCGGAGGTAGAAAGCCTCTGGGTTCTACCCCCAGGAAAGAAAAGAAAAGAAAAGAAAAGAAAGAAGGAAAGAAAGAAAGGAAGGAAGGAAGGAAGGAAGGAAGGAAGGAAGGAAGGAAGGAAGGAAGGGAAGAAAGACCATGCATTTAGACTATATTAATGGGAAATGGTTTGTTTTCTTTGCATAAAACAAACGTCCCCTTTTTTGGCCACCACAGCATCATCATCCAGTATGTAAACAGGAAGCTCTTCGTATTTGGCTCCCTAATCATTCTTTTTGGTGGTACTGGGGGTGGAACCCAGCGGCTTTCTACCTCCGGGCTATACTCCCAGACCTATTTTATATTTTATTTGGAAACAGGGTCTCACTAAGTAGCCGAGGGTGGCTTTGAACCTATGCGATCCTCCTGTCTCAGCCTCCCAAGCACAGGGATTACAAGCGTGCGCCACCACGCCCGGCTCTAATCATTCTTTATCGTTCCTTACTCTGCTGTTCCTTCTTACCTCCTGTGCTGATGACTTCTTTTCCCACACTTTCTAAAGGCTGGGGTGAACCCTGGGGGGAGCCTTCTACTCCAGCCACGACTGTGGACAATGGCACTTCAGCCTGGGGTAAACCCATAGACAGCGGTCCCAGCTGGGGGGAACCCATTGCGGTGGCATCCAGCACATCCACGTGGGGCTCCAGCTCTGTGGGTCCACAAGCGTTGAGCAAATCGGGTAAGTTATCCATGGGCAATCCCTGGTAGCTATTTTGTTGCAGTGCTTATAACTCGGACTAGTCAAATAATTGGATACTGCTTCTAAATATTGATAGTGTATCCATACAATATGGCATACTGGATAATAAGTACTTGACTCTCTGAGTTTGTAACATGATTTGTTCTTTTCTTTTTTCTGAATTTTCTTGGTTTTTCTCAAACTGTAATTATTAGTGATTTGCATATTTTTCACCAAATCTAAATTATACTTGACTAGATTGTGCAATCTAGGCATGATCTTGCAGCTTTCATGCCATCCACCTGAGAGATTGAAAGAGCATAACATGGGACACATATTCAAACTGTCAGATGTCTCCCAGAAAATTGTCATGATTGAGAAGGCACCCTGAGATTTAAGTTAATGTCACTGCCCCATGCATGGTGTTGTGTGCCTTGTAGGGGTCCAAAGACCACATGTGGAGATAGGTTGCGTTCTGATTTCCAGCACCCTGTGGCCATTCTTCTTGAAAATACACAGTGAATTTGATCTTTTCATATTTCAGCTTTCCGCTCTGGTGTGTGTCATCATGCAAATTATTTAGTGGGCACCAACAAGAGTGCCACTATTTTTTCATGTTTAGGAACACACTACTGTGTATAGGCCTGTGAGAAGATTTGTTGACCTTTTTAATAAAATAAGTTTTTTTTTTAAATGGAACTTTTAGCTCAGTTATAAAACATATATTCCTGTTCAGATTTGGAAAGAGAAATGAAAGTGTGTTGTGTTTTGTTTTGTTTTGTGTTCTTTCTCTCTACTATTTAGTGTATACTCCAGAAAGAATTTTTATTAAAACCTGTTTCTCTGTGTCATAAATCTGCGATCAGGGCCAAAATCTATGCAAGATGGCTGGTGTGGTGATGACATGCCACTGCCCGGAAACCGCCCCACTGGCTGGGAAGAGGAAGAGGATGTAGAGATCGGGATGTGGAATAGTAACTCATCTCAAGAGCTTAACTCATCTCTAAATTGGCCACCATATACCAAGAAAATGTCATCGAAGGTAAACATTTCAAGGGAAAGGCCCTCCAAGCTTTCAATTCCAAAGGTAGCTTACCCACAGAAAATTAAGCTTCTGCCTGCCCATCTGTGGCAGTCAGTACAGTCCAGGCAGTCCCCAAATTAGGTGTAGCCTCTTGTATGGGCAGCCACCTAGAAAAACATAAGACACAGGAACTTCCTTTCTCCCCACTGCTACAGCTTGGGATTTCTCTCCTCCTCTGCCTCCACCAGTGCTGCTGGGCAACCCTCACCCCAGGGTAGTGCCTGCCATGGTGAGGACGAAGAGAAGGCAAATCTCCATGTGGATTCTTCCACCCCACTGCCCTTCATCTCCATCTCTCCCCCTCACCTGCAGTGCCCACCTTCCCCTTTACCCAGAGTTGCATTCCAACATCCTCATCCCAAAAGGTCCTGTGACAAAACTCCCCAGGAGTGGGCTGAATTTGATCTCGGTTTATATGTGGACAGATGGAGCTCCTAAACCTGGCTTTACATCAGAATCATAGGGAATTTGTCTAAAGTATGGCTTCCAGTGCTCTGGGTCTTCTGAAGTTTTAAGAATTGGAACAAGCTTCCTGCCCCCAGGACAAACCCCTTAAGTGTCTCTGATGTAAAGTATGGTTTAGGAACCACTGATTTAGGGCACTGGTTCTTAACAGGTGGTATTGGGGGCTGATGTCACATTCTCCTGGGGACATCTTTCAGAATATGTGCCCAGTCTCCCAAGCTCTTCTAAGATGTCCTCCCCACCCTTTG
Source organism: Muscardinus avellanarius (assembly GCF_963383645.1). Lineage (NCBI taxonomy): Eukaryota > Metazoa > Chordata > Mammalia > Rodentia > Gliridae > Muscardinus > Muscardinus avellanarius. The sequence continues at coordinate 93,426,071 of NC_137796.1, read as the reverse complement.
AGAATGATTACCTTTTGAGGGACCTTAGAAGTCACATACCAATGGGTAGTTGGACTAGCTGACTGCCAAGGTCCCTGCCTTTTAATCCTGGGATTCTAAGTCTAGGACCTGCCATTTTCACTTTATAATTTTTTCATTTGGCTGAATTTGCCGATTGCCTCACCACATAGCTTATGAAGTGCCTTTACATGTTCTACATACATCATTTGATCCTCATAACTGTCTAACATAGGGTACTGATGAGGAATTTGAGACTAGAAAAGGTGGTGACTTGCCCAAATTTGCATAACTAGTAAGCAGCAGAGCAAGGACTTAAGTTTAGGTCTTCCAATTCCAAACCCTGTGTTCTTCCCACTGGACCATGCTGTTTTGTGACTTTGTCTTTCCTTACAGGGTCTGAGTGGCAAAAAAAGGAGAAGGGAAAGGGTGTGTAGCCTTTTTACTCTTTCTCCTTTGTTTCTACTAGTAAAAATCTTTAGAAAGCAACTGCAAACATTTATTTAGCTTCTGCTGTGTGCCAGGTACTGTGCTTGGTGCTGGGGATTCAAATAGCACTTAAGATACAAGCTGCACTTTCGAAGAGCTCAGAGTCTCATGGGGCATTAGGAGAGCTTCGTAAGAGTGCCAGCTGGAATTTGGAAGATGCTTGGGGTGGGATATGTTAAGGAAAATAGCAGCCTGACATAACTAAAATGTGGAATGTCTACAGAGAAGTGATGAGATCTGGCTCTGCAGTTAGGATAAGGACAGATTGTTAGAGTATTTTGGTGTCATGCCAAAGAATTTGAACTTTATTCTAGATAAAATATGGAGCCAGTGAAATTGAATGGAAGGCAACATCAGTGGATTTTCAAACTTACTGTTTTTTAAAAGAGAGCTAGCCAATTATAGAATGAAACATAAATTGAAACAGGAGATACCAGATGTAGGGATATCAGGCAGCTGCTTCTGCATTAACTCAAGTTAGAAAGGAGAGTTTGAATTGGGAAACAAGAATGAATGTGTAGTCCAAGGGACTCATTGGCGAGACATTTCAGAATAGAGGGGCAGAAGAACTTTGTGGCTTAGTTAGACGTGGGAGTGAAAGAGAAAAAGGAATCAAAGACGACTTCAGAAACCTTGGAGAGGGTTGGGTGCTTGCTTCAGAAACCTGCATTAGGGGGCAAATTATGAAGCTATGTTCTGTTTCACAGTCAGAAGGAACAGGTAGTAGCAATAAGAAAGGGAAATTAAGGCAAGAGACTGAAAATGGCCTGTCATCTTCACATAAAGGAGAGATCTAGGTCTCTATGACTTCCAGCCTCCCTGTCTATCAGACCACTGCCGATCATGGCCTTCATACTCTCAACTCAGGTCTGAATGTAGTTTCTATACCGGCCATTCCCCCCAACAGTCCCAGAAAGCCAACAGTAAGCGGGAGGAATCCCAGCTTCCTGCTGCTAGGGATACTGGGTTCTTGGCAACACAGATTGAAGTCTTTAAATACTATTTCATGTGGAAACACATGGTATTTTCTCAGTTCAGTGCACATAGCATAATTAAATTATGGGTTAAATTGGTTTCTTTGGACTAACTTGAAATCCTGCTCACTATTTTTACTTTGGTATGAGAATGCCAAAAATCCAGATTTTAACAAATCTTACAGAATACCGTCCATATGTGAGTTGGGGACTGCCCAGTGGCAGTTCTCTATTCAGAGGCCCTTTTCCCTTTTTGTGGGGCCTCACGGCCCTTTGCTCTGTCTCTTCCTTCTGACTGCTTGCCTTTAGGGATTTCTCTGTACATTACAGCTATACCAGAGGACTGGAGCAAAGGAAGTTGAAAGTCAAATGAGTTGATTTGTAATTGTTAACAACTCTAATAAGAGTTGTTTGAAGGAGAAATTATTGGCTAAAAATGAGAGTTGGGAATTGTCTTAAAGTTTTATTAGTCCATCACTATACCCAGATAAATAGAGATGGCCATGGCATCTTTTCTACTTTTATTTCACAAAGGGAATGATGAAAGGTGGAAACAAACAAGAAGAAGCGTGGATAAATCCATTTGTTAAACAGTTTTCAAATATCGGTTTTTCGGTAAGTGTGTTTTCTTAGTTAACCCCCTTTCCTTTTAATGGTGGTCCATAATTTATACCAGTTTCTTTGTTTTGTTTTGCTTTTTTTTTCCTTAAAGGTCACTTTTCATCTTCAAGTCCTTTAAATATGATTGGAATGAGAGGTTTTTTTTTAAAGGCCATCAAGCCTTAATTTTTATAGTTTTTAGCTAGGAACTTTGGTCACATACCTCATCAAAATTTTTTCATATTAAAGCCGGGCGTGGTGGTGCACGCTTGTAATACCAGTACTTGAGAGGCAGAGACAAGAAGATTGTGCAACTACTTAGTGAGGCTCTCAGCAATTTAGTGAGATCCTGTTTTCAAATAAAAATAATAGAATGTAGTGTGGAGGTAGAAAGCCCCTTGGTTCCATCACCAGTATCACAAAAAAAAAAAAATTATATTAAAATACAATGAAAAATAGAGCCAGGCATGGGTGGTACGTGCTTGTAATCTCAGTATTTGGGAGACTGAGGCAGGAGGATCACAGGTCGCAGCCAGCCTCAGCAACTTGTGATGCCCTCCACAATTTAGTAAGACCCTGTTTCAAGATAAATAAAATATGGCTGGGGCTGTAGTTGGGAGGTAGAATGCCCTGGGTTTGAGCCCCAGTTCTGCACACACACACACACACACACACACACACACACACACACACAAAGTAAATAAATAAAAGAAAAATAAAGCTTCATGATCCACTTGAATTTCACAGATAATGGTTCTTTGTTTTTATATTTTCATTAGTATATGAAGGTTTGTTAACATGTTGCTTTCTTTTCAGAGAGACTCACCAGAAGAAAGTGTACAGAGCAATAAAATGGATCTTTCTGGAGGTGAGAAAAAATTAAATCACTCGAGTTTATATTTATTACCGGTAAGGATACTTATGACCTGGTCTTACCTTAAAGACCCCTGACCCAGGCCAGGAGGCCTGGGCTCCTAATTGCATTATTGGTTTGCTTGCCTATGTATCTTTTTTGGGGGATTGAACCCAGGGGTTTTCTACTTTTGAGCTACACTCCCAGCCCTATATTTTTATTCTTATAGAAACAGGGTTTAACTTAAGTTGTGGAGGGCCTTGCTAAATTACTGTGGCTGGTTGCAGCCTTCCAAGAACAGGGATTACAAGCATGTGCCACCACACCCAGCTCTACCGCTGAGCTATATAACCCCCAGCTCTATGTTTGTTTGTGTTTTGAGGGTCTGGAGGTGGAACTAAGGGGCATTCGACCTCCAAGTTACACCCCCTGCCCTATTTTTTATTCTGTACTTTTAAACAGGGTCTCACTAAATTGCGGAGGACCTCAATAAGTAGCTGAGGCTGTCCAGGAACCATGATCCTCTGGTCTCAGCCTCCCGAATGCTGAGATTTTAAGCGTGCACCACCACACCCATCTTAGTTTAATTTTGAAACAGGGTCTCACTAGGCTAATGAGAGTCTCACTCTTTGCTGAGGCTGTCCTCTTAACTACGATCCTCCTGTATCAGCCTCCCAAGTACTGAGATTATAGGCATGTGCCACCACACTCAACTTCTCCTGTGTATTGTAAAAGTATTGTGGTCAGATGAGTTGATGTCCCTTTAAATTGCAAATCTAAGAATGTGGATACTCATCTGATTATCTTAAAATCTTGTCAGGAATATGTAACCCACATTGAGATGGTTTTATTTTCTGAATCAAAACCATGTCTGTAAAAACCATATATGATAGAAACACCTCAAGCCCCTGGGTTCAATCCCCAGCACTGCACCAACAAAAAGAGATGTTTGTGTTGAAACATGATTTTCAGCTTGCTTGCCGGGACAGATGGTAGTGCTGTTGCATTAATCTGAGTCTAATCAAGAGGGAGAAATGGTATAGTAATTTGAGAAAGGAGAGCTTAAAGAATTATTAACTCTTAACAGGGAATTGGCTAGTAAAAGGTAAAGGGAAGCCGGGCATGGTGATACACACTTGTCATCCCAGCACTTGGGAGGCTGAGACAGGAGGATCGCATGTTTTCAAACAGCCTCAGATACTTAGTGATGCCCTCCCTGCAACTTAGTGAGACTCTTGTTTTTTCTCCTCCTCCTCTTCCTCCTCTTTTTCAGTACTGGGGGTGGAACCCAGGGATATTCTACCTCCAAGCTACATACCCCCAGCCCTATTTTTTATTCTTATTTTGAAACAGGGTCTCACTGAGTTACAAAGGGCCTCACTTACGTAGCTGAGGTGTCCGCGAACCGCGATCCTCCTGTCTCCGCCTCCCAAATGCTAGGATTACAAGCATGTGCTACCACACCCAGCTTTGTTTCAAAATTTTAAAAACTGAAAAATAGGGCTGGGAGTATAGATCAGGGTCAGGAGTACAGAAAGCCAGGCATGGTGGCACACGCTTGTAAGCCCAGCATTTGAGATGCTGAGACAGGTGATCACGGTTCACGGACAGCCTCAGCTACTTAGTGAGGCCATCTGCAACTCGGTGAGACCCTGTTTCGAAATAAAGAATAAAAAATAGGTCTGAGAGAGTATAGCTTGGAGGTAGATTGCCCCTGGGTTCCATCCCCAGTACCACAAAAAAGAGAAAGAAAGAAAGAAGAAAAGAGAGAGAAAGAAAGGAAGGACGGATGAACGGACAGTGCTGGGGATGTAGCTCCAAGGCAGAATGCCTTGAGTTCACCCCCAGTTCCACAAAAAAATAAAAAAATCTGTATGTGATGCTCAGGATAGGTAGGGATGGAGTTAACAGATGTAATTAACTAGACATAGGTGGTAGTAAAAGACACAAGAATAGATTGACCAGAGAGAGTTGTTGAGTAATGAACCAAAGACAGACTCCTGGGGAATGATGATGTTTAAGGATTGCTCTGAGAAGACAAGTTATAGAAGATATTTTTTTTTTTTTTTTTTTTTTTTTTTTTGGTGGTACTGGGGGTGGAACCCAGAGGCTTTCTACCTCTGGGATATACTCCCAGACCTATTTTATATTTTATTTGGAAACAGGGTCTCAGTAAGTTGCTGAGGCTGGCTTTGAATCCGTGCGATCCTCCTGTTTCAGCCTCCCAAGCGCGGGGATTACAAGCGTGCGCCACCACGCCCGGCAAAGAAGAGAGTAATTTTTCAGAAGCATAGAGTATTTAAAAGAGAGCATTGGTTGCCCTGGAATGGATGTGACATTGGGTAGGTCATTGGTATCTAAAGAGCCCCAGTAGAGGACTGCTAGACAAGATGGCCACATATGGCACTTGGTCACTTTTGAATGGATAACAGAGTATTAGAGAATGGTTTTTGGAGAAGGTATAACACCACTCTTTTAAAAGATTATTTGTACAGGCAAAAATAATGTTGCTTATCAGGAACAATTTGGAAATACTTACACAAAGGAGTTGATTGGGTTTGGTTACAGGATTATATGTAGAAAGTTAGTAAAGACTTCAATATGGCTTGGCTTCAGCATACAAGTAGATACTAGTGCCATTCAAGGAGAGAGAACAGAAGAGGAGGTTGCTCCTTAGGATTATTGACTTCCAAGGGACTGCTCTTCCAAGTGCTAAAAGGTAGATCATTGAGCTACGTGACCTACAGCTGAAACTGTACTTCAGGACACTAATGGCATCTTTAAAACAATGTGCCTGTTTTAAAAATATTTTCCTTTTGTTAAAATATTTTTTTCACTTGCCTGGAATGAGAGTAAGTATTTTGATGGTGGCAGACATCTGAAAGAATAGCAGTTACAAAGAAAGAGCAGATAAACGAGGGTTGAGAAGCATAGAGAATGATGCTTATGAAGACAAAAATCTGTTAGAAGTGACTGGGGCACTGAGGTGCAAACGTAGTGGGCAGAAACATGAGGCCGAGCAAAAGTGTTAAGTCAGAGCTACGCATTTGTATCTGGGGGTCACTTGAATGAGGGTGATGCCTGTTGATACTTTGATAGTGAGTAAGTCTCAGGGAAGGACATTCGAGCCATCAGAATGAAGAGCGTCATGATCAGGGGAGGCCTTGGGAGAAAAGACGTGACTCTGCATGGTCTCCAGCCTCACCATCTGCTCAGGAGGGCCAATAAGAGCAAGAGTGAAAGGATTAAATTACTATGCATGCAGCATTTATAAGGTTAAACAGATAAGAAATGACCAAAGATGTCTTAAACTGTGTTGCTTAAGAAGTCTTTTTAAGACCAGTTTATTAGCCACCTTCTGTTCCATTAATCTGTTTTCAAGTAAATTGGTTTACAGAGTAATGGTATTGGCCAAAACCCAGCTTTACTAGTGAGAAATACAAGATTTACTTAATGCAAATGTATTTTTTACAGATCATTGTCAAGAGAAGTCATTTCAGTTTGGAAAGGATTTAGTTTTGTAGATTTATCTGAAATTAGATCTCTTCCTCTCAGTAACATAGTTTCCTGCATTTACTAGGAATGTTACAAGACAAACGAATGGAGATAGATAAACATAGCCTAAATATTGGTGATTACAATCGAACGGTCGGGAAAGGCCCTGGTTCTCGGCCTCAGATTTCCAAAGAGTCTTCCATGGAGCGCAATCCTTATTTTGATAAGGTAAAATTCTTTTTGGTTTCATCTCTGTGACTAATAAAACAATATACTTAAGAGCATAATTTTCACATTAATGTTTTAGAACATTATATGTATTATAAAATGTTATAATCCAATGCCAAATCCTATTAGTGGATTTGTAGTTTGTCCTATTTATGTCTCAATTTAGCATTGAGGTTGCATTTATATTTTCTCCTTAATCCCTAAAATATGTTTGGCTCTTTTTGTGTGCTCTAGAATTAACACTAATCTGATCTCTTCTGTTTTCTACCTGTTTCCTGTTGATGCTGGAATGTCATGTGACTTCTCTCCTGTTCCTGCAATGATTTCTCCCTTCCACTTGTTTGCTTGGCTGGTGTTGCACATCTTTCTGTCTGTCCAATCAGGATGGCATTGTAGCAGATGAATCCCAAAACATGCAGTTTATGTCCAGTCAAAGCATGAAGCTTCCCCCTTCAAATAGTGCACTACCTAACCAGGCCCTTGGCTCCATAGCAGGGCTGGGTATGCAAAACTTGAATTCTGTTAGACAGGTAAGTCCCGGTGTGTATTTTAGGCTCTTTGTTGAATGATTTGTATTAGCATTAAAATCTCTCTTACATATAGTTATCATTTAAATCAATTAGTAGGATGTGGTATTCAGATGTCTGTTCCTACAGAATCCCATTGTTACTCTGGTGTTTATTTTGACAGAATGGCAATCCCAGTATGTTTGGTGTTGGAAACACAGCAGCACAACCCCGGGGCATGCAGCAGCCTCCAGCACAACCTCTTAGTTCATCTCAGCCTAATCTCCGTGCTCAAGTGCCTCCTCCATTACTCTCCCCTCAGGTAAATAAGCTTCTGTGTAGTCTCCTCCTCTTACCTAGAGAATCTTGAGTAATTTCAGATTTGAATGGGATGACTACTCAAGCATCATATTTATTGGCATCTTTGAGATGCAGCAAGTTTTGTTTAGTAGAAAGGATGAAAAACAGAGTGGAGAATTATTTAAATAAAACACATGCCATTTTCTTCAAGATGTTCCGTGAAACATCTTGAGGGAAGGATAACAGCAAAGTAAAATTGGCTGATTGAAGATGCGTCTCTCATCTACCCCAAGAAAAAGTACACGTGAATGATAGCTTAATAAGACAAAAAGACACAGACCACTAGTGAACAGTCCACTATGTGATGTTGCTCTGTTGATAACCAAAACACAGTACATTTAGGTAGTCCCATTATTTTATCAACATTTATTAACTTGCTCTTGTGATCCTAAGGTTCCAGTTTCATTGCTGAAGTATGCACCAAGCAACGGTGGCCTGAATCCGCTCTTTGGCCCTCAACAGGTAGCCGTGCTGAACCAGCTATCCCAACTAAACCAGCTTTCTCAGATCTCCCAGTTACAGGTCAGTGGGTAGCAGTCTCATTTAGGGTACTTTTATGAATGTTCTCTCAGGGAAATGCTAGGCTCTGGGGAAGGAGTGCTGCAGGAAACAGAAGAGGCTCTTAGTCCTAGCCCACCTAGGGATGGACCGTGAACTCTGTCGACGAGTGTTTCAGGAAGGTGCAGGATACTTTGAGAGGGGGCCCAGACAAGTCCTGGATGGTGGTTGACGTGCAATGTTCAGAAAAGGTTTTCCTGATAATTGAGAGTTTAGAGTCCAAGAAAGAAGTGTTACTAGATGAAGTGGCCAAGCTGACCCCTAGCTCTGCAGGTCCTTGGGCAGTAGACATTCTGAAGTGTGCTGACATGTGATGCGTGACATTGACCACCTTTCATTGTCTTCCCACAGCGATTGCTAGCGCAGCAGCAAAGGGCGCAGAGTCAGAGAAGCGTGCCTTCTGGTAACCGGCAGCAGCAAGACCAGCAGGTAGAGAAGACCCTTCCACTTGCTATGCTGGCCTTTGTTTTAATAAATCTGTATCCCTTTCCATTCTAACAAGAGATTGGGAATATCACAGTATAATGAAGTATCTTATTCATTAAGTCTGCTGTTGACTCATGTTGCCCATGAGTCGTGTTAACTGTTGTGCTGTGGTTGTTCACCTTCCTGCTGACAAGGGAATGAAGAGGAAAGTGTAGGTGTCGGTAAAGACTCTCTTCCAGATCACTTTGTTGTTTTCAGGGTCGACCTCTTAGTGTGCAGCAGCAAATGATGCAACAGTCTCGTCAACTTGATCCAAACCTGTTGGTGAAGCAACAGACTCCTCCATCTCAGCAGCAGTCACTCCATCAGCCAGCCATGAAGTCTTTCCTTGACAATGTCATGCCCCACACTACACCGGAGCTGCAAAAAGGGCCATCACCAATAAATGCTTTCAGCAACTTTCCTATAGGTGGGTCTCTCCCTGGCCCAGCTACCCAGCTGGGATCTGGGCACCATAGGCATGCATCCTCTTTAGCTTTATACCTCTGTGCTTTCACCAAAGCTGTGCTGGTCTCTTAGAGCTATTCCTTTCAGAGTGTTGGTACATCCTCTCCTGAGGTTAGCCAGTCTCCGTGCTTCAGGGGAAGTTTCCCTCTATTCAAGAAAATCATTCTATATTGATTTGGATATTGGAGATTCAAACAGGGGTATTCTACCAATACCCCCAGCCCCATTTTATATACATACTTGTTCGTGTGTGTGTGCCAGGAATTGAACCCAGGGACATTCTACATCCAAGCTATACCCCCAGCCCTATTTTTTATTCTTTGTTTTGAAACGGGGTCTAATTAGGTTGCAGAGGGCCTCACTAAGTAGATGAGGCTGACCGCAAGCCTATGATACTGCTGTCAGCCTCCCAAGTACTTGGATTACAAGTGTGCACAACCACACCCACCAAATCTTACTAGTTTAAGTTAATAGTAACGAGGATGGAACCCAGGGGCATTCTACCTCTGAGCTACACCTCCAGCCCTATTTTTTTATTCTTTATTTTAAAACCGGGTCTCACTGAGTTGCAAGAGGCCTCACTAAACAGTAGCTGAGGTTGTCCACAAACCTGCGATCCTCCTCTCTCAGCCTCCCAAATGCTGGGATTACAAGCGTGCGCCACCACACCCAGCTCTACTTCAAGTTTTTTATTCATTTAAAGTATGTTAGAAGCCAGACATCAGCTGGGTGTGGTGGTGCACGCTTGTAATCCAAGCATTTGGGAGGCTGAGACAGGAGGATTGCCATTCGCGGACAGGCTCAGCTACTTAGTGAGGTCCTTTGCAACTCAGACCCTGTTTCAAAATAAAGAATAGGGCTGGGGGTGTAGCTCGGAGGTAGAATGCCCTTGGGTTCCATTCCCAGCATTGCAAAAAAAAAGCTGGACATGGTGGCATGGGCCTTTAGCTCACATGTCATAGCTTCTCCCTGGGTTCCTCCCCTGAGTTCCCAGGGCAGACACATTTCTTCATAGTGTGGAAATTTCATACTTGTGTGTTTTCTCCTTCCTGGGCTCTTTTTTTCTTATTCTCTTGATTTTGTTTTTCTTGTCTTTGCCTGAGTAAGTTTCTTGTAAACCAAGCCCTGTTGGTTGCAAGCTCAAGTCAATTGAAGACTGTTAGTTCACTAGCATGTTCTGGGCTCTGGGCAGAGTTTGGGGCTTGCCTCTGCCCTTGCTCTGGCATAAACTGCACTCATGAGTCCCTGGGATTGTTTACCATCTCTCTACATTTCTAGAAACATTTTTTTTGTCGGTTACCACTGTGGCTGAATACTGCAGAAGCCATTTAGTGGTTGACTAGGGACAACCACTGTAGTGGAAAAGAATTGCCGGTGCAACTAGAAGCTTTCGTTTCACCAGTGAGCACAAGTGGCTCTTGCTGTTTGATTGTGCACTTGGCACATGAAATGAAGCGGTGAAGAGAGAAGCCCTCAACGTAAGATTTCCTATCCTGGCGGCTTTTTAATGTAGGACACAAGCTCACACAAGTACCAGTACAGTTATTTAGAGCAAGCACACTACAACCTGTTGGCCAAATTTGGCTCACTGCCTGATTTTGTAAATAAAATTTGATTAGAACACAGCCATGCTCTTTCTTTAGCATAATCTGTGCTTGCTTTCAAGCTGCAATAGTAGAGTTGCATAGAGACATACGGACAAGCACTATGTGACCCATGAAACCTAATATACTATCTGAACCTTTATAGAAAAAAAATGTGCTAATTCTTGACCTAATCAGTGGGTATAAGAGCACAGATTTGGTTTATCTCTGTGAAAATGGGAGGGATTTTAGTGAATTCATTAAAGATTTTAGGTTTGGCATCCTAATATTACAAAAACTTTCATCACACCAAAGAATTAGCAATTAATAATTAATTTGACATTTTAGAATCTAAAGAACTAATGTGGAATATGTTAAAGATTTTGGCACCCACTAGAAAGTTTTTTTGTTTGTGTTATACTGGGGCTTGAACACGGACACTACCATTGAGCTACACCCCCTAGCCATTTTTATATTTTATTTTGAGCTAGAGTCTCACCAAGTTGCCCAGGCTGACCTTGAATTTGGGATTTTTCTGCTTTAGCCTTCCAGTTGATGGGATTTAGGCATGTGCCACCATGCCTGGCTTAAATCTCCCCCCCCCCATACTAGAAATGGAACCCAGGGAACATTTTACCTCCAAGCTAAACCCCCAGCCCTATTTTTTATTCTTTACTTTGAAACAGGGTCTCACTGAGTTGTGGAGGTCCTCACTAAGTAGCAGAAGCTGGCCACAAACCTGCAATCCTCCTGTCTTGGCCTCCCAAGTACTGGGATTACAAATGTGTGCCACCACATCAGGCTGTCTTTTTTCCCTCCCTCCCTCCCTTCCTTCCTTCCTTCCTTCCTTCCTTTTTCCCCGGAACTGGGGGTGTTGAACCACAGTATCTAGACTGAAACTTCTGACCTTTTTCCGAGAGAACCTTGGCTGGCCTGGCCTCATCAGCAAGGTTCGGGTATATTGTATCTTAGCATATGGGAGTCTCCCTCTTAAGTTTAATGGCTACATTAGATTAACAGGACATTTTTTACTTTTAAATGACAGCATACTTTGGCCAGTCAGCCAGGTGAAAACTATAGTTTATAGACAAAAGATAGCAACTGGATATGATCAAATAGTCTTAGTGTATGATACTTCTCAGAAGTATCTAAATAAATTTTATTGGACTTATAAACTTCATAATTTGGCCCCCTTAAAGGTTTTTTCTCTTATTGTGCCAAGATTTAAGCATAATCAAAATTATATGGAAGCCGGGTGTGGTGGCACACACTTGTAATCCCAGCATTTGGGAGGCTGAGACAGGAGGATCCAGGTTTGTGGACAGCCTCAGCTACTTAGTGAAGCCCTTTGCAACTCAGTGAGATCCTGTTTCAAAATAAAGAATAAAAAATTGGGCTGGGGGTATAGCTCGAAGGTAGAATGCCCCTGGGTTCCATCCCCAGTACCACAAAAAAGAAAAAATATATATGGAGAAATAAGTTTTCAAAAGAGTATAATTATACTATATTATAGTGTGTGTGTGTGTGTGTGTGTGTGTGTGTGTGTGTGTGTGTACTATATATAATACACACACTATAATTATAGTATCAACACTTAAGTATTTGGTATGTTGGAGTAGCTGCTTAGTATTTATTTGTATGTGTTGCTCTCTGGTAGCCTAGTCCCTGCCCTTTCTCCCAGCATTGTTTCTGTGACACCTTGGCCAGGAGCCCAGTGTGTCTATTCTGCCTGCCTTGCCTTTATTATGACTGCCATACTTGCAGGATGATATTTATTAAGCAACATTAAGTAGGATTGAAAACACTAAATCAGTTATGCCTGTTCCACTAAACAGACATAGAAATAGAAACGTTGTACCAGAAAGAAAATGCTGTATTTATAAGATTTCTTTTTAAATTTTGAAGGCTTGAACTCAAACTTGAATGTAAATATGGATATGAACAGTATTAAAGAGCCACAGTCAAGACTAAGGAAGTGGACTACAGTGGACAGCATTTCTGTGAACACATCTTTGGATCAAAACTCCAGCAAACATGGTATAAATCATATTCTTATGCTTTTCCTTAATAAAGTGATAAACCTATGGAATAGTAAATTTAGGCCTTTATATTACCTGTACATTCCAAGGCCAAATTATCTTAAAACCTTTTCTTTAAAACTTAACAAAAAGCCGGGCGTGGTGGCGCACACTTGTAATCCCAGCATTTGGGAGGCTAAGACCAGAGGATCGCAATTCATGAACAGCCGTAGCTACTTAGTGAGACCCTCCGCAACTCAGTGAGATCCTGTTTCAAAATAATTTAAAAAATAGGGCAGAGCCAGGCTTGGTGGCACATGCTTGTAATCCCCGCACTTGGGAGGCAGAGACAGGAGGATCGCGCAGGTTCGAAGCCAGCCTTGCTGGCTTAAGAGACCCTGTTTCCAAATAAAAATATAAAATAGGTCTGGGAGTGTAGCCCGGAGGTAGAAGGGTTTCCAGGAACCCCAGTACCACCAAAAAAAAAAAAAAAAAAATAGGGCAGGGGTGTAGCTCGGAGGTCAAATGCCTCTGGATTCCAGACCCGGAAAAAAAAAAAAAAAAAAAAAAAAACCTAACAAAAGTGCTTTTATTAATAATGAAGTCTTGGTTTTAGTAAGGGTCTTTCAGCTAGGCTTAGCGGCATATAATTCTAGTACTTGGGAGGCTGAGACAGAAGGATCACAGGGTCAAGGCTAGCCTCAGCAACCTAGCAAGACACTGTTTCAAAATAATAAGGCCTGGAGGTATAGCTCAGAGGTAGAATGCTTCTGGAGTCCATCCCCAGAACTAAAATAATAATAGCTAGATAATAGAAGAAACCAAGAAAGATACTTTTGTTCTTGTTTAAGCAGCCTTAAATATATATTCCTGTGGTTAGTCCCAAAAAGACATTTTTGTGGCTTTCCTTTGTTCTCCATTGAACTTTATCTTGAGACTTTGACTAAATTTGTTCAGGAGGTCAGTTCCCTAAACTGTATACATTGGTCTGTTTTTTTGGGTTTTTTTTTTTTTTCTTCGGTGGTGGTACTGGGGTTCCTGGAAGCCCTTCTACCTCCGGGCTACACTCCCAGACCTATTTTTACATTTTTATTTGGAAACAGGGTCTCCTAAGCCAGCGCATGCGGCTGGCTTCGAACCTGCGCGATCCTCCTGTCTCTGCCTCCCAAGCGCGGGGATTACAAGCGTGCGCCACCACGCCCGGCTTGGTCTGATATTTATCAGAAGATGTGGGTAAAATTGTCATGTAATGCAAGAACATTGGACCACAAATCAAACTGGCCTAAATTTAGCGGTGATTGGCCAATTCAAGGATGGGAATGGGAAGTTGAGGCAGTGCGGAAATGGCAAACTACACATGAGCCCTGAGTTGGAGACCTAGATCTGCTACTAATTAGCTTTGCTCTTATTACCTACTGGTAAATAACCATTCTTGATGTCTTTCATTTGTGAACTGTGAATCATAATGGGACCTGTTAGGAAATTTTGAGGATGAATCTCAAGTACTTAAGCACTGAACAGGGTTGGATATATAAGAATAGGTCTTAGCCATCATTATTATTACTGCCTTCATTGTCACCTCATGAGATGCCCTACCAAAAAATTTCTCCAGGTAAATCGATTGCCACATAAACCTACCAAATAAATTTCACATTCTATTTTTCTGATGTTCTTCTCCCTTAAAATAATCAATAGAATACACTTTTATTCTACCTACCAAAGTGTCAGTGAAGAAGCCAGAGAAGGAAGGGAATGGACATGTCGGAGACGCCGAGGCAAGACTGTAGGTCAGGGCCCTCCAGTGAGTTGACAGGAGCTCCTGTCACAGGCCAGCTCTGCCACCCGAGGACCTGGCCTGGGACAGGCGGCTTGACAGCAGCCACAGGAATGAAGAAGGCTGGGGTGGCACGGGCGCTCTCCTGTGCTTTGCCAGGAGATCCTTCCCCCATCTCACATTCCACATGGATGGACGAGACATTGCCTTTCCCATCTTCCTTGTCATTCTTCCCATGCTGATAAACACCTCTTCTCATCATCAGATTATCACTACTAGAAACCTGAGACATTCTTTCTCTGGAGTTTATTGAGATAGGATGTAGGTATCATACAGTTTAGTGACGTTCAGCGTGCCAGAGAGCATATCCATGGTCAGCTTTTAAACATTCTCATTACCCCTTAGTGGCCACATTCTCCTTTCTTTCCCAGTCGTAAGCAAACTCTAGTCTACATTTTGTTTTCTATAGATTTGTCTGTACTAGCCATGAAAAGAAGAAAAGGATATTGGTTTGTTTCCATTGCATAGATAGTGACTTGTAGGTGGAGGGTTCCCTGGATTCCTGAGTGGCCCTCCTGGCCTCTTGTGGTGTTGCCAACGTTGATTCCTGCCTTGACAGGTTCTCATTCCTCCTTTTCAGCTCCTCATTCACCTCCAAAACCTGAGTTTCCAGCAGAGAGCTCAATGGCCTACTTCTCAACTTAGCCAAAATGCAAGCGTTTTAATGATTTAGAAATCACTTTGTATTTTTATCCTGTTCACTTAATGATGGATGTTGTCATATTCTTGAAATGAAATCCACGGTGGTCATTTTCAGACTATCTTCAAATGAGTGTTCAAATATCAAAATGTAAAAAAGAGTTCAAAGTATTTGAGGTCTGTCAGCACAGAACTCTCTTGAAGCTTCTCATAACGTATAGGACGCAGTTTGGAACCCACATGTCCAGTGGAAAGCTTTTTTATCATATTTGAGAAACCATACAGTTTTTTGTTTGGTTTGGTTTGGTTTGGTTGTGGTAGTACTAGAGATTGAACACAGGGGCATTCTTCCTCCAAGCTATATCCCTATTACTTTTTATTTTTGGTTTTGAAACAGGCTTTCTCACCAATTTGCTATGAGTTTCACCAGGTTGCGAAGGCTGTCCTTGAACCTACTGTCTCAGCCTCCCAACTACTGCGGTTACAGGCATGCACCACCACCATGCCCAGCTAGACACGTGCTTGATAGAATATTCTGCTTTCATTTCCCTGTGCTCACTCTCTTCTTAGGTGCTATTTCAAGTGGTTTCAGGCTGGAAGAGTCTCCATTTGTTCCCTATGACTTTATGAACAGCAGTACTTCACCAGCCAGTCCTCCAGGTTCCATAGGAGACGGCTGGCCACGTGCCAAATCGCCTAACGGCTCTAGCAGTGTTAATTGGCCGCCAGGTAAGATGTGGACGGCCTCTTTCACGAGACCACATTTTCACTAGAGTTTCATTACGTGGTGAGCCCATTTCTGTGTTTGGACTGCTTTATGCTGTCAGATGGGATGGGGTACAGGAATGATGAAGGAAAAGGGTGTGAAGCTGGACAGATGCAAGTGTTGCATGCAGTGCTTTCTGCTCCATGCAGTGAAGGTCAGCTGAGTTCACCGTAGCATGAAGGTGCTGCAGCAGGGGGCTCGGTGGTCTGTTAGGTCCTGCTGGGTTGTTGGAGCTTGTGTGATTTGTCACAAAGAACTTTATAATGTTACCACTCAAAAATATGTAAACTAAAGAAATTGCTTCAGTTATAAAAACTTGGAAGTTACTCATAAAGAGTAGGTTATATCGTACTAAAATTGTATTAACCACACCAAGGGTATTAGTATCAATTGGAGAATATCTGATAACTGTACACAGGGTTTAGGAGTGAGAGCTATATGTATTTATAGTAAAGGATTTTAAAGTGATGACTAAGCCTTGAACTATTCTTAAATTCCTGCTTTCAGAATTTCGCCCTGGTGAACCATGGAAAGGTTATCCAAACATTGACCCCGAAACTGACCCTTACGTCACTCCTGGCAGTGTCATAAACAATCTTTCAATTAATACTGTGCGGGAAGTTGACCACCTCAGGGACAGGAACAGTGGTACGTAGGAGCATGAGTTGGTGTCTGTGTGATGTTCAGCAGCACGGTTTAGCACACAGGGGGTGGTGCGTGGAGGGAAAGGCATCAAGTGTTCCTGTGTGTTTGTATTGTTTTGAGTCTCACTATGATGTGTAATGACATTGCACCAGCTGGGCGTGGTGGCACACACTTGTAATCCCAGTAGCTGGGATGCTGAGACAGGAGGATCACAGGTTTTCGGTCAGCCTCAGATTCTTAGTGAGACTCTGTTTTAAAATAAAAATATAGGGCGTAGGTGGGCATGGCGGCTTATGCTTGTAATCCCAGCACTTGGGAGGCTGAGACTGGAGGATCTCACGGGTTCAAAGCCAGTCTCAGCTACTTAGTGAGATCCTGTTTCCAAATAAGTACAAAATGGGTCTGGAGCCGGGCGTGATGGGGCACGCTTGTAATCCCAGCGCTTGGGAGGCTGAGACAGGAGGATCACGTGGGTTTGAAGCCAGCCTCAGCTACTTAGGCTCTCAGCAACTTAGTGAGACCCTGTTTCCAAATAAAATACAAAATAGATCTGGGAGTGTAGCCCAAAGCTAGAAAGCCTCTGGGTTCCATCCCCAGTACCACAAGAAAAAAAAAGTACATTAAGTACATCAGTGCTAAACAAAATAAATTCTAAAAACCACTTTAAAAAATCAAAATAGAGCTGGGAGTGTATATCAGAGGTAAAATGTCCCTGGGTTCAATCTCCAGTACCACAAAAAAATTAATAATAATAATAACATTGCACCAATAAAAGTATAAAATAAACAAGAAGAAAAAGAGGCTTGCTCAAGCATGTGTGGTGGTGCACACCAGTAATCCTGGCACTTGGGAAGCTGAAACAGTAGGATCACAGTTTCTAGATCCTCACACATAACTGTTTCAGAACAAAAAAGTAAAATAGGGTTAGGGGTAGAGCTCAGAAGTAGAATGCCCCCGCTGGGTTTAGTCCCCAGTATCACAATCACAACGAAGAAAGAAAGAAAAAGAATGGATCAAAGTAGTTGTGAAACTTCCAGCACTCAAAGTTCCTCGAGCACCTGACCTCCAATAGTCACCAGCATGAGACCGCGGCCCTCCATTTTCTCTTGAGTGACTATGTACACTGTTAAGTGATGAGGGTTTATCATCACTTGATTAGTTTAATAAGTTAGCGCCAAAGAACAGCAAATATTTGCTTTCTAGTTTTTTCAGCAACTGAGCTCTGTTCTTTTCATGAGTTTATGCACTGAGTAGGGAAGGGCTTTCATCTTGAGGAGCAGGTCAGGTTTTCTTCAGTTCTCAGAAAATGAAAGCAAAACCCCTTTTAGGGTCACTGCAGCCCAGATGTACTGTTCTAATGAGTTAACAAGTAAAATCACCTGTTACCTACCATGCGATTATTATTTACCACAAGGCTTTTACATAGATTCCATCCATGATTTTGTGTTAGAAGAAAGGTGAATAAAATTGAAACTTTGTGGAGGGATATCATACAGGGGACTGAACTCAGGGACATTCTTACCTCCAGCTACACTCCCAAACCTATTTTATTTTTTGTTGTGAAACAGTCTCGCTAAGTTGCTGAGAGTCTCACTACTTGATGAAGCTCTCCTTTATCCTGCAATCCTCCTGTTTCAGCTTCTCAAGTACTAGGATTATAGGTGTTCACCACCATGTCCAGCTGAAAATGAAACTTTTTTTTTTTTTTTTGGTGGTACTAGGGGTGGAATCCAGCGGCATCTACCTCTAGGCTACACTCCCAGACCTATTTTATACTTTATTTGGAAACAGGGTCTCACTAAGTTGTTGAGAGCCTCACTAAGTAGCTGAGGCTAGCTTAAGAGACCCTGTTCCCAAATTTTAAAAAAATGTATAAAAATAGGTCTGGGAGCGTAGCCCAGAAGTAGAAAGCTTTCCAGGAAACCCAGTACCACCAAAAAAAACTAAAAATAAAAAACAACCTGAAAGATATTTACTCTTCTTTTTTCAGCAATCCTGCGAAATTAAACTGGGGGCTTTATGCTAGGCAAGCACTGTACCATTAAGCTTGTCACCAACCCCCAAAGTATCTTGTTTTTATAAAATATACCCTCCCGAGCCAGGTATGATAGATAGCACGTCTGTAAACCCAAGTTCACAGCCAGCTTCAGCAACTTAGTGAGGCCCTGTTTCCAAATAAAAATAAATAAATAAAAGGACAGGGGTGTGGCTTGGAAGTCAAAACAAAACCCTTCCCAGCTGGATGGTGGTGTATTAACAGAATCCAGGAGGCTGGGACTGAGGAGGAGAAACACAAGCTCGAGACCAGCTAGACGAGTTGGGGTATCAGATTTGATAGGTGAAGTATAGTAGCAGTGTTTTGAGTGAAAGAATCATATTTGAAGAGGAGAAATCTGACAGTGGTAAGCAGCAGAGGGCTCGGAGGAGACCACCAGTTAAGGACTGTCAGTGACTGAATGGTGGTCAGGTCTAGGGCTCAACTTGAGAAAAGGAGGTAAAAGTGGAAAGAATGAGGCTGCTGCAGAGCGACAGCCAGCAAGAGCACACTGTTGTGCGGAAAGAAGGGAGGGCGGCCTCAGGCGCCATCTGTTCTTTCCTGTGGCTTAGCTGTGCTGATTCCTCTGGGTGGCATTCCTTATGTTGAAGCTTCATGTCCCGTGCTCTGGTGGCTAACTGGACTCTCTCCACGCAGGGTCATCCTCATCCTTGAACACCACGCTGCCTTCAACTAGTGCCTGGTCATCCATTCGTGCCTCCAACTACAACGTTCCCCTCAGCAGTACAGCACAAAGCACTTCAGGTGGGCCTCTGAGAATGGGGTGCGGTCACCGCCTTCATCTCTTGTTTTTGTCTCCCTTTCTTCACTAACTCTTATATATTTTATTTGGAAACAGGGTCTTACTAAGTATCTGAGGCCGGCTTCCAACCCGTGCGATCCTCCTGTCTCAGCCTCCCAAGCACAGGGATTACAAGTGTGCGCCACCACGCCCGGCTGAGACTTACGTTTCTGACCCAAAAGATGTGTAGCATCCTTTGTTCCTTTGTAAATTTGTTGTGCCCACCAGTCATCTGCTGAGGTACTCGGCTTTCACTAGACCGCTCTCACCCAGGGCATCTGCGAGCGCCTTTGCTCACTAGTGAAATGTGACTTGATCCAGAGCACTTCTGCGCTGTCTGCAGTGAAGGACTCTTTATTTTCTAATCCTGCACAGACTGATGCGCCTGTAAAAAGACTACACATGAACTCTGAACTTGTTCATGGTTTGTCACAGTGCTGTCAGAGTTTATAAACCCTGGCTCTGAATTTCAGTGGTGGTTCTGTCACTGCCAGTAATAAACTGTGTGCCAGTCTTCCACCCCCTTCTCAGAAGCACTGACATGACAGACGTGCGCTTTGTAAGTTGGGCAGAAGAGGTGTCAGCTTTTCCAACGCGCTCCACCCCTCGTGGTTGTACCATGGTTTGAGTTTACTGTGTGCCTGATCCCTGCACACACCCTCATGCCCCACTGTTCTAAAGCAGCACGCACCAGGAATCCAGCTTTTTCCCTCAGTCTTGTGTTTTTAAAAGCCAGAAGCAGCTTATGTTTGAATCTTGGCTCTGCATTGGACCCACAGGCAATCCCTTATCTATCCAGTCCTTGTGTGGGTGTCAGGGTTAGACACCCAGTGCTCAGTGCAGAGGCAGCAGCGAGGGCAGCTGCTGGCGCTCCCAGAGTTGGGCTGCTTTTACAGTCGTTTTTCCAATGAGTAATTGGCCTCACTCTAAAGTTTATTTAATGGACTCTGGCTTTGAGTGGCATGGTGAAGGTTATTAAGATAAGGGGTTCATGGTTACTACTTGAACAGCAACTCAAAGTGTGTTTTGTGTTTTGGTATCCATTAGACT
The DNA here is from genome assembly GCF_963383645.1 of Muscardinus avellanarius. NCBI lineage: Eukaryota > Metazoa > Chordata > Mammalia > Rodentia > Gliridae > Muscardinus > Muscardinus avellanarius. Next base: position 93,405,706 of record NC_137796.1, on the reverse strand, counting down.
GCAGTTTTGTACACTGGCCTAAGAATCTCATAGCTACTGAAATTATTAATAACAGATAAATGTTACTAGTATTTGAGGGGAGAAAGAAGTTTCCTTTGGGCTTTTTGTTTTTCTTCTTTATCAGTTTAGTTTGATTTTTTTATTGTTGTTTTATAACATTTGTTTTTACTGGACGGTGGATGTTAATCATTAAATTCTCTGCTTTTTCTCCTCATCTTTGAGCAGCCAGAAATAGTGATTCCAAATTGACATGGTCTCCTGGTTCAGTTACAAACACCTCTCTGGCTCATGAGCTGTGGAAGGTCCCTTTGCCACCTAAAAACATCACTGCTCCGTCCCGCCCACCTCCGGGACTGACCGGTCAGAAGCCACCCTTGTCTACGTGGGATAACTCTCCCCTTCGTGTAGGTGGAGGATGGGGAAACTCTGATGCCAGATATACCCCAGGTAGGAGGAAACACCTAAGGGTGGTTTGGGGTGGTTTACTCGCAGAACACTTAGCAGCACCCACAGTCAGGTTTAACAGATTCAAATAATGGACTGTTGCATTACCCTCTGTAAGACGGGATGAGAACTCAAAGACATGACGGCCGGTGCACCACCATTCACTGCACTTGTGGGGTTTTTTGTTGTTTTGTTGTTTTGTTGTTGTTTGTTTTTTTGTGGGTCTGAAAATGGAACCCAGGAGCATTCTACCTCCGAGCTACATCCCCTGCCCTATTTTTTATTCTTTATTTTGAAACCGGGTCTCACTGAGTTGCAGAGGGCCTCACTGAGTAGCTGAGGCTGTCCACGAACCGCGATCCTCCGTTCTCAGCTTCCCGAATGCTGGGATTACAAGCGTGCGCCACCACGCCCGGCTTTGTGTGTCTTTAGGAGTCTTTACCAGGGGCACACAGCACTCGGTGGGAGTCGATGGAATGGGCATCCCTTTCTTTCACAAGCTCCTCAAGAGTGCATCTTACAGCGCATGGTAACTTCCTGCTCAGGCAGGCTTGCAGAAGACCACGGTGCAAGTACAAGGAGCCTCTGTTTGCCCCGGGGGTGGGGGGGGGCAGCCTGCTGGCCTGGAAGAGCCGGTTGTGAGTGATAGTCCATTGAGAGTGAGGAACCTGCTGTTACTAAGTCCGCAGAGCGACGCACAGACCAGACCGGCCCGGGAGAACAGTAGGGTGGCTCCCTAACTCTGCTCTTCCTATAAATGACTGGCCCTGGATTTCAACAGGCCTTGTGTCCCTGTCTATGTTCCTCTACCCCCTGCTCCCGACACACTGTTTTAACTCAGAACTCTAGCACTTCTTCCAGTAAATAGTCTTATCCTTCATTCTATCTGCCAGCAAACACTACTAAACTCTCATCTCTGAGCTGAACACAAATAATAAAACTTCATTAGCATTTTCTGATTACTAGGTGATTTCTGCAATAAAATTTGTGGCATTATTAGGGAAATGTTTTATTAATCACTTGAAAACACTTGTGGCCATTCTTTTTTTTGGGGGGTGGGGGTTGGTCTGGGGAATGAACCCAGGGGCATTTGACCTCCAAGCTACACCCCCTGCCCTATTTTTTATTCTTTATTTTGAAACCGGGTCTCACTGAGTTGCAAAGGGCCTCACTAAGTAGCTGAGGCTGTCCGTGAACCGCGATTCTCCAGGTCTCAGCCTCCCAAATGCTGGGATTACAAGCGTGCGCCACCATGACCCGCTCACATGTGGCCATTCTAAGGTACTAACTGCAACTTCTCCCAAGAGTGAGGTGCAGGTGATGGAAGTGGCCAGGGCTCCGAAGGAGACCTGGTGGAGTTGTGTAGGAGCAGGGAGCCTGGAGGAGTGAGCAGAGGAGGGGCAACCGCTGCCAGGCTCAGAGACCCCAGGGCATGCGAGGGGCAGAGCAAGGGTCTGTTCAGAGTGAGTAGGCACGAGCTACCTTGGGGACTGTCTTCCCAAGCTATGCTGAGCATTTGTGAGGCGCCATCAAGTAGTTGCAGAGGAGGTGGGGTGAGGGTCTCGCTGGTGAGTATAAGCTCCTTTGCTGAGGGGATGGAACTCCCACAGTCGCCAATGTCAGGTGGTTGTGAGCTCTCAATCTCTTTAAAGCTGTGCTCTCTTGAGGGCGATGCCTGCAATCATCAGACCATAGTGCAGGCATGTGCTGAGGCCTTCCCCAGCTGGCACCATTCTGAAATAGTTTTCGCTTCACAAAGGGATGTGGGGTTTTATAGCTGAGCTGGCATGGCTGGAGTGAGCATGTGCTCTGGGCCCAGGATAAAAGACCCCAGGAGTAGACTACGTAGGGAGGTGGTCAGCAGAGAAGGAAGCCCAAAGTGCTTCTCTGCGAGGGGCTGGAGTTTGGACTGAGCTTGTATTAACCTTTTGTTCAGGCCACAGCCTCTGGAAACTGATGCGTTCTTTTTCTCTATTTAGGCTCCAGTTGGGGCGAGAGCAGCTCAGGGAGAATAACGAATTGGCTCGTTCTGAAGAACCTCACACCTCAGGTACGGGCACTGGGCATGCCGTCCCAGGAAGGCTGAGTGTGGGACAGGTGATGGGCAGGCCAGGGGCTGCGATGGTTCCTGTGTGTGATGTTCAGTGAGGGTCCAAGGTCTCACCCAACACAGATTCTGTGGGGCTGAGCCAGGGCTGCATTCAGCTGAGGGTGTGTACGTGGATCGGTGCGGCACTGTCAGGACCCACTCCCCCCATCTTGGCTTGAGCATTTTCCCATCCCTTAGGCCCTCCCATCTTTGTCCTCCTCCAGAAGCAATGCCTCAGTGGGTCTACCCTCAGTGTGGGGAAGGAGAGACACGGGGTCATGGCTGGGGTGGTGGCTCACTGAGAAATTGGGGTCCAGGAGGCTCGGGGGCACTGTATCTCATGTGAGAGAAAGCCCAGGCTGCAGCTGGGACCACCTGCCCATGGCCCGCGCCGCCGCCCCTCTCTGTGCTTCCCTTTGCAGATCGATGGCTCAACTCTGCGTACCCTGTGCATGCAGCATGGCCCGCTGATCACATTCCACCTGAACCTCCCGCACGGAAACGCTCTGGTCCGCTACAGTTCAAAGGAAGAGGTAGTGAAGGCACAAAAGTCTCTGCACATGTGAGTCCACCTGGGGCCCGACTGCGGGGGCAGGGGCGGGGCCAGCCAGGGACTGCAGGGAACAGCCCTGTGCCAGGCATGGTGGCACTCACCTGTAATCCCAATGCTTGGGCACCTCAGGTAGATTGTAGGTTCGAGGACCGCCTCAGCAAGTAGAGAGACTCTCAGTAACCTAGCAAGACCTGTTTCCAAACAAAAAATTAAGAGCTGGGAGTATAGCTTGGAGGTAGAGTGCACCCAGGCTCAATCGCCAGTACCATACAAGACCTTGGAGTGGGATACCCCTGCTACTTGCAAGGCTAAGGCAGAAAGCTCCTTGAGCTCAAGAGAGCAGCTTGGGCAACAGTCTAAAAAAACAAAGAGCCCTGGAAAATCCCTTGCCTTGCCATGGGAAACAGACCTGGTCTTGACACCCACAGAAGAGCTCCTGGAGGAGGCCCCAGAGAGCCAGAGCTGCAGCCCGCGCTGCCTCCAGGCAGGTGCTCATGGCGGGCGGGATGGCAGCCTGAGGGTGTCCCCGCCGCTTGCTTCTCTAGCAGGGCAGGTGCACCACACGCTGGGGTTGGCAAGGCCACCAGTCCGGCAGGCCGCTCACACTGTGCTTCTCCTCTAGGTGTGTACTGGGGAACACTACTATTCTTGCTGAGTTTGCCAGTGAAGAGGAGATCAGTCGTTTCTTTGCACAAAGTCAGTCTCTGACCCCTTCTCCTGGCTGGCAGTCTCTCGGGTCCAGCCAGAGCCGGCTGGGCTCCCTCGACTGTTCCCACTCATTCTCCAGCCGGACCGATCTCAATCACTGGAGTGGTGCTGGGCTGTCGGGAGCTAACTGTGGAGACCTTCACGGCACTTCCCTCTGGGGGACCCCACACTATTCCACAAGCTTGTGGGGTCCCCCAAGCAGCAGCGACCCCCGGGGAATTAGCAGCCCATCCCCCATTAACGCTTTTCTTTCTGTTGACCACCTGGGTGGGGGTGGAGAGTCCATGTGACAGTGTAGACGTAGACTCACAAACTGTGACCTCAGACGCGAAAGAAAGGAGCCTTGACGGGCTCGCCGCCTGCAGCCGGGGCCACCTGTGGGAACAGCTGTTCTCTGCACATTTTCCACTTTGTTTTCCCCAAAACATATCAGTTTGAATACTTGAATCATGCAGGCCAATATTATAATGTGAAAAGGTATCTATCTATTTACACTCCCAAGTAGCGCCATACATGCTAGCCGCATAGAATGAGCTCAGTTGTGTGTACTCATCATGTTTAGCCTTTGGATTCTCCTCTTCTCCTCCTCATTCTTTCTGTGTTTTTCTTTTCCCTGCCCCTCTTTTCTCTTTTTTTTGCGAAACCGTTTTTTGGGCTGATAATGTATGAGCTTTTACCTTTGCACTGAATGATGCTCCCTCCGTCTAATCGGCAATATGGGGGGACAGCTGTTCCAGTGTAAATGTTTACTCAAGGATGTTCTTAAAGGTGTGCGCTCTCTACTATGCCTTGATGTTGCCTACCTTGTTGTGGTATCGTGGAGTTTAGAAGATCAAGTTATGATACTGACTTAGGATTATTAATGAAAGTATTGCACCAGTTTTTTCATGTTGTAAAACTAAAGAATTTCGCTCTGCAGTTTGAAAAACTGTGGCCACAGCTGTGATTTGCAGCCCACCTGCCACCCAGGACGGGCCCTGCACTTTGAATAGGCTTTCCATTTTGTTTTGAAGGTTCTCACGTTGAACCTTCTTGTTTACAGATTTTTTTGTTTGTTTTTTGAGAAAAAAAAATGTTTACTCTTCCATCATTTAAAAAAATTTAAAAGACAAAAAAAAATGGAGGATGATTTAAAAGATGCTTTCTATCTCTGGGAAAAGGAGCAGCATTTGGCCATGTTCTTTTGTTTTTCTATTCCTGTCCTAAATCAAAGAGCATGGTTCTCAGGAAAACCAGTTCCCCAGTAAAAAAATCTCCTTGTAGTTTCTTATAGGAAAAAAAGAAAAATCCCCAACTTTTAGCACTGATACTACGTATTGCTCTGTTAAAGAATTTTCTCTGCCAAAAAAAAAGGAAAAAAAAAAAACGCTTAAAGCTGGAGTTTGACATTCTGCTTTCAGATGCTGTCTTTTTATTAGTGAGTGATGATGGTTTGCTAATAATCAATAGGTAATAATTTTGTAATCCCATCAAGTGGCTCTATATGTTTCTGCTCTCGTGACTGTGTTAATGTTTAACTGTTGTACCTTAAAGCCGAAATCAGTAACTATGCATACTGTAACCAAGGTATTGGGCTTACAGAGTTGTTTGTTGTATAAAGAAAATTTTAAATGTTGTTGCAAACTAACAAGTTACATCATTTTAAAATTTCTTTCCTCCCCCTTTTTTTGCCCACAAATGGTATTATAAAGCTTGCTTAGTCAAAGAAGAGAGACTAAACAAGGGTAAAACTTTTAACAGTACAGAATTTGCCATCATTTCATTGCCTTGATTCTAACTGTTTGTGTCCTAAGATGCAAAAGAAGTCAGTGGCTTTTAACTGTTTACAAATAGAATGTGATTGTAAAATGTACAGTTTGGTTGTGTTTGAATTATGAGATTTCTTCAGATATAATAAACCATGACTTTTTGGCTGCTCACCATTAAATGTCTCTTTTTTGTGAATTTATTTGTAGGCTCTCTTTTATAATGAACGTTTCAAAGTTGCTGTGTATGAGGGTTCTCATAGAGCAACCGATTAAAAAAATCTAAGCAAATATTTGAATATTTTATCCGAACTTATCCACAATTTCACCCTGAAATAATGTGAGATCAATGGGAAACTGTAGCTTGCTCCTTCCTACCCTCTTTGAGCATCTTTGGGATCTTGTTGCTCAAAAACTCCTCTGTGACTTCATCCTCCCCACCATTTGTGCCCATCTCAAGCCTCAGCAAGAGACCGTTGGAACATGAAGCTTAATGACTTGCCCGTGTGCTAGTGCTACACTCTCATACCTCTGTTACACGGTGAGAAATGCCACAGCCTGGACCGGCCTTTTCTTCCCCTCCTGGCCCTGGCTCCCCGCCGCAGGAGCCCCGGGCAGAACCTGTGTGTACTTCAGTGTACGACTGCAAACCGTGTTCCTGCTTGCCAGGTGTGAGCTGACGAAGTCGGACACCTTACTATAAGCAAATGTTGTTCAGTGCATTCAGTGTATATTGACTTCCATACTGGTTTTTCCAAAAACCAAAGGTAGCTTTGAAAAACCACGTCTGGAGATGTTTGAAACTAACGTTAAGCTGATGATGACCTTTGGGGCTTTGAGTAGTATATATTGACTTCATAACTGCGTTCATTGTATTGTTCAAGTGTTTGGGAGGTTTTTGCGCTTGTTATGTGGAAATAAAAGTGTTTGATTTTTAAAAACTTGAAAGTGGTTTTGAGTTTTACCTAGTCCTCTAGTAGTAACAGTTCCATTCCATACGTGACGCTCACTCCGGGGTCTTCCTAGATCCAGCCCACTGCCAGTGCCTCCATCTGGGCCATCTCCCTCAGCCCGTCCCTGACCATTCCGCTCCCCTGGGGTCCTCAGGCCCCAAGTCACTCAGCCTACAGGAGTCATGTCAGCCCCGGGGCACTGGCCACTCAGGGAATCTCATAGGCCTCACAGCTGTACTCCCTACCCCTGGTGGGCCTGGGCAAATCTGCCCAGCTCGCCAGAGCACTCCTCCCTACCCAGGGGAGCAGGTGGGTGAAGCAGGTGGACATTCGAGTCCAGAAGTCAAATTCTGATTGGACAGCGTGAAGGTGCAGGGATTGAGACAGAGGGGAGCACTCGCATCTGAGACCCAGGGATGGCGAGCATGCTGCGCCGGGCAAGTGGCCCGACGTCCAGCTAACGCTTTTTTACCACACACTGCTACCTGCCTGGCTTCCCTTCTTCAACAAAACTCAGTTCTTTTCCTGCCCATCCTTAGGTTTTGGACATGAGAGGTGGCTCCTCTGGACAAGAGCCAGAATTGGAATCCAAGTGAACCTTGAGAGCCCCTCCCAGACACCAGGCCTTTCGCCTGCCTGGCCTCTTCTCTGAATAACGTTCACAAGGTGAAGGGAGGCAGTGGTTGTGTAAAAGGGTCTCTGCCGTGTACTTCGAATGCCGTAAAGCTGTAGCATCGTGTTTTCCAAGTTGTCCAACATTTCCCCAAATTTAGTAGAGGATGGAGGATAGGGATCCCCCTGGGATCAAAGGGCAGAGTTCTGACCTTTCGTTTTTGGTCAGAATTGCGAGCCGGGCATGGTGGCACCTGTAACCTCAGTACTTGAGAGGCTGAGATAAGAGGATCCTGGGTTCGAGGACTCATGAGTCTCATCAGATAGTCTCATCAACTCAGACCCTGTTTCAAAAGAAAATAGGGCTGGGTATCTTAGAGGTACAATTCCCCTGAGTTCAATCCCCAGTACCAAAAATAAATAAATTTCATACCCATGGGGCATAGAGGTACACGCTTATAGTCCTAGCTAATCCGAAGGCTGAGGCAGAAGGATCGCAAGTTCCAGGCCAGATTTAGCAAGAACACCTTGGCTAAAATGTTTAATAAAAGGGCTGGGGCTATAGCTCAGTAGTTAAATATCCCTGTGCCCAGTCCCCAGTAAGGAGAAAGAACTACACAGATAATAGCTTTCGGAAGCTGGAAGCTGGGCCTGATAGTGCATGCCTGTAATCCCGGTATTTGGGAGGCTGACACAGGAGGATTGCAGGTTCAAGGACAGCCTCAGTAGTTTAAGACTCTCAGCAACCTAAAGAGCCCTGTTTCAAAACAAAACAAAACAAAAAAATTCAAAGAGCTGGGGGAGCCGCTCAGAGGTAGAACACCCCTGGGCTCACAAACAAAAAGGAAATGAAGCATTTGGCCTCATCATATCTTCTTATCTAAAAATTTGTCTTAAGGAGGCAGTAAAATTCCTTTAAAAAGCCTCTGATGCTTCAGATAGTGAGCCCCCTCTGTCCCCACAGATCACAGAACCCACACATCCTGCTTCAGGGCCAGGGCTGGGAAGCTTCCTCCTGAGCTGTCACCAAGCGTTGGGTAGCAGGGAGTTAACTCTGGTGAGGAGGCCAGAGTGACTCCCCCCTGGCAGAACCAGCCTTGAGTGTGTGGCCCAGCCAAGCCCCGTCCTGCTAACGATGTGGACCCACTAGGAAGGGCAGCAGCCTAGGTGGACGGCAGCCGCTGTGCGGCGGGGCAGCTCTGGGCAGTGGGGGAGCCGTGTGCACCGCCCAAGCAGATGACCCAGGACCGAAGCAGCCTGCAGACCAGCACCCAAGACGGGCTATGCAACACAATCATACCCTAAACCAACTGCCTCGTAATTGATTTCATAGTTTATCGTGGTACTGGGGATAGAACCCAGTGGACTTCTACCTCAGAGCTACACCCTCAGCCTTATTATTACTATTTTTTTTTTCATGTTACTGAGGCTTTTCTACCTCCAGGCTATACTCCCAGACCTATTTTATATTTATTTGGAAACAGGGTCTCACTGCGTTGCTGAGAGCCTCACTCAGTAGCTGAAGCTGGCTTCAAACCTGCGAGATCCTCCTGTCTCAGCCTCCCAAGCTTTGGGATTACAAGCATGCGCCACCACACCCAGTTTATTATTATTATTATTATTATTATTATTAATTATTATTTATTGAAACACAGTCTCACTAAGTTTCTGAGGCTGGCTATGAAGCTTTGATCATCCTTGTGTCAGTCTGCCAAATATTTTGATGACAGGTAGATACGACCATACCTGGCCCCCCTTCCCAGACCTTTTTAATTTTTATTTTGAAACAAGATCTCCGTAGGCTGATCTCAAACCTGAGATCCTCCTGCTTTAGCCTCCAAGTACTGAGGTTTACAGGCAGGGGCTACCGTGCTCGGCAATGGCATAATTTTTTTGGAAGCCCTTCTACCTCCGGGCCTATTTTTACATTTTTATTTGGAAACAGGGTCTCCTAAGCCAGCACACGCGGCTGGCTTCGAACCTGCACCATCCTCCTCTCTGCCTCCTAAGCGCGGGGATTACAAGCATGCGCCACCACGCCCGGCCTAATGGCATAATTTTTAAAAATCAATTTCCTTAAGCTAGGCGTGGAGGTGCATGCTTGTAATCTCAGCATTTGGGAGGCTGAGACAGGAGGATCGTGGTTCTTAGCCTCATCTACTTAGTGAGACTATTTGCAACCCAGTGAGACCCTGTTTCAAAATAAAGAATAAAAACTAGGGCAGGGGGTGTAGCTCGGAGGTCGAATGCCCCTGGGTTCCATTCTCAGTACCACATAATAAATAAATAAATAAATTTTTAAAAATCAATTTCTTAAGTGAATTTCTTTACAAAGTTGATGTCATTACCTTGTACAAAAAACACTTGCTGCTTAATGCTGCATGCCACAAATAAAAGATCTATAAAAGAAACTCACAAAACTCACAAGACACACATATATTCAGTGTGGATAGAGAACTAACCATCAAAGTGAAAAGGGGAGATTAGAAAATGTTCAAGCCGGGCGTGGTGGCGCACGCTGGTAATCCTAGCACTTGGGAGGCTGAGACAGGAGGATTGCTCAGGTTCGAAGCCAGCCTCCACTACTTAGTGAGGCTCTCAGCAACTTAGTGAGACCCTGTTTCCAAATAAAATATAAAATAGGCCTGGGAGTATAGCCCAGAGGTAGAAAGCCCCTGGTTTCACCCCCAGTACCCCCCCCCCAAAAAAAAAAAGTTCAAGAGAGCTGGCTGTGGTGGCATAGGCTTATAATCCCAGTTCCCCTCTGGGTCCAGCCCTGCTCCTTCCCCTAACTGTACATAATATTGAAATTGGTATTGATAACTCTGTATATAAACAGCATTATTAAAATTTTTTGGTACCAGAGATTGAGCCTGGGGTATGTTTCCTCTGAGCTACACCCCCCGGTCCAATTTTATTTTTATTTTTTAAACTGTGTGTGTGTGTGTGTGTGTGTGTGTGTGTGTGTGTGTGTGTGTTTGTGTGTGTGTGTGTGTATGTATTTGCAGGACTGGGGATTGAACCCAGGGGATTTCTATCTCTGAGTTACACTTTCAGTCCCATTTTATATTTTATTTGGAAACAGGGTCTCACTAAGTTGTGAAGGGCCTCACTAAGTAGCTGAGGCTGGCTGCGAACCTGTGATCCTCCTGTCTCAGCCTCTCAAGTACTGGGTTTACAAGCGTGTGCCACCACGCCCAGCTCATTTTTACTTTGAAACAGGGTTTCACAAGGTTGATGAGAGTCTCACTACTTGCTGAGGCTTTCCTCGAACCTGCAATCCTCCAGTCTCAGCCTCTCAAGTACTGGGTTTACAAGCGTGTGCCACCACGCCCGGCTCAACATGGCATTATTTGAACTGTTTACTTCATCAAGTCTCCCCCTTCCTCTCCACATCTCTCTCCCCAATCACCTTCCAATATTCAACTAGTATCACCCTTTATTTACCTGAAACCCCTTTTATTTCCCAATTTCTCTCTAGCTTCCATATGTAAGTGAAAACATCCGGCTCTTCACTTTCTGGGATTGGCTAATCTTTCTTAGCATAATATGCTCTAGGTCCTTCCAGTCCATTTTCTTTCTTTCTTTTTCTTTTATTCTTTTCTTTTGTGTGTGTGTGTGTGTGTGTGTGTGTGTGTGTGTGTGTGTGTCTAGGGATAGAACTCAGGGGCATTCGACCTCCGAGCTATACCTCCAGCTCTACTTTTTATTCTTTATTTTGAAACAGGGTCTCATTGAGTTGCAGAGGGCCTCACTAAGTAGCTGAGGCTGGCTCCGAACTGCGATCCCCCTGCCTCAGCCGCCCGAATGCTGGGATTACAAGCGTGCGTCACCACGCCCGATTTCATCCATCTATTTCCCTGCTTTAAAAGCTTTAGGTTTTTTTTTTTTTTTTGGTGTTTATTGTTAGCACATGTTCCTATATGCTTTCACCTGCTTTTTCTGCTGTTCCTCACTGCAGAACATTCCGCATAAGCCCCCGTGAGCCTTATTCACCGTGGGACCACAGCTTCATGAGGGACCCCTGTGCTGGGCCTGCTCAGTGTCTTGACTTTCCTGGCAGATACAGAAAACTACAGGCATGCTTTATAAAGTTGCAAAGAACTAAATGTGTGTGTGCATGCATATGTGTGCACACACACACATACACACCAGGACAAGTAATGTGAGTTTTTTCTTCTATTCAAATTGATACGTTGGCCAGGTGTGGTCTGGAGCTGGAACCAAGGGGCATTCAACCTTTGAGCTATAGCCCCTGCCCTATTTTTTTTATTCTTTGTGTGTGTGTGTGTGTGTGTGTGTGTGTGTGTGTGTGTGTGTGTGGTACTGGGGTTCCTGGAAACCCTTCTACCTCCAGGCTCCACTCCCAGACCTTTTTTTTTTTTTTTTTTTTAAATTTAGAAACAGGTTCTCTTAAACCAGCGAGGCTGGCTTCGAACCAGTGCGATCCTCCTGTCTCCGCCTCCCAAGCATGGGAATTACAAGCGTGCACCACCATGCCCCGCGTATTGGCACACACTTGTGATCCCAGTATTTGGGAGGCTGAGATAGGAGGATAACAGGTTCATGTCCAGCCTCAACTACTTAGTGAAGCCCTCTGAAACTGAGACCCTGTTTCAAAATAAAACAAAGAATAAAAATAGGAAGCTGGGCATAGTGGTGCACACTTGTAATCCCAGCATTTGGAAGACTGAGAAAGGAGGATTCATGGCCTCAGCTACTAGGCCCTTTGCAAACCAGTGAGACCCTGTTTCAAAACAAAAATAGAGCCAGACGTGGTGGCACACGCATGTAAATCCCAGCATTCGGGAGGCTGAGACCAGAGGATCACGGTTCGTGGACAGCCTCAGCTACTTAGTGAGGCCCTCTGCAACTTAGCGAGACCCTGTTTAAAAATAAAGAATAAAAAATAGGGCAGGGGGTGTAGCTTGGAGGTCAAATGCCCCTGGCTTTCATCCCCAGACCCGCAAAAAAAAAAAAAAAAAAAAAAAAATAGGGTTGTAGTTCAGAGGATGCTTGGAGGTAGAATGTTCCTGGGTTCCATCCCCAATACCACACACACACACACACACACACACACACACACACACACACACACACACAAAAAAAAAAAAAAGAATAAAAATAAGGCTGAGGTTGTAGCTCAGAGAAAGAATGCCCCTGAGTTCGATCCCCAGTACTGAAAAAGAAAATATGTTGAGTCAAGAAAATGAAAGAACTGATAGCTCAGTTGCAGCTTAAGCAAATCTTTGTTGCAAAGTAAGAAATAGAAAACGAAGACAAAGCAACAGGCCCAGAGACACACTGGAGGGCCTGAAAATGGAACTCTCCCTTCTCTCAGATCCTGACCCTTAAATACAGTTTTTACTGATATTCTCCTATCGACGTTACCAAGTCAACAGACTAGCGACTCCTTTTCCCAGGCAGGTGGTATTATCTTGTCTCTGAATCTTTCTCGACCTCTAATGTATTGGCTGCCCAGCATTTATGGGTGCCTTGAGGTAACATATGGAGACCACCCCGTAGATCAAGGCCAGGTCACGGAGGAAAGGGAGGCAGGCGCTGTTGGCAGCGGTGCAGCTGTGTGTAATCGCCAAGGCCAAGGCCTAGGCTCTGGCTCTCTTTATAGTTTTAAAATGCGCCAGGCAGAGCTACGTGTGATCTCAGGGCTTTTAATTGCTTTATATTTTTAAGGCTCTAATTGCGTCTACACTCTTCCTATGGGCAAAGAGGAGGGGAGGGGAAGTTCTGAAGTGTTACTGGCCAAGCTGCAGTCTCTCCCTGCCTGAGTGCCTACGCACACCCAGGCGCTGTCCTCTTTGCATTTTTATTTGGAATCAATACCAGGGGACCGGGACAACTGAATAAGGCCAGCGGATTGGCGGGATGTCACAGGAAGGAGCTGTCAGCCCCTGATGCCTCTCGATCTCACCCGTTGGACACCTGTAAGGGGCCAAGTCAGTGGTTTCCATAAAAGTGGCTTACTGAACTGGGCGGAGTGTGTTAGCTCCAGGGTGCAATCGGTTAGCACACGGTACTTATAAGAACTGGGTATGATGGCACACGCCTGTGATCTCAGTACTTCGGAGGCTGAGATGGGAGGATCACAGGTTCCAGACCAGTCTCAGCAACTTAGTTAGCAAAACCCTCAGCAATTTAGCAATACCCTGCCTCAAAATAAAAAATAAAAAGAGCCAGGGTAGCTCATAAATAGAATTTCCTTGGGTTCAATTCCCAGTGCCCCCCGGTATACACACACACACACACACACACACACACACCAAAAAAAAATAAGACTCCTATCGGATGGCCTTGCATTATTATTTACCATTTAAAGTACCCTTGCATCTGGGCGTGGTGGCTCACACCTGAAATCCTAGTATGTAGGAGGCTGAGGCAGGAGGATCACAGGTTTGAAGCCAGCATCAGCAGTTTAGCAAGACCCTGTTTCAAAACAAAACTTAAAAGGGTGGGAGTGTAGCTCCCAGCATCTGGGCTCAATCCCTAGTACCATACAAAAAAAATACAAAAAAATGAATAATTTATAAAAAGTACCCTTGCAAGCAACCCTCTGCTCAGGCAACAGTTGTGGCAGCTCTGGTAGGCGTGCCCTTCAAGGCCCCCAGCCAGCCCTGGCAAGCAGGTCATCCTTACTTGTGGTTTTTCCCTCCCTGGAGTTTATTCGGTGCCTTACTTGCCTGTGAGTGGAGGAAGCGCCACTGGGGGGCGCACCGAGATGCCGTTTACTGCAAGGGGCTTTAGGAAGCAAGGTATTTAGCAAAGGAACTAGCAGGTCTTCCCCTACCGTCCTACCTTAATCACAAAAAGCCAAAATTCACAGCAGCCAAACGGACCACTGACAAAACTTTTGAAAATCTCCATCCTCTACAGACCAGCAATCTCATGGCTCTGACCTGACCTCAAGAGATTCTAGCCCGGCAAAGATCACTGACCACAGCCGGGCGTGGTGGCGCACGCTTGTAACCCCCGCGCTTGGGAGGCTGAGACAGGAGGATCGCACGGGTTTGAAGCCAGCCTCAGCTACTTAGTGAGGCTCTCAGCAACTTAGTGAAACCCTGTTTTCAAATAAAACATTAAAAAAAAAAGGTCTGGGAGTATAGCCCAAAGGTAGAAAGCCTCTGGGTTCCACCCCTAGTACCCCCCCCCCAAAAAAAAAATTATTGACCACGACATTCATATAACCTTGCTTACAATAGCAGAAACACCCAACAATACAATACCCCCAGCCCTGTTTTTTTATTTTATTATTTGGAAACAGGGTCTCACTAAGTAGCAGAGGGCCTTCACTGAGTAGCTGAGGCTGTCCTCCCGTGATCCTCCTGTCTCAGCCTCCCAAGTACTGGGATTAGAAGTGTGGGCCACCACGCCCGGCTGACCTTTCCAGATTTTAAAACTATATTTTCCTTTCCTTCCCAATTCGTGTCTCTGTGTTGTCAGCTTTGTATTGTTGGGACCAAAATACCCAACAGAAACAACTTGGAAGAGGAAAAAGTTTCTTTGGGCTGACAGTTGCAGTCCATGGTTGGGAAGCTCCATTGCCCTGGGCCTAAGGTAGGACAGAGCATCCTGACAGGAGGGCGTGCCAGAGGAAAGCTGCTCCGCTCAAGGCAGCGGGAAGAAGTGGGGGAGCGAGGGGGAGGGAGAGGGGGAGAGCCTGCCAACGCCAAGCTGGCTTTTACGGCTGAACCACATTGACCCGCTCATCAGGAGCCACCCCTCAAAGGCTCCAAATGTCATTAGCTGTGACTTTGAGGGTGAAGTTCCTGACACGTGGGTTGGGGGGGGAAATGCATTCAGACCACAGCGCCAAGCCGCCACGAATCCTCACCCACTCTCATAAGCTCCAAGAGTCCAGAAGCCTCACTCCAAACGCCAGCCTCTGCCGCCATGACTCACTGTTAAAGTATTTACTGATTAATTTGAAGGGTTCCCACTGCCTCACTAATAATCCTGGGAGGTTTAGTGGGCTGTAAGCAGCTCTTGTACAGACCTGGTTGCCATCATGAGGCTACCACGGATGGGACTGTTCATCAGGAAATGTTTGTGTGCACGCGCACACTCGTGTGAGTGTGTGTGTGTGTGTGTGTGTGTGTGTGTGTGTGTTATTGGGGATTGAACCTGAAACATGCTATACATTCAAGCTACATCACTGGCCCTATTTTATTTTTATTTTGAAACAGAGTCTTGCTAGGTTGATGAGGGCCTCATTACTTGCTAAGACTGGCCTCGCGATCCTCCTGTTTCATCCTCCCAAATACCGGGACAACAGGCATGGACCACCATGCCTTTTTTTTTTTTTTTTTTTTTTTTTCCCAAAACTGGGGATTGAAGCAAGGGGCATTCTACCTCTGAACTACACCACCAGCCCTATTACACTACCAGCCCTATTTTATTCTTTATCTTACTAAGTTTCAGAGGGCCTCACTAAGTAGCTGAAGCTGGCTGTGAATTTGTGATCCCCTGCCTCAGCCTCCCAAGTACTGGGATTACATGTGCCACCACACCCCACGCCTTTTTTTTTTTTTTTTTTTTTTGGTGGTACTGGGGGTGGAACCCAGAGGCTTTCTACCTCTGGGCTACATTCCCAGACCTATTTATATTTTATTTGGAAACAGGGTCTCACTAAGTTGCTGAGAGCCTCACTAAGTTGCTGAGGCTGACTTTGAACCTGTGCGATCCTCCTGTCTCAGCCTTCCAAGCGCGGGGATTACAAGCGTGCGCCACCACGCCCGGCATCATCCAAGCCTTTTTTCTTTTCTTAACACACATTATATGGCTTTGGGTTTAGTCGGAAGGTTTGTAAGAGCTTTTACAGATCGCGGGTTCATGCTCATTTGCCATAGAGAGCAGTTCTCAAACGTTTTGTTCTCAGGACTCCCTAACATTGGAAGGCCCCAGAGAGTGTACGTTAGGTAGAAGTGTATCTTCTACCTAAAGCATATACACATTTACCATATTAGACATCTCAATTAAGAAAACATTTTAAATATTTTTTATTTTAAAAAGAATAACAAGCCAGGTGTGGTGGTGCACACTTGTAATCTCAGCATTTGGGAGGCTGAGACAGGAGGATTGCGGTTCACAGACAGCCTCAGCTACTACATAGTGAGGCCCTTTGCAACTCAGTGAGACCCTGTTTCAAAATAAAGAATAAAGGACCGGGCGTGGTGGCACACGCTTGTAATCCCCGCGCTTGGGAGGCAGAGACAGGAGGATCGCGCAGGTTCGAAGCCAGCCATGCTGGCTTAGGAGACCCTGTTTCCAAAAATAAAATAGGTCTGGGAGTGTAGCCCAGAGATAGACGGGCTTCCAAGAACCCCAGTACCACCAAAATAAATAAATAAATAAATAAATAAATAAATAAATAAATAATAAAATAAAGAATAAAAAACAAGACTCGGGGGATACCTCAGGTAGAATGCCCCCTGGGTTCCATCCCCAGTACTGGAAAAAAAAAAAAAAAGCTGGGCAAGGAGTCATACACTTGTAATCCCAGTACTTGGGAGGCTGAGACGGGAGGACTACAGGCTCAAGGCTGGCCTGGGCAACTGAGCAAGCCAGTCAGTCTCAAAATAAAAAAATTAAAAGGGCTGGGGATCTAGATCAGGGGTAGAGCACTCCTGGTTTCAAGTCTCAGTTCTAAAAAAGAAGTGACCATGCGGAGTTGTGGACAAACATTTCAACCTCACCAACTAGCTTCTGTGGAGGTCAGGCGTGAAGAAACAGTATTTCCCCCTTGAAGGCACCACTGGCATCACATCTGTGATCCCAGCACTTGGGAAGCTGAGACAGGAGGATCACAGGTTCTAAGCCAGCCTCAGCAACTCAGTGAGGCTCGCATCGATTTAGTGAGACCCTGTTTTCCAAATAAAAAAGATATAATAGGGCTGGGGGTGTAACTCCGGGGTAGAACACCTCTGGGTTTAATCTCCAGCACCACAAAAAAAGAAAAAAATAGGCTAAGTGTGGCTTAGAAGTAAACCGCCTCTAGGTTCAATCCACAGTAAAAATAGGAAGGAAGGGGGAAGGGAGGGAGGGAAAGAAAAAGACTAAGGCTTGGATTCCCAGCACAACACGCAAGGCAGGTGGCTCGTGGTTACCCGGAGGGAGCGCGTCCCTCAGGGAGAGAGATGGTGTCAGGCTTGCCCAGCAGTGACCACAGGTCAAGTCTCCACTCACTGTATCCCTCTGAGGCTTTATTTAATCTCCCGTGAAGGGCATTTTGTATACCTGTCTGCAAAAGCGGGGTGTAGGCGCATGCGCTTGCAAAGTGGGTTTTCTCCCTCCATCCACTGGTCCAGGGGGAAACTGGCTGTTGTGGGGCGGGGGGTTAGGTGACCGGTCACGGTTACTAATTAACAAATGGATCTTGTCTCACCCTGGAGCGGGACTCTCAGGCTGTAGGATTTACAACAAACAGCAGCACTTGGGTGGGTAGGGAAGGTATGTTTTTATTTTAGGCATTTGTTTTTTTTTTTTTTTGCTAGTGCCTGACCCAGAGCCTGGAGCATGCTAGGCGAGGGCCGGGCCGCTGAGCTACACCCCAGCCCTGAAGGTGGGGTAACTAACTAGTTAATTAATTAGCATGTGTGTGGTACTGGGGATTGAATTCAGGGGCATTCTATCTCTTAGGTACACCTCCAGCCCTATTTTATTATTATTATTATTTTTAATTTTGAAACAAGGCCTCACTAAGTTGCTAAGGCTCATCACGAACTTGCAATCCTCCTGTCTCAACATCCTAAGTACTGGAATTATAGGTATGTGCCACCACGCCCACTTGAAGGTGGGTATTCGTTTATTTATTTATTTATTTATTTATTTATTTATTTATTTATTTTTGCGGGTCTGAGGATGGAACCCAGGGGCTTTTGACCTCCAAGCTACACCCCCTGCCCTATCTTTCTTTTCTTTCTTTCTTTCTTTCTTTCTTTCTTTCTTTCTTTCTTTCTTTCTTTCTTTCATTTTTTTGGTGGTACTGGGGTTCCTGGAAACCCTTCTGCCTCTGGGCTACACTCCCAGACCTATTTTTATACTTTTTAAAATTTGGAAACAGGGTCTCTTAAACCAGAGTGGCTGGCTTCGAACCTGCGTGATCCTCCTGTCTCCGCCTCCCAAGCACAGGATTACAAGCGTGCGCCACCACGCCCGGCTTTTTTTATTCTTTATTTTGAAACTGAGTCTCACTGAGTTGCGGAGGGCCTCACTAGGTAGCTGAGGCTGTCCGAAACTGTGATCCTCCGGTCTAAGCCTCCCGAATACTGGGATTACAAGCATGTGCCACCAAGCCAGGCCGAAGGTAGGTTTTTATTTTATTTATTTATTTATTTATTTTTATTTATTTATTTTTTGCGGGTCTGGGGATGGAACCTAGGGGCATTTGACCTCTGAGCTACACCCCCTGCCCTATTTTTTATTCTTTATTTTGAAACCGGGTCTCACTGAGTTGCAGAGGGCCTCACCAAGTACCTGAGGCTGTCCGCGAACCCATATCCTCCAGGTCTCAGCCTCCCGAATGCTGGGATTACAAGTGTGCACCACCATGCCCGGCTTATTTATTTTTAAAACACACCTTTTTTTTTTTTTATGTGGTGGTACTGGGATTCCCGGAAGCCCTTCTACTTCTAGGCTACATTCCCAGACCTATTTTATGCTTTTTATTTATTTTTATTTATTTTTATTTTATTTTTTATTTTTTTTGCAGGTCTGGGGATGGAACCCAGAGGCATTTGACCTCCAAGCTACACCTATTTTTTATTCTTTATTTTGAAACCAGGTCTCACTGAGTTGCAGAGGGCCTCACTAAGTAGCTGAGGCTGTCCGCGAACCGCGATCCTCCTGTTTCAGCCTCCTGAATGCTGGGATTACAAGTGTGCGCCACCACGCCCGGTTTATGCTTTTTATTTTTGGAAACAGAGTCTCTTAAACCAGTGTGGATGGCTTCGAACCTGTGCAATCCTCCTGTCTCTGCCTCCCAAACTCAGGGATTACAAACATGCACCACCACACCTGGCTGAAGGTAGGTTTTTAAAAGGCTATAAACCAGGAATGGTGGTGCTTGCCCTTAATCCCAGCATTTGGGAGGCTGAGCCAGGAGGCTCACAGGTTTGCAGCCAGCTCAACAACTGAGAGAGGACCTCTACAACTTTGAGACCCTGTTTCAAAAAAAATAAAATAGGGAGCTTAGCTCAGAGGTAGAGTGCCCCTGGATTCAATTCCCAGTAAAACACACACACACACACACACACACACACACACACACACACACAGAGTGTAGATAATTCCAGAAGGAATGATTGCTGTTTGCATAGTCCAGACTTAGATTTGCACACTAGGAGAAAGAAGTGACTCAGAGATAGAGGCTTCCTTCCTTCCTTCCTTCCTTCCTTCCTTCCTTCCTTCCTTCCTTTCTTTCTTTCCTTTTTGTGTGTGGTACTGGGGGTGGAACCCAGGGGCTTTTCTACCTCCAGGATATTCCCCCATACCTATTTTATACTTTATTTGGAAACAGGGTCTCACTAAGTTGCTGAGAGCCTCACTAAGTAGCTGAGGCTGGCTTCGAACCTGTGCGATCCACCTGTCTCAGCCTCCCAAGTGCTGGGATTACAAGCGTGCGCCACCACGCCTGGCTGAGATAGAGGGTTTCAAATCAAGAGTCACCCACATCCCTTGACACACACAGCTAATATTTATTTATTTATTTATTTATTTATTTATTTATTTATTTTATTTATTGTTTGCAGTACTGGGGATGGAACCCAGGGACATTTTACCTCTGAGCTACACCCCCAGTCCTATTTTTTTATTCTTTATTTTGAAACAGGGTCTCACTGAGTTGCAAAGGGCCTCACTAAGTAGTAGCTGAGGCTGGCCGAGAACCGCGATCCTCCTGTCTCAGTCTCCCGAATGCTGGGATTACAAGCGTGCATCACCACGCCTAGCTTTTGTGCTAATTTTGTATGACTTACTAAAGCTTATAAATCAGGAGAGTTCATAGAACCGTCCAGACCCTGGGGCTTCTCTTGAAAAGTCAAGGACCTTGATGACTGAGACCCAGGGATGGGCTGGCACTAAATCCTGGCAGGAGACAGCTGGAGAAGGACCACAGCCTCCCCCTCCTGCTGGCGACATTTGCTGAATCTATCGTTCACACCTTTGCACTCATTTTTGAAAGGAATACTTTAAATACAATAAAATGCTTAAATCTTGATTCAGTCTGTTGGACTCTAACAATAGTATATACCCATATAATCATTGCCTTTGACAATAGAAATTTCCATCACTGCAGAAAGTGCATTCAATTCAATTGTGGTATTGGGGATAGAACCCAGGGGCACTCTAACTCTAGGCTGCACCCCCAGCCCTTTTTATTTTTTATTTATTTTTTGTTTGTTTGAAATCAGGGGTTTCTCTAGGTTCCTGAGAGTTACTATGTTGCGGAGCCTGTCCTGGAGCCTGCCATCCTCCTGTCTCAGTCTCCCAAGTACTAGGATTACAGACACGGGCCACCACGCCGGGCTCGCCCTCCGACTTCTGTCCCCATAGTCTTCTTCCCTGCTCTTGGACTTCATAAACGTGGAATAATAAGGTATGTACTCTTTTGTGCTTCTTGGGCTCAGCGTAACGCGTCTGAAACTCGCCTGTGGTGCCGTGTGCCTCTGTAGTCTGGCTCTTTTACACAGCTGTCTGTGTGCACGCACACCGCGCTGGCTCTCCCCCGCCCACCCACCCGCGGGCATCTGAGCTCTTGCATTTTGCAACTGTTATGAGCGTGGCCATGAGGAACATTTGTGCACAAGTGTTCACAGGAACCTAGGTTTTCATTCTCAGGTGATCCTAGAGGAGGGGTATGTCAGCGTGGCAGAAAACAACCAAATGATTCTCCAACATGGGTCTAACATTGTTCTCTTGGGTTATGGATATAGCCCAGTGGTAGAGCACTGGCCTGACATGCATACATTGCGCTGGTCTATTCTTTATTGTTGTTGTTGTTGTTGTTATTATTATTATTATTATTAGTAGTAGTAGTAGTAGCAGCAGCAGCAACAGTACTGGGACATGAACCCAGGAGCATTCTACCTCTGAGTTGTACCTCCAGTCTTTTCAATTTTTATTTTGAAACAGGGTCTTGTAAATTGCTGAGGCTGGCCTCAAATCTGCAATCAGCAATCCTTCTTTTTCAGCCTCCCAAGTACTGGGATCATAAGTTCTGGGATTACAGACATGTGCTAACCTTTTTTTTTTTTTTTTGTACTATACTATTAATTGAACCCAGGTATATTCTACCTCAGAGCTACATCCCAGTCCTTTTTTTTTTTTTTTTTTTTTTTTTGGTGGTACTGGGGTTCCTGAAAACCCTTCGACCTCCGGGTTACACTCCCAGACCTATTTTTTATTTTTTATTTGGAAACAGGGTCTCTTAAGCCAGCGCGGCTGGCTTCGAACCTGCGCGATCCTCTTGTCTCTGCCTCCCAAGCGCGGGGATTACAAGCGTGCGTCACCACGCCTGGCCATCCCAGTCCTTTTAATTTTTCATTTTGGAACAGGATCTTGCTAAGTTGCTAAAGTTGTCCTTGAACTTGTGATCCTCCTGTCTCAGCCTCCCAAGTACTGGGATTATAGGTGTGCACCACCGCACCGGATTTACCCCTTCTTTATAGCAGCAAAAGCAAAACTGAAAAACCTGTTAATCAGAGCAATTGTTGCAGGCGACAAGCCGGTAGCCGGCGTTCCCCACGTGGTGTGTGTGTTAACAGTCATGAAGTGGAGCAGGGCCTCGGGGCTTCCGGGGAGCCGAGCTATGGCTGTCCCTTCACCTGGTACCCGCGCTCTCCATTGGCCACTTCCCTTCCTGACTTGCTTTCCCTCGGGGACCCTGGAACACGCCCAAGACCCCGAGATGTGCCTCAAGAAGGCGGGCCTGGGGCCCAGTCTGGGGAGCCAAAGTGCCATGCACAGTACCCACTGCCGTCCCTGGTGCCGAGCTCTGTGGCAGCAGACCCTCTGCCCCCTGCCCCCGCCATCCAAGCTGCCCCTCTACACATCTCTACCAGGGCAGGCGGCTGCCCCACCGGACCTGTCCTGTCTCTGCTCGCCCAGGTCACCCTCTGTCCAGCTGGATGCTTCTGCAAGCCCCTGGAACATCTAGAACCAAGTCTGGTTTTTTTTTTTTTGTTTTGTTTTGTTTTTGTACTGGGGATCGAATTCAAGGGTGCTTTACCACTGAGCTCCCAGCCCTTTCTAATTTTTTGTTTGTTTGTTTTTGGTGGTACTGGGGTTCCTGGAAACCTTTCTACCTCCAGGCTACATTCCCACACCTATTTTTTATATTTTTATTTGGAAACAGGGTCTCTTAAGCCAGTGAGTCTGGCTTCGAACCAGCGCCATCCTCCTGTCTCCGCCTCCCAAGCTCAGGGATTACAAGCGTGCGCCACCACGCCCGGCTTAGAACCAAGTCTGAATTCAGATCTCACCTCTGTTCCTTATAGGCTTCTGCTTCCTCATCAGGAAAATGGAGCCAGTAGTAGAACCTGTCTTAGCTGACCGTTGGGAAGACCGGGTGAGGAAACAGGCTTTTGGAACACGAGCCTGGCTCAGATGGAGGCAGGCTATTCTTTCTCTGGTTTCCTGCCACCAGGGGCTGCCTTGAGGACCCCCAGGACCCTGGCAGGCCGAGGGACACGGTGAGGATGGGGTTGGCTTTGGCTCCACTCCAGCCAGCAACTGCCCTGTGGCCATGTATGCCTGGTGTGTACAGATTTCCAGACTGTTCTAGAACAGTGTGGAATTCCAGGTTCTAGGACAGCCCCAGCAATTTAGAGAGGCCCTTAGCCTTAGCGATACCCTGTTTCCAAATAAAAAATAAAATAGGGGTAGGGGTATAGCTCAGAGGTTGAAACCCCCACCCCCCACCCCCGTTCAGTCCCTAGCATTTAAAAATTCAGAACTAAGCCAGGCATGGTGGAGCACCTTTGTAATCCTGGCATTTGGGAGGCTGAGACAGGAAGATTGTGGTTCATAGACAGCCTCAGCTATTTAGTGAGGCTCTCAGCAACTTAGTGAGACCCTGTTTCAAAATAAGGATAAGCTGGGCATGGTGGCACATGCTTGTAATTCCAGCACTTGGGAGGCTGAGACAGGAGGATCTCACAGGTTCAAAGCCAGCCTCAGCTACTTAGTGAGGCTCTTAGCAACTTAGTGAGATTCTGTTTCCAAATAAAGTATAAAATAGATCTGGGAGTATAGCCCGGAGGTAGAAAAGCCCCTGGGTTCCACCCCCAGTACCATACACACACAAAAAGAATAAAAAATAGGGCTGGGGGATATAGCTTGGAGGTAGAATGCCCCTGGGTTCCATCCCAGTACTGAAAAAAAAAATATTCAGAACTTAGTTTCAAGTCTCTTGATCTACAAATGCTAGTAACTAATTTAAAATATGAGGGATGCTCTGAGCACCCAGTGAAAGCCTTTGCGATGCCCCCTCTGGCTTTCCTGGTCATTGGCCCTATGTGTGCTCCAGCTGTGGCTCGGCCCTTTCTTACGGTTTCTCTGGGCTCCAGATGCCTCATCTCTGCCCTCTCTTGATCTAGAGAGCATAGGAGCAAGGGGCTGGACCGCCACGGTCACTGTTGTTGCTGACGCTACTGCTATCTGTGGCTGTAAAATTCCGGCCGGGCACTTTCCCTTTATCCACTCCCCCCAACCCCCAGCATCTCTCCTCCCCTCCCCCCCAGCTGTCCCCAGTCTGCCGCTTCCAGCTTCCAGCAGCGTGGAGGCTGGACAGTGGAGGAGTGGGTAAAGGAGGCCAGACTGTGCCCAGCTCCAGCGGCTTCCCCACCCCTCGGAATCATGGGCTCCCTGCCAGGTGAGGGCCCCAGCAAAGGCAGCCCACGAGGCAGGCCTCCTTCCCCACAGGGACCTGCTCAGAGTTCAAGGGTCCGGGGGCGATCATTCACGCTTCCTTTAATCCTGCTGCCGCTGACGCTGGAGTTTGGAGTTTGACCCTCCTGAAGGTTTTCTAAGTCCAGGCTCTGGAAGGCGCCACTGTCCTCTGTCGCTCTCTGCTGTAAGCAGAGAGAAGCCCTGACGTCCCCCTTCTCACAGCCACCTGCGCCTCCTGCTGCCGCCGAAGCTCCCAGCAGCATCCAGAGCAGCGAAGCCTGCACCAGGTAAGACACCCTCCTCCCTCGGCGGCAGACACCTGCTCTGCAAGCCTGGGAGCTGGGAGCAGGGGGGACAGGGAGATGGCCTGGCAGAAGGGCCCCGGCTGTGAACCTGGGGTGGGCTCAGCCCCTCTCTGCAGAGAAGACTCGTGAGGCTCCAAGCAGACAGAGGGGGTATGAGCGCTTGGCTGGTGGGGCTTAGCAGCTGGCAGCCCCTCGTGTGGGTCTCAGCTCTACCAAGTTACCAAGTTCAGGGACAGGGAGCCACTCAGAGCCTCATGTGTTTTATCTGTCAAGTGAGAACGTGAACCTTGTTGACTTAGCCCAGTTCGGAGATGTAATGAAGGCTCTATCTATGTAAGCCACCAAAGCTAGGCTGCTGCCCAGGACACGGCAAGCAAGGCATGCCAGACTCATGCAGAGTTCTGCAGCCTGGCCCTCCTCTCACGCCGTGGGTAGCACAGCCATCCCCAGTTCACAGGCGGGCCTTCGAGCCGTGAAGCCGCTTGCTCAGGGTAACAGATCCGGAGCGGTAAAGCTGAGGCTCAGCTCTGTGGCCGTGAGCTTGTCCTCGGGGTCGGTGGGATTCAAATGGGATTTTGCTGAATAACTCTGGAACTGCAGCTGGTAGAAGAGTCCTTGCTCTCACTGAGGGCATGCGGGTGCACGCCTATAATTCTAGTACTTGGAAAGCTGAAATGGGAGGACCACAGGTTCGCAGCCAGCCTGAGCAACTTAGCAAAAACTAATACCCTAGGCCAGGCGTGGTGGCCACGCTTGCAATCCCCGCGCTTGGGAGGCTGAGACAGGACGATCGCACCGGTTCGAAGCCAGCCTCGGCTACTTAGTGAGGCTCTCAGCAACCTAGTGAGACCCTGTTTCCAAATAAAGTATAAAATAGGTCTGGGAGTATAGCCCGGAGGTAGAAAAGCCCCTGAGTTCCACCCTCAGTACCACAAAAATAAAATAAAATAAAATAACCCCCTCAGTAACTTAGTGAGACCTTGTTTAAAAAAAAAAATTTTTTTTTTTAAGGAGCTAGAGTTGGTCGTGGTGGGACACGCTTGTAATCCCAGTACCTGGGAGGCTGAGCCAGGAGGATCTGGGTTCGCGGACAGCCTCAGCTACTTAGGCCCTCTGCAACTTAGTGAGACCCTGTTTCAAAATAAAGAATAAAAAATTGGGCAGGGGGTGTAGCTTGGTAGAATGTCCCTGGGCTCAACCCCTAGCACACACACAAAAAAAAGAAAAAAACAAACAGGAGCTAGGCTTGGTGAATGTCACCATTCCATTCCTAGTACTTGGGAGGCTGAGAGGAGGATCACAGGTTCGAGGACAACCTCAGGATGTAGTGAGACTCTCATCAAACTAGTGAGACTCTGTTTCAATAATACAAATAAAATAGGGCTAGAGGTGTGGTGTGGAGGCAGAATGCCCCTAGGTTCTAATCCCCAGTGCCATAAACAAACAAAAATAAAAATTTTAAAAAAAGGAACTAAGCCAGGCGTGGTGGCCCACACTTGTCATCCCAGCATTTGGGAGGCTGAGATCAAGGCTCCCGGTCCGCGGCCAGCCTCAGCTACTTAGTGAGGCCCTTTGCAACTCAGTGAGACCCGGTTTCAAAATAAAGAATAAAAAATAGGGCTGGGGATGTAGCTCGGAGGTAGTATGACTCTAAATTCCATCCCCAGTACTGAAAAGAAAAAAAAAAAAGGAGCTAGGCATGGTGGTGCGTGCCGCTAATCCCAGTACTTGGAAGTCTGAAACAGGAGGATTGCAGGTTCAGTGACAACCTTAGCAAGTAATGAGGCTCCTCAACCTAGCCAGACCCTGTTTCAAAAATAAAAATAAAATAGGGCTGGGGGAACTAGGCATGTGAGCGCATTCTTGTAATCCCAGTACTTGGGAAGCTGAGATAGGAAAATCACAGGTTCGAAGCCAGCCTCAGCTACTTAGTGAGGCTCTCAGCAACTTAGACCCTGTTTCAAAATAAAGATAACAAAATAAAGAATACAAAATATGGCTTGGGGTATAGCTCAGAGGTAGAATACTCCTGGGTTCAACCTCCAGCACCCCCCAGAAATAGGGCTGGGGGTGTGGCTCAGAAGTAGAATGCCCCTAGGTTCCATCCCCAATGTCACACACACACACACACACACACACACACACACACACACACACACACCTGCCTTGCCCAAAGGGAATCCTGAGCTATGGCTTTGGAATATGTCATCCCTCCTTGGGAGGCCACTGGGCACAAGGGTCTAGAGGAAAAGCTTTAAACCCCTGCATGCGCTTGTTCCAAGGCTGTTGGTAGAGTGTGTGCTCTGCTCCGGGGACACGGGGAGTGAGACTGATGTGGTCTCTGTCTCCGTGAAGCTCACGGTATAGACAAGCAGAACAACAGAGCTCCACAAATCCGCTCTTCCCCTGGGAGAGACTGATGCGAAGTCATGTCTGCTACAAACGCAAATATCTGTAGGACCCAGTGTACACTGAGGCCAAGAGAAAGCTGCTTTGGAAGTGGACCCAGCAGGCTGAAGAGGAGGAGGAGGTGGAGGAGGAGGAGGGGGAGGGCTGACACAGTAGCACATGGCTGTCCCAGCTACAAGGGAGGCTGAGGCAGGAGGATCCCAAGTCTGAGGATAGCCTCAGCCACTTAGTGAGACTCAGTTCAAAAGAAAATAAAAGCCTCTGGGTTCCATCCCCAGTACTGGAAAGAAAGAAAGGAAGGAAGGAAGGAAGGAAGGAAGGAAGGAAGGAAGGAAGGAAGAAAGGAAGGAAGGGAGAGAAAGGGAGAGGAAGAAATAAAGAGAGAGGAAGAAAGAAAGAGAGAGGAAGAAAGAAAGAGAGAGGAAGAAAAATAAAATAAAATGGGCTTGGGATGTAGCTCGGTGGAAAAACAGCCTTAAATTCAATTCCCAATACAAGAAAAAAAAAAAAAAGACGAGGAGTTTGTCAAGCAGAGCGTAGGGTGGAGCATCCCAGGCGAGGGATAGGAGGGATGGGACAGCAAGCACAGAGGCTAGGACTGCGCCGCCGTGTCCTGATGCTGGGGTGTGGGCAGCGGATGCAGATGCCGTGAGCTGATTACGGCTGTGCAGATGCACATGGGGGTGGGTTAAAAGGAAAGGGTGAAAAGACCGCCAGTCCTTGATCTAGCTTAGACAGAAATGAGCGGGTGGGCAAGGGCAACCAAAGTAAAAGTAGGAGAGGAGGGGATTCAGGCTCTGATTGGGGAACAGAGGAGAAAGGAACTAGGGGTAAAGAGACCTGGGATCCGAGAGAGCGAGGCTATGGATTCTCTGACAGCATTTTGTACTCCGTGGCATCTTTGGAACTTGGGTACAGTGCCTGGTACCCAGAGGTGCTCATAGACCACTTGAATGGATGGATGGGTGAACCTATGGATGGATGGATGCATGGATAATGCAGGTTTCTGGCATGAGCAGCAGAGTAAATGAAACTGCCAGCTAATGGGATGTTTTCTGGCTTGCACGCGCTAACTCTGACCTGTCTCTTGGGCATCTGTGAGAGAGAGGCCACGCTGGCATTTGGATGGACAGGTCTGGGCTGAGCAGGTGCCTCGTGACATCCGTTCTTTCCAGGAACTGTGAGATAGGTCATCCCTGAAGGGTGCGGGAAGCGGAGGAAGATGCTTACCTGGACACACCTGTTGGGCAAAGCTGCCTTGTCCTGCTGTGCCAAGGATTTCTTTCTGAGTTTCTGGAAGAGTTGCGGCTCTTCCTGTGGAGTTGGGATGAGCCAGCCAACATCCTAGAGTCTGTCTGTTGGCTTTTTTCTGGAATCCTGTTCCTAAGGAACACCGGCTCGTCAGAGAACAGCTCCTTCCTTCTGCAGCTCTGTGTGCGCCGGCCCTGGCTGCCTGCAGGATCTCCTTCTAACCTCTAGTGGGGATGCCTCTGCCAGCAGCCTCCCCTTGACTTGGGGCAAAAGCCAGCCTGGGGGCATGAGGTGGCCAGGGACCTCTCCCAGACAGGAGAGGCTGCAGGCCATGCTGGGCCTTCTAGTCACATCTGGAGTGTTCCCAGATGAGGGTTCATGTGTCACAGGGTAGTGAGGAGCTCCAGAGTTATGCCTGGGTTGGAGCCTGGTTCAATCTTGTCACAGCAGCGTGGCTGTCGCTCACGTGTTCAGTGGGGCTGACCAAAAACCTGATGTCTAGCTGAAACGGGGGTTTCTTCTGAGCCCCCACGATGAAACGGGTGGGGGAGGGTTCTTGAGAAGAAACCGGCGTTTCATCAAAGACGAAACGGAGTTTCTTGAGAAGAAACTTGGTGTTTCCTTACCAGATTCTTGTTTGTGGCGAGTGAAGAATGACACCCGCAGACTGGAGGAAGGGGAGTAAAAGGTTTATTGGAAGCAGCAGGGAATAGGGAAAAGTGGCCGACCACCCCTAAGGGTTGTCGGAACTCTGAAGTCCAGCAGCTGCCTTCAGGACAATACTTGAGGGTAGCCCAAACAGAATGCCTTCAGTTGCGAGCTGCTTTCTCCCAGAGTCCACACGATCTGCCAGAAAGGAATAGGGAAAGTGGCAGAACACCTCTACGGCTGTCAGGGCTCTGGTGTCCAGTAGCTGCCTTCAGGTCACTATCTGAGTGTAGCCCGGGCCATCTGCCGTCAGATGCAAACTGCTTTCTCTCAGAGTCCACGCGATCTGCCAGAAAAGAAGTGCAGGTCACCCCTAGGGGCCATGGTCGGCCTTAATGTCCAGCAGAGGCCTTCAGGTCACTACCCGAGTGTAGCCCGGGCCATGTGCCGTCAGTTGTACTCCACCTTCTCTCAAGGCTAATGCGACCTGCGAGAGAGAGAGAAAAGCTCCCCAAAGGGGAGGGGTTCCCCGAGAGGGTAAAAACCATCTTGGTGACTGTGCTAGGGGTTTATATATGTCTGCATGTCCTCTGTTGGTTGTGGTGAATTTGGGATTCTGGGAATTCTGGGAAGCAGCTCTCAGAATTTGCATAGGGTATTTGCATGTCCTTTGAAGAGTCTCCTTTCAGTAGCAGTGTCAGACTTGCTCCAGTGATGTCTCCTGGGTTTGTTGATTAGTAAACAGATGGTTTTGTGAAGCTTTGGTCCTTCTTATCTCTGAACCTTGGAAAAGCTGATATTCGTTGCCCCTCAGGAAATTAAGTTTTTTTCTACTGAGGCCTCTTCCCTATCTGCCTATTTCCTTTCTATCTCCTCATAGCCAGGTGTTGTGGTGCACACCTTTAATCCCAGTACTAGGGAGGCTTAGGCAGGAGGATCACAGGTTCCAGGAGAGCCTCAGCAAATAGTGAGACTCTCAGTAACCTAGAGAGACCCTGTTTAAAAAAATAATAATGAGCCGGGCATGGTGGCACACACTTGTAATCCCCGCGCTTGGGAGGCTGAGACAGGAGGATAGCGCAGGTTCAAAGCCAGCCTCAGCTACTTGGTAAGGCTCTCAGTAACTTAGTGACATCCTGCTTCCAAATAAAATATAAAATAGGTCTGGGAGTATAATAGGTACTCTGGGTTCCACCCCCAGTACCACTAAATAAATAAATAAATAAATAAATAAATAAATAAATAAAACATCTCAAGCTGGGCGTGGTGGTGCACGCTTGAAATCCCAGTCCTTGGGAGGCTGAGACAAGAGAATTGCACAGGTTCAAAGCCATCCTCAGCTACTTAGTGAGGCTCTCAGCAACTTACTGAGACTCTGTTTCCAAATAAAGTATAAAATAGGTCTGGGAGTGTAGCCTGGGGGTAGAAGCCCCTGGCTTCTACTCTCAGTACCACCAAAACAAAAACAAAAACAAAAATCTCACTAAGTTGCAGCGGGCCTTGCTAAGTTGCTGAGATGGTCTGCAAACCTGTGATCCTCCTATCTCAGCCTCCCAAGTACTGGGAATCTTTGAGGGTTTCTGATATAAACAGAAGGTGTTAGGCTGTAAGAAGTATCATTCTATTTGTCTCTTTCTCTTTCATTATGAAATATTTCAGATTCATGAACATTATAAAGAGTATCAGAAAGCCAGGTGTGGTGGCGCATGCTTGTAATCCCAGTACTTGAGAGGCTGAGACAGGAGGATCAGAGAAGTTCACAGCAGCCTCAGCTATTTAGGGAGGCCCTCCACAACTTAGTGAGACTCTACTTCAAAATAAAGAATAAAAAATAGGGCTCAGAGCTGGGCATGGTGACACACGCTTGTAATCCCAGCATTTGGGAAGCTGAGACAGAGGGATCATGGTTCACGGACAACCTCAGCTACTTAGTGAGGCCCTTTGCAACTCCGTGAGACCCTGTTTCAAAATAAGGAATATAAAATAGGGCTGGGGTGTAGCTCAGAAATAGAATGACCCTGGGCTCCATCCCCAGTACCAAAAAAAAAAAAAAAAAAAAAAGAGTAACGGAGCACTCTCTCCAGTGGGTATACAGGAGCCACCTAGACACAACCCATGTACATAGAACAAGCGCTGGGCTCACTGTGCAGGACTGAGGCAGCACGGTGGCAGCCCTGCGCCACCTGTGGCCTGAGGACCTGTTTTCTCTTAGTTTCCCCTTTGCACTGCGGTGTGGAAAATTTTCACATCTACCATAGCGAGTGACGTCAAAGGCCAACAGGAAAGGGCTCTGTTCCCGCTTGGCCGAACTTCTTTTTGTGCCTGGGCCAAAAGACAACCTCAAGGGGCAGGGCGTTCTATCTGCAAACAAAGCCTTTGTTAACCACGCTGGCTGCCCCCAACCCTCCCTTCAGCGACTGAGCGGGCCAGGTCCTTCCGAAGAGGAGGAGCAGGAGCCCACCTACAGCTCGGCCCCCAGTCCTGTGCCACGTGCAAAAGGTGCTGGGGCCAGTTCAGAAATGCCCTGGGGTGTACATGCCTCCGGGGTGTACATGCCTCCGGGGACGCGGCACGGCTGCCCTGGCTTTATCCTCACAGAGTCAAACACAGAGCTTTTGCACACAGCTGGTGCCTAATAAATGTATCACTGCAATTCCCACTGCCTAGCGTAGGGCCTGGCACAGAGCTGGTGCCTAATAAATGTTTGTGATAAAAGAAGAGAGACGGAGGAAGGTAAGAAGAGGAGGGAAAGAGGGAGGGAAGAAAGGTAGCTGGTCAGGAGAGCGCAGTGAGTTTCCACTGGGAACCTGGGTTCAGAGTCTCACCTCTGGCGTTTACTCAGAAGCTACAGGCATGGCCAGCGTCTTCCACCTGTGGAGTGGCCATGCCTCGGCCACATGCCTCGCAGAGCTGACAAGGGTAAAATGGGAGCATGCCGGTGTCCCCACTGGCTTTCCAGGGGTCACGGGGTGGGGGGCTCACCAAGACTCCACCCACGTGATACTGTAGGACGAGGGGCCTGGGGCTCCCCCAGCATCCCTGTATCCCTGCTGCAGGGATGCTCGGATGCTCAGATGCTTGGTTCCCTCCCTGAAGATGCCGCCTGTCCCTCCCGCCCTGGCGGGGCCCCACTTCCCTGCACCCAGGAAGGCTCAGAAGCGGTGCCAGCCTCCCCCGGCTGCAGAGCAGGGTGAATGACTTGTTTATTTGCCCAGTGGTTCCCTCCCGCTCGCTCGCTCAGTGCCTGGCTGGCTGCGGCTGGAAGGGGCTTGGGGCGGGCTGGGGACGCGAGGGCTGCTGGCCAGGGCCACTGCACCTCCTCCCTCCTCCCCCTCCCCTTCCTTTCAGACCTGTCTTCTAGAACCGCCTGCCCCTCTCCCCAGCTCCACATGGACCTTGCAGGAAGCCGCTTCCAGTGCCTGTACTCTGCATCTTCTACAAAGTACCCCGTTTCTCCAAAGCAGCCAGACGGACCTGGATTTGAGTCTAGCTCTGCCACTCCGCACCTGCGTGGCTTTGGATGTGTCATTACAGCCCCCCTAGAGCCACAGGTCCCTCACTTGCAATGCTCGTAAGAGGGTCAAGGGTCCGAAGCCAGTACCAGATACTTAACAAGACCTTCTTTCAAAATAAAAATAAACGCTGGACATGGTGGTGCGCACTTGTGATCCCAGTACCTGGGAGGCTGATATAGGAGGATCACATGTTTGTCGATGGCCTCAGAAACTTAGGAGACTCTAAGCTACCTGATGAGAGACCCTGTTTCAAAACAATTTTTGTATGTGTGTGGGTCTAAGGATGGAACCCAGGGGCATTAGACCACTGAGCTACACCCCTGCCCTATTTTTTATTCTTTATTTTGAAACCAGGTCTCACTGAGTTGCAGAGGGCCTCACTAAGTAGCTGAGGCTGTCCACGAACCTCGATCCTCCGGTCTCAGCCTCCCAAATGCTGGGATTACAAGCGTGCGCCACCATGCCCGGCACAAAACAATTTTTTTTTAAGGGCAGGGGCTGTAGCTCA
Source organism: Muscardinus avellanarius (assembly GCF_963383645.1). Classification (NCBI taxonomy): domain Eukaryota; kingdom Metazoa; phylum Chordata; class Mammalia; order Rodentia; family Gliridae; genus Muscardinus; species Muscardinus avellanarius. The sequence goes on along the minus strand of NC_137796.1, from coordinate 93,373,064 downwards.
GAGGTAGAATGTCCCTGGGTTCAGTTCTCAGTAATATATATATATATATATATATATATATATATATATATATATATATATATATATATATGAAAAAAGCTAGGTATGGTGGTGCACACTTGTAATCCCAGTAGTCGGGAGGCTGAGACAGGAGGATCACGGTTTGAGGACAGCCTCAGCTACTTAGCGAGGCCCTCCACAACTCAGTGAGACCCTGTTTCAAAATAAAGAATAAAAAATAGGGCTAAGGGTATGGCTCAGAGGTAGAATTCTCCTGGGTTACATCTCTAGTACCAAAAAGGGGAGGGCTGGGTGTGATGGCACACCCTTGTAATCCCAGTACTTGGGAGACTGAGACAGGAGGATTGCTGGTCCATGGCCAGCCTAAGCAGTTTGTGATGCTCTCCACAACTTAGTGAGACCCTGTTTCAAAATAAAGAATAAAATAGGGCCAGAGATGTAGCTTGGAGGTAAAATGCCCCTGGGTTCAATCCCCAGTACTGCCCCCCCCCAAAAAAAAACCCACAAAACTTATTCATCCATGTTAGACACCTGTTTCAAAACACAGTTAATAGCCGAGCATGGTGGCACATGCTTGTAATCCCTGCTCTTGGGAGGCTGAGACAGGAGGATCGCACAGGTTCAAAGCCAGCCTCAGATGCTTAGTGAGGCTCTCAGCAACTTAGTGAGACCCTGTTTCCAAATAAAATGAAATAGAAAATAGGTCTGGGAGTATAGCTCAGTGGTAGAAAAGCTCCTGGGTTCTACTCCTAGTACCACCAAAAAGAAAAAGTTCACATGCTACCTTCTGGATTCTTTTATGGAAAATTAGGTGGTCCTGGCCAGGAGTGGTGGTGCATGTTTATAGTACCAATACTTAGGAGAAGACTGAGACAGGAGGATTGCAGGTTCAAGACCAGCCTCAGCAATTTAGCAAGACCTTGTTCCAAAATTAAAAATCAGCCGGACGTGGTGGCACACGTTTGTAATCCCCGCGCTTGGGAGGTGGAGACAGGAGGATCGCGCAGGTTTGAAGCCAGCCTCGCTGGCTTAAGAAACCCAGTTTCCAAATAAAAATATAAAAATAAGTCTGGGAGTGTAGCCTGGAGGTCGAAGGGCTTCCAGAAACCCCAGTACCACCAAAAAAAAAAAAAAAAGAAAGAAAGAAAGAAAGGAAGAAAGAAAGAAAGGAAGGAAGGAAGGAAGGAAGGAAGGAAGGAAGAAAGAAAGGAAGAAAGAAAAGAAATGGGACTTGGAGCAGAGCTCAGAGGTAGAATGCCCGTAGGTTCAACCCCAGGACCCAAATAAAATAGGTGGTCCTTCTTTCACTACATGTTATATAAAAATAGTGAATACATAGTAAATAAACAGAATATAGTGACAGTAGTATTGGCTGCTACAATATAATGAGTGCAATTTCTGTGCAAGGTATTATGCTAAGACTTCACAGACAAGAGCTCATGACACTTTATGAAACATAAGCTTTTTTTTTCTTTTTTCTTTTTGCAGGTCTGGGGATGGAACTAAGGGGCATTTGACCTCTGAGCTACACCCCTTGGCCTATTTTTTTATTCTTTATTTTGAAACAGGGTCTCGCTAAGTTGCAGAGGGCCTCACTAAAGTAGCTGTGGCTGTCTGTAAACCGTGATCCTCCTGTCTCAGCCTCCCGAATGCTGGGATTACAAGCGTGAGCCACCATGCCCAGCTATAAACTTTTTTTTGTATGTGTGTGATATTGGAGATTAAACCCAGGGGCATTCTACCTCTGAGAAACACTCCTAGCTTTTTTGTTTTTTGTTTGGAAACAAAGTCCTGATTGGTTGCTGAGAGTCTCACTACATTGCTGAGGCTGACCCTGAACCTGTAATCCTCTTGCCTCCGCCTCCCAAGTATTGATATTATAGGCATTCTCCACAATGCCCACCTGAGACAGGGTCTTTCTAAATGCCCAGTCTGTCCTCAACCTTGTGATCCTCCTGGCTCAGCCTCCCAAGCCACTGGGATTCCAGGCATGCCCCACCACGCCTGGCTCCTCTTAACAGCTTTGATTCTAGGTATCTACACGACACATAACACCGCACTGAGTTGCTATTGTTCATGGTGGACTTGTCCCATACTGGGCTGTGATTGAGGTCAGGAGCTGAGTCTCACTCCTGGACCCCTAGGCTGACCCAGCCTTGACAAATGAATAATGACCCCAATTGTTTACAATAAAAAATCACCCTTGGAGATTTTATTACTCTCTGATTGCTGCTAGAGTCATCACACACTTAGTGGCTAAAAACAACACATGTTTATTACCTTACACTTCTAGAGGTCCAAAGTTCTAACTGCATCTCCCTGGGCTAACATCATCACGTGTGAGCAGGGCTGAATTCCAGCTGGAGGCTCCAGGGCAGAGCTTGTTAATTGGCCTTATCTAGCATCTAGAACGACTTGCACTCACTGGGCCAGGGCCTTGCTAACCCATATTCAAAGGTGGCAGTGTTGAGACCCAGCCTTCCACTCCGTGCTGGTTTTCTACTTGGCTTTGGTCTCCTCTTGTGATGGTGCTAGGCCCACCCAGATAATCCGGGAGCCTTTCTGTTTTAGGGCCACTCATTCCAGGCATGTCTCTATACGTAAAGCCACTTGACTAGCATCTTAATTTCATCTGCAAATGTAACTGACTTTTGCCATGTAACAACATTTTCACAGGTTATGGGGATTAGATATAAATATCTTGAGGAGCTGTTATTCTTCCTATTATGGGAATCCTTTATATCACCCATGGTAGTACAGTTTACTGAGAAATAGCTTAGGATAGAAGTTCAAAGCATGGATTCCTCCTCCTCCTCCTTCCCTCCTCCTCCTCCTCCTCCTCCTCCTCTTCCTCCTCCTCCTCCTCCTCCTCCTCCTCCTTCTTCTTCTTCTTCTTCTTCTTCTTCTTCTTCTTCTTCTTCTCCTTTCTTCTTCTTCTTCTTCTTCTTCTTCTTCTTCTTCTTCTTCTTCTTCTTCTTCTTCTTCTTCTTCTTCTTCTTCTTCTTTCTTCTTCTTCTCCTTCTCCTTCTTCTTCCTTCTTCCTTCTTCCTTCTTTCTTCTTTCTTATTCTTCTTCCTTCAGTACTAGAGATTGAACCCAAGGGCATTCTACTTCCAAGCTACATCTTCAGCCCTATTTTGTATTCTTTATTTTGAAGCAGGGTCTCACTAAGTTGCAAATGGCCTCACTAAGTAGCTGAGGCTGGCCACAAACCTGTGATCCTCTTGTCTCAGCCTCCCAAGACTAGGATTACAAGTGTGTGCCACCAGGCCTGGCATTCAAAGCGTGGCTTCTGGATCAAGATTATTTGGGTTCAAATCCCAGCCCCAAGTCAGGCGTGGTGGTACACACTTGTAATCCCAGTACTTGGAGGCTGAGACAGAAGGATCAGGGGTTCAAGGACAGCTTTCTGCGACTTAGTGAGACCTGCTTCAAAATAAAATAGGGCTGAGATTATAGCTCAGAGGCAGAAGGCCCCTGGGTTTAATCCCCAACCACAAAATCAAAACAAAACAAACAAATTCCAGCCCCATCACTAGAGCTGCCTCACCTTGGACAAATTCCTTAACTTCATTCACCATCTATCAAATGAAGATGATAGCAATTGCATGCATTCTGTAGGCTGCTAAACACTTAGTGCTGCCTGACATGCAGGAAATGCCATATAGGTGTATGAAATATAGGCAACTTTATGGGCATATCCAGCATTTGAAAGAGACTGTGATGTCTAGCTGAGCCTCAGATGAATTTCAGTGGCTTGACCCTCACCCTACTGTGTGATACCTTGGAATCAGGAACTCATACATATTTTCTTTCTCTGCCCTTCCTTCTTTCTTTCTTTTCCTTCCTTCCTTCCTTCCTTCCTTCCTTCCTTCCTTCCTCTCTCTTTCTTTCTTCTTTCTTTCTTTCTTTCTTTCTTTCTTTCTTTCTTTCTTTCTTTCATACTAAGGATTGAACTCAGCATTCTACCTCTAAGCTATGTCAGCCCTATTTAATTTTTATCTTGAATCAGGGTTTCATCAGGTTGCTGAGAGTTCTACTACTTGCTGAGTTTGTCCTTTGAACCTGTGATCCTCCTGTCTCAGTCTCCCAAGTACGGGGATCACAGGTGTGCACCACCACACCCAGTGTGCTTCTCGCCCTGTAGTGCACCTACCAGGTGGAAGAGGATGCTGAAATCAGCAGCATGACTAAATTATTTGTCCTTTATATTTTGCCAAGTGGGTGGTTGAATTGGTAATAAGATCAACTGAGTGAGGTGACTTCCTCGTAAACACTTGTTGAATGAATGAGCGAGGAGACTGGTTGGTTGGACCTGTCTTCCTGAAGCTCTCTACCACACTTCTCTCCACGTGGTTCCTCTTTCTCAGATGCCTGGACTGTGTGGCAGACACAGAAGGGGTGAAGGGAGGGCTCTGGGATCTGCAATCTGACCCGTGTTTGTGCTTCCCAGGGTCAGAGGGCTCATTCAGCACCATGGAGAGCACCACTACCAGCCCTCCACAGTCAGATCCCCTGGAAGCATTTCCCCAGCAGAGCCTGGAGTCCTGGGACATCGCAGTACTGGTTCTATACTTCATCTTTGTCATGGCTGTTGGAATATGGGTAAGTCAGGCCATGGCAGGCTGGCTGGGGAATATTTGGCTACACATCTGGAGTTTACTCCATTGTTTCGAAGATAATAAACTCTAGGTCTTAGAGCAATCCAAACTCTAAAATTTAAAAAATGCATTGATCCAGGCCTAGAGGTGCACACTCTTGTAATCCCAGTACTTGGGAGGCCGAGACAAAAGGATCATAGGTTCTCAGCCAGTCTGTTTCAAAATAAAGAATGATAAATAGGGTTGGGGGTATAACTTGGAGGTAGAATGCCCCAGGGTTCAATCCTCAGTACTGAAAAAATGCATTAATAGTTTACCACAAATAGCTAGGTCAAGGGTTTTGTTTATGTTATCTTATCTCATGTAGTTAGCACAAGCCCTGAGAATGGAGACACTATCTCCACTTTTTAGATAAAGAAACAACCTCTCTGGGCCTGGCAATGCACTCCTATAATCCCAGTACTTAGGAGGTGGAAGTAGGAGAATTGCAGGTTCAAGGTCAGCTTCAGCAACTTAGCAAATTCTGTTTCAAAATAAAAATAAACTGGGCATGGTGGTGCACACTTATAATCTCAGTACTTGGGAGGCTGAGACAGGACGATCGCACAGGTTTGAAGCCAGCCTCAGCTACTTAGTGATGCTCTCAGCAACTTAGTGACTCTGTTTCCAAATAAAGTATAAAATAGGTCTGGGAGTATAGTCCAGAGGTAGAAAAAGCCTCTGGGCTGCACCCCCAATACCACACACACACACACAAAAAAGATAAAAAAAAAAACAAGGGTTGGGGGTGTAACTCAGAAGTAGATTACCTCTGGGTTTTTTCCCCAGTCCCACACACACACAAAGAAAAAGAAGAAAGAAAAAAAGAAAGAAAGAAAAAGCAAGCAAGCAAGCAAGCAAGAAAGAATCATACTAACCATTTTTTTTAAAAAGCCCATGGGTCAGACAAAAATGTGTCCAACATCCAGACCTGGCCTGCCAGCCTCCCAGTTTGCAGTCCCTGCCCCAGGCTGTTGGGGTATGCATCTGATTGCTGACAACTTTCCTCAACCCACCCTTCTTTGTTTCAGTCCACAGTGAAGACCAAAAGAGACACGGTGAAAGGCTACTTCCTGGCTGGAGGGAGCATGGTGTGGTGGCCGGTAAGTTTAGGTCTCAGGTTCAACTAAGGTCACTTCTCAAAGAACCTTCAAGTACTCATATTCTGTCTTGGGACTATCTGGTTCCACAGGGTCTGGAAGCCACAGTCTAAACTAGGGAAGATTTAGCTCTGACTCGAGTCTGCTGAAACAAAAATGAGAACTTATCAGTTCATGTAAGGGAAAAATCTAGATGTAACTGGTTTCAAGTATGGTTGAATAGAGGGGCTCAGGCAATATCACTAGGACCTAATGACCTGATTTTTCCAACTGTTCTCTCTCTCATATATCTATGAGACATATATATTTTATTTATGCACATATACATATATATATTTATACACATATACATCCAACAACAGCAAAATACACATTCTTAAGTGCACATGGAACATTCTCCAGGATAAACTATATGTTAAGCCATAAATAACTGTCAATAAACTTAAAAGTGATTGAAAGAATATAAACAGCCAGGCATGATGGTACACGCCTGTAATCCCAGTACTTGGGAGGCTGAGACAGGAGGATTACAGGTTCGAAGCTAGCCCTAGCAACTTAGTGAGGCTTTCAGCAACTTGACGAGACCCTGTTTCCAAATAAAAAATAACATGTGCTTCAGGTATAGCTCAGAGGAAGGATGCTCATGGGTTCAATCCCCAGCACCAAACACACACACACACACACACACACACACACACACACACACACACCAGAGAAAGAGAAGAAATAATAGAGTTTGGTGTCTCTCCACAATGGAATGAAATTAGAAATTACTACCAGAAGGAAGTCTAAGACATTCACAAATGTGTGCAACTCTATGGAAATCAAACAATATATTTCTAAGTAACCAACAGACCCAGGAAGGCATCACAAAGGAATTAGAAAATATTTTGATACAATTGAAACAAAAACACAGCATATGGAAATTTATGGGATGCAGCTAAAGCAGTGCTTAGAGGAAAATTTAAAAGGTTAGTACCCACACTAAAAAAGAAGAAAGGCAGCGGGCAGGATGGCGCACGCTCGCAATCTCAGCACTTGCAAGGCTGAGACAGAAAGATTGTGGGTTCTAAGCCAGGCTTAGCATATAGCAAGACCCTCAGTAACTTAGCAAAACCCTGTTTTAAACTAAAAAAGGGGGCTAGTGGTGCAGCACAGAGGAAAAGAAGAAAGACATGAAACCATTTCACATTAACTAGAAAAAGAAGCACAGACTAAACCTAAAGCAAGCAGAACAGAGGAAATAACAAAAATTAGAGTGGAGATAAATAAAATTGAGAGTAGAGACAATATTATCTAAAGTTGGCTCTTTGCAGAGGTCAACAAAAGCAACCAACTCCTAGCCATGTTGACCAAGAAGAAAAGAAAGAAAATGCAAAAATGCAAACAACTGAAGTCAAGAACGAAAGAGGAGACATTACAGTGAGCACTTCAGAAATAATTTTTAAAAAGTCATAAGGGAATACTGTAAATAATTGTATGCTTCCTGATTTCAAAACATAGTACAGAGCTACAGTAACCAAGAAAGTGAGATCCTGGCAGAAGGACAGATATGTAGATCAATGGAATTGAATTTGATGAGAACCAGACGCTAGAAAATCAATGGGAGTCGGGCGTGGTGGTACACACTTGTAATCCCAGCACTTCGGAGATCTGGTTTTGCAGCCAGCCTCAGCTACTTAGTGACGTCCTCTGCAATTTAGTAAGACTTTGTTTCAAAATAAAGAATAAAAAAATAGGGCTGGGGATGTAGCTTGGAGGTAGAACGCCCCTGGGTTCAATCCCCAGCACCATACGCAAAGAATCAAAAGAAAGGAAGAAAATCAATGAAAACCATGACAACTTCATTCTAGTTCTCTCCCTCCTCCTCCTCCTCCTCCTCCTCCTCCTCCTCCTCCTCCTCCTCCTCCTTCTCTTCTTCCTCCTTCTCTTCTTCATCATCCCCTTTCTCCTCCTCCTCCATTTCTTCTCCCTCTTCCTCCTCCTTCCTCTCCCCACTGCCTGTCTCTGTCTCCGTCTTGGCCTCTCTTCCTTCTCCCTTCTCCTCTCTTAGCAGATGACCTGGTGAGCAGACTTCTGCCCTTCCCACCTACACACCTCCCTGGTTTCCCCTTCAAGGGACCAGAAGATACTGAATTCCAGTTCCAGATTCTCAGGAGAGGGAATATAAAGGTCCTGGCTTGGGCCAGGTGCCCAGGCCTGTCCAGTCCAATCAACAGAGACCAGGGATCAAAATCACTGAGCATAGCCTTGGACCAGAAGGAAGACTAAGTACTTTGCTAAGTTAGAAGCAGAGCAGGGAAGTAACACAGGGTTCCTGGATTTCATTCAGAAGCATTTTCTGCAATGCCTCTCATTGTTCCTTCCCCCCACCTCCCAACGCTACATACAGTTGTTCAGCCTGCACCGGTACACCTCTGAGCCCTGCAATTCCAACCTTAGCCATGGCAGATATTTACTGTAGCACTGCGCGCACTGGTGGTAACAACTTGTATTCATCAGCATTTTCACTGATGTAATCTAAAAGACTTGACCAGTAGCTTAGAGGAAGGCAGACATATTAGCTCACAGTTTCAGAGGTCAGCCCATGTTGTTACGTTTGAGAAGATGATGTTATGATTTTGGAAACTGTCCCCCGGGACCCCTGTTAGGGTCCCGGACACAATTTCCCTCAAAACACAAAAAGATAAAAAGATAAAAGGCAGGGGTTCTTGTCCCGAGCTAAGGATAAATATGCAATAGCCCGGACTCTTGCTGAAGATTTAAATGAGTTTATTAAAAAGATAGAAATATAGAAGATGGTTACAGCCTCATGTTACCCTTCATGAGGGGGTGGTTCGAACAAATGCACCAAGATACAAAACACAGAACAGACTTTTTATACACGACACCCTCCATCTTGTTCACGTAATTCTGACGTAGTAAAGATCCCTGTAAAGCTCCTCCCTTACTTTCCCACCAAGGTGTCTTTTACAAAGATCAGTCCCCTCCTCCCATCCTAGCTAGATTATCCAATTATGTAAACCTGTCTTTAGAATGAGGATGAGGAAGTCCTAGTTCCCCTCTCCTATAGACTTGCTAATTACCTTTAGCTAGGTTAATTTACACTGGAATAGTTGCCTGGTTTTTTTTTTTGGCATAAACCAGGTCCTTTCACCAATTTTTGAAATATATTAATAATCAGAGCTTTCTCGAATCTTCCTAGGCCATTCCCAATACTGGTACACGTGTAAGGCTGGGGACCATGGGTCCAGGGCATTGCCGTGGGAAGCAGAGAAAGGGAGAGTCAGAGGCTTCGCTCGCACATTGTGGAGGCCAAAAGCTAGAGAGTGCTAGCAGAGAGAGGAGGAACCATGTAGAATCCCAAGGCCACAGCCCCAGGGACTCATCCTCTCTAGACACACCCTATGGGCCTGGACCACCACCCAGATAAATCCATTACAGTGGGGTTACGACCAAGCTGGGATTATGACCAGGCCCCACTTCCCACATTGCCATCCCGTTTCTGTGAGGGCTGGGGGATACCTCAGATCCAAACCATTAAACCACTTCTGGTAGGTTGAGGCACAGAATAGGGGAAGGAGAGTCTTTTTTCTAATTCAAAGAAAGATGGCAGATAGGGTAGAGATGGGTTCTGCCTTCCCAACTTGTCTTTCCGTCTTGGTCCCTGGAGCTGGACAGAACTGGAGGTGGGGCAGTCACCCCGACCTTGGCTCCGCGGTCTCACCAGCAGTCTCCTCACAGGTGGGTGCATCCTTGTTTGCCAGCAATATTGGAAGTGGACATTTCCTTGGCCTGGCGGGCTCAGGTTCAGCTGTGGGCATTTCTGTACTGGCTTATGAGCTTTGTGTAAGTATAATATGTTACGGTTTGAGGTGATATGGTTTTGGGGTAACTGTCCCTGAGGACCCCTGTTAGGGTTCTGGATACAATTTTCCTCAAAACACACACACAAAAAAACCCAAAACAGAAAAACAGAAAAACTGCGGGTTCTTGTCCTGAGCTAAGGGTAAATACACAATAGCCCGGACTCTTGCTGAAGATTTAAAGAAGTTTATTAAAAAGATAGAAATCCAGAAGACAGTTAAAGCCCCGTGCCATTCAGAAATGGCACGGGTCGGGGGGCAATTCGAACGAATTGACCAAAGATACAACACGTGGACCCGGCTTTTTTATACACATGACCTCCATTTTGTTCATGTAATTCTGACATAGTAAAAACCCTGTAAGGTTCCTCCCCTTATTTCCCTGCCGAGGTGGAGCCCAGGTGTCCTTTCCGCCTAGGTCTCTTTTCAAGAAGGTCATGATCAAAGGTCAGGTCAACCCCCTCCTCCCATCCTAGCTAGATTATCTAATTATTATGTAGATCTGTCTTTAGACAGAGGAAGTCCTAGCTCCCCTCTCCTATGGACTTGCTAATTACTTTTGGCTAAGTCAATCTAGGTTTCAACAGCTGTTTGCTTCCTGACCGAAACCAAGACCAAGTCTTCCTTTCCCCAGGTCTGCCATTTTGACATAATTATATTTGAAATATATCTATTGATAATCAGAGCTTTCTCAAATCTTCCTAAGCCATTCCCAATACTGGTACATTTTACCCAGGGCAAAGACACCTTACTTCTGCCTGAGAGCTGGAAGCTGGGGGAGCGTGTGAATACCCTGCACTTGAAAAACAGAGCAGTGTTTTTTGAGAAAACAAATAGGAAGGTCAAGGGGGGGGGGCTGGTGAGCCAAATTCAGCTGGGTCTGTAAACTGCAGGCCTCCCTGCGTTAGCTCGGAGCGGGTCTGTAAGACCAAGGGTCCAAATGGGATGTGAAGAAGGGGCCGCAGAACCTCTCCCTTGTAAAGGAAGAAAAAAGAAATTAATACAGGAATTGGAGGGTATTTCTGTATATTTTAGCCATCAGTTGGCCATCACAAAAACTAGCCAGGCATGGTGGTGCACACTTGTAATTCCCGCGCTTGGGAGGCTGAGACAAGAGGATCACGCAGGTTCAAAGCCAGCCTCAGTTATACGTAGTGAGGCTCTCAGCAACTTAGTGAGACCCTGTTTTTAAAAAAAAAAAGGTCTGGGAGTGTAGCCTGGAGGTAGCAGCCCTCTGGGTTCCATCCCAGTACCACAATAAACAAACAAATAAATAAAATAAAATTATATGATCCTTTTGCTACCCTAAAGATACCCAAGAGGCAGGACACACTCCTACATAGCAGAATTCACACCAGAATTTTTCATAAGAAGGGGCACTGCATTAATTAAGGATTATCTTCTTCATCATAATGACAGTGTGTGTGTGTGTGTGTGTGTGTGTGTGTGTGTGTGTGTGGTGTTTTACTGGGGATTAAACTCAGGGTGGGGGTTCTGCATCTGAGCTACACCCTCAGACCTTTATTTTAATTTTTTACTTTGAAGAAAGGTCTCATAAACCAGGTACAGTGGTACACACTTATAATCCCAGGACTTGGGAAGCTGAGAAAGGCGTATCACAAGTTCAAGGCAGCCTCCACAACTTAGCAAGACCTTGTTTCAAAATAAAAAATGAAAGGGGCTGAGGTATGGCTCTGAGGTCGATTGCTCCTGAGTTTACTCCCTAGTACCAAAAAGAAAAAAGAAAAAAGAACTATAAAAGGAAAAAGCAGTCTCATAAATTAGCATGTACTGACCTCAAACCTGTGATCCTCCTGCCTCAGCCTCCCAAGTCCCGATACTACAGGCTTACACCAAATGGACAGCTTAATGTGAGCTGTGTTTTCTTGGGCAGGGTTTATTTTCTGTGCTGATGTTGTCCTGGGTCTTCCTTCCCATCTACATTGCCGGCCAGGTGAGTCTGAGGGGATCGGGTGCTGTGGAATGGGGGACCCCTTGGGAAGGCCAGCCCTGCATACACTCCCTCCCACTCAAGAAAGTCCACCAAACAGCCACTGAGAGTCCCCGCCCTGGGGAGGGATGACGCATGGGTGGCACCACGAGGAACCCATCCTGAGCCCCTCCTGCCCAGAAACCAGCAGCCGAGGTACGGCGCGCATTCAGAGGCTGGGAAAGGCGTGGCTCGAAAGATGTTTCATTTTGGAGTTGTTTTTTTTTTTTTGTGTGGTATTGGTGAAATGGACATATTTTCTCCTACTGTGGTTCTTGTCTACGAGGTATAAAGGATGACACAGACAACAGAAAGGCAAGCAGGGAGTTTATACTAAAGAGAAGAGAGAGGGAAAAGGAGGCAGATCATCTTTCAGGCAGTCCTGGTGTCGGGCAGCTGCCTTCTGGACACTACTTGGGAGGAGCCCAAGCCAAACTGCTTTCTCCCAAAAAGAGAGGGGTGCAGGCCACCCTAGGACTCTTGGAGCCTTGATTTCCAGTGCGTGTCACAACCTGAGAGAGACAGACAGACAGATGACAGAGACACCCAGAAGTAAGGGTTCCCAAGTGGGTAACCATTTAGAGTGGCTTGTCTAGGGGTTTATATGTTTCTTTATTTTTGTTTTTGTTTGGTTTGGTTTTTGTGTGTGTGATACTGGGAATTGGACCCAGGAGCATTCTACCTCTGAGCTACCCCCTCCCCCCAGCCCGATTCTTTTATTCTTTATTTGCGGGTCTGGGATGGAACCCAGGGGCATTCGACCTCCGAGCTGCACCCCCAGCCCTATTTTTTATTCTTTATTTTGAAACAGGGTCTCACTGAGTTGCGGAGGGCCTCACTAAAAGTAGCTGAGGCTGTCCGCGAACTGTGATCCTCCGGTCTCAGCCTCCCAAATGCTGGGATTACAAGCGTGCGCCACCATGCCCGGCTTTATTCTTTATTTTGAAACAGGGCCTCACTACTTTGCAGAGGGCCTCACTAAGTAGCCGAGGCTGGCCACAAACCTTTGATCCTCCTGTCTCAGCCTCCCAAGAACTCAGAGGTAGAATGCCCCTGGGTTTTATCCCCTGTACTTAAAAAAAAAAAAAAAAGAGAGAGAGAGAGAGAAAGAAAATACTCATTTTTTTTTTCTTTGCGGGTCTGGGTTCTTGCCTTGTTTTTGTTTTTGTTTTGTTTGGTGGTACTGAGGATTGAACCCAGTACCACCCAGGAACATTCTAATCTCTGAGCTCCACCCCCAGCCCTTTTTATTTTCTGATTTATTTATTTATTTATTTATTTGTTTATTTATTTATTTTGTGGTACTGAGGTTCCTGGAAACCCTTCTACCTCTGGGGTACACTCCCAGACCTATGTTTTATACTTTTTTATTTGGAAACAGGGTCTCTTAAGCCAGCGCGGCTGGCTTCGAACCAGCATGATCCTCCTGTCTCTGCCTTCCAAGCATGGGGATTACAAGCGTGTGCCACCACACCCGGCTTTTATTTTCTGTCTTAAAACAAGGTCTCGCTGAGTTGCTGAGAGTCTCAATAAGTTGCTGAGGCTGTCCTCAAACCACAATCCTCCTGTCTCAGCCTTCCAAATACTGGGATTACAGGTATGCACCACCATGCCCAGCTCCTTGTTCTACTTTATATTTTTAATGATGCACTCCTGAGCAATACTATTTAGTTTTTCCTTTTTTAAATTGTATATAAATGGAATCAAGTTAGTAAGACCCTGTCTCAAAAACAAAAATTAAGTCAGGTGTGGTGGTGCATGCTTATAATCCCAGCATTTGGGAAGCTAAGACAGGAGGATCTGGGTTTGAAAACAGCTACTTAGTGAGGCCCTCTGCAACTCAGTGAGACCCTGTTTCAAAGTAAAGAACAGAAAATAGGGCTGGGGTGTAGCTTGGAGGTACAATGCCCCTGGGTTCCATCCCCAGCACTGCAAAAATAAAAATAAAAATAAATATAAAAGGGCTACAGGTTTAGCTCAGTGGTAGAATACCCCCAGTTTTTTTTTAATAGAAGCTACAGCAAATGACATGTGGTATACACACGTTTTATGTTTGAAAATGCACTAGCTGGCCACATACCCCTGCACCAAACCCCAATTCCTTCATAGCCCGCTCCTTAGCCTCCATTTTCTCCTCTTCCTTCATAAGCCTCCCATTGAGAATCACAGAAAGGTCCTTGCTGGTTCCGAGTCTGCGGAGGGGGCGGCTGGGGCTGGGGCCAGGGGCTGAGGTCGGCGGGGTGGTGCCCACTCTGCTCTGCCCCAGGTCACCACGATGCCGGAGTACATCAGGAAGCGCTTTGGTGGCAGCAGGATCCCCATCATCTTGGCTGTGCTCTACCTCTTCATCTACATCTTCACCAAGATCTCGGTACGTGGAGGACCACTTACCACCGGCAATCCCTTAGTCAGCAGCTGATGCGGAGATGATGAGGCGCGGTCCCTCTGGGGGTGTCTCCTCCCTATCACTTCCCCTCCCCTCCTGGTGCTGTGCAGGAAGCGGCCAGGAGATTGGAGAAAGGTGTGGCAGAGGGCAGGACTCCGCTGGCCACCCCTTCTTTTGCACACTCAGAGTGGTGAGACTCACTGAACGACTGCCAAGAACCCCACCGGCCCGTGATCTTCCTGAGATTAGGCAATGATTAGCTCTTAATCAGATGTGCTTATGGCCACTTGGCCCGCCTCGCCCTGACCTTTGGATGGGCAGTTCTCCTGGAAACTGGCAAAGGACCGGGGTGCTACAGCCTCCAGGCACATGCTCAGCAGGCCTGGCTCATGCCGCACAGAGGGTGGTGGACTGGCATAGAAGGAATCCCGCTCCACCCAAACCATAACAGACTCCGTTCTTTCTGGGATGTCCGCTGGGTGAGAAGTGCAGGCGCAGCCATGCCTGACAGGGCAGTTGGGTCTCAGGAGGAGTTTTCCAGTTAGAGAAAGGGGACGGGCATTCCAGATGGATGGGCCACACATGTTGGGGAAACGGATAGCCCAGAACTCTTGGAGTAGGAAATGGGATGAAGGCCATAAGGCCAAAGGGCAGATGCATTATCAGGGGCCTGGCTGATTTAGTCAGCCTTTACCTTGGAGCCAATGGGGGAATGTGAAGGCCTTTTAATGGGTTCAGGCATAAGGGTGCCTCTCTGTAATCCCAGAACTCGGGAAGTTGAAACAGGAGGATTGAAGGTTCAAGTCCAGCCTCAGCAACTTAACAAGACCTTCAGCAATTTAGTGAGACACATTTCATAATAATAAAAAAAAGCCAGGTGTGTGATGCACACTTGTAATCCCGGTACTTGGGAGACCGAGTCAAGAGGATCGCAGACGCAGCCAGCTTCTAGAACTTGGTGAGGCCCTCCGCAACTTAATGGGACCATATTTCAAAATAAAAAATAGAGTAGGGCTGGCGGTGTAACTCTGAGGTAGAATGTGCCTACATTCAGTCGTACGTGTGTGTGCGTGTACACACACACACACAGCAAAATAAAATATAAAGGGGGGGCTGGGGGGTATAGCTTAGAGGTAGAATGGCCCTGGATTCAATCCCCAGTGTCACCCAAATAATTAAATGAATAAGTACATAAATAAAGTTTTTTTGTTGTTGTTTTTTTTTTTTTTTTTGGTGGTACTGGGGTTCCTGGAAGCCCTTCTACCTCCAGGCTACACTCCCAGACCTATTTTTATTTGGAAACAGGATCTCTTAAGCCTGCGAGGCTGGCTTCGAACCTGCGTGATCCTCCTGTCTCTGCTTCCCAAGCACGGGGATTACAAGCGTGCGCCACCACGCCTGGCTCTAACCCCATTTTCTTCTTCTTCTTCTTCTTCTTTTTTTTTTTTTTGGTGGTAGTGGGGTTCCTACCCCACTAAGCCCTTCTACCTCCAGGCTACACTCCAAGACCCATTTTATACTTTTTTATTTGGAAACAGGGTCTCTTAAGCCAGCACGGCTGGCTTTGAACCTGTGCGATCCTCCTGTCTCCGCCTCCCAAGCATGGGGATTACAAGTGTGCGCCACCACGCCCGGCTATTCTTCATTTTTGAAAGAGGGTCTCACTAAGTTTCAGAGGGCCTCACTAAATTGCTGAGGCTGGCTTTGAACCTATGATCCTCCTGTCTTAGCCTCCCAAGTACTGGGATTTCAAGCGTGTGCCACCACGCCCGGCTGAATAAATAGTTTCAATGGGGAAGAGAATGGTACTGTGATCATGATGGTGTTGGGGGGTTTTCCTGTGGAGGAGGGAGTGTAAGAAGACTAGGAGTAGAAGCTAGAACTGACCCCATTAGCGCAGGCAGGGTCTCAAATTTCCCACGTGGCTCCAGTTTGACACTCCTCATCTGGCACGGGACTAATGAATGTGTTACTTTTTCACAGAAACTAGGGATTGAATCTAGGGGCATTTTACCTCTGAACTAGAACCCAAGCCCTATTTTATCTTTTATGTTGAAACAGAGTTTTGCTAGGCAGCCAAGTTTGGCTTCCAACCTGCCATCCTCCCGTCCGGGCCTCACAAATACTGGGGTTACAGATGTGCTCCACCACAGCTGGCCGGAGGAATCAGACAGACAGCCTGTGGCTCATCTGTGTTTGTCAGGCAAGGGCCTGAGCGGAGCTGTGCTGTGGTGTCCACCATTCATTCCCGTGCTCATTCATTCACTCACCCAGCGATGTCTCACTCCACAGGTGGACATGTATGCGGGCGCCATCTTTATTCAGCAGTCTTTACACCTGGATCTGTACCTGTCCATAATCGGGCTGTTGGCCATCACAGCTGTGTACACTGTCGCAGGTACGGCCAAACAAGAGCTAGTGCCAAGGGAGGTGTGGTCAGGGGCCAAAAGATGTGGGCCATCCCATCTTTTTCTGGTACATCTTCTGACATTTCTCTGTGTCAAGACCACTCGTCCATTAAACCCCACTCGGTTACCCCAGCTACAAGGTTTAGCTTAGCCAGGAAGATGGATGCCTAATAAGAAAACAAATTTTTAAAATGAACCGCAACTACACCACCGTGCTATTTCCCCCACTCCTATACTGTTTATTGAGAACCTACTAAGTGCTGAGTATATATATTCACATGCACAATTCAAGGTGGAATAATAAACGGTCGCAATTCTAGAACCAAGGTTGGTTGACTTTGTCTTCCCACTTGGACCTGCGTCCTATAAAGGTGATCGGCACATAGTAGGACTTCGACAAGCAACTGCTTCTGAACATTCACCCTTTCATCTACTCTCGCTCCGCCCTTCTCTACCTTCCCTTGGTATAATAAATTTCACTGTACAAATGTGCATTCACACACACACACAATTTAATAAGGGAAATTCTTTCTCATGCATACCACCTGCTATGTGCCCAACATTATGCTAGGAAACAAGGCATAGAAATAAACAAGATAGACAAAAATCTGCACCATAGGAACTTACATTCTAGCAGGTATGAGGAAATAGACACCGAGCAAGGAAGTCAATAAATATCATTTAATATATTATTATAATGTTCAGTGCTGTGGATGAACATTAAGCAAGGTGAGGTGATGAGGCTTTTCTTTACATTTTGCAGTACCGGGGATGGGACCCAAGGTCATTCTACCTCCGAGCTACATCCCTCGCCCTATTTTTTTATTCTTTATTTTGAAACAGGGTCTCACAAAGTCGCAGAGGGCCCCACTAAGTAGCTGAGGCTGTAAACCGTGATTCTCCTGTCTCAGCTTCCCAAATGCTGGGATGATAAGCGTGTGCCACCACGCCCGGCTTTTTCTTCTTCTTCTTTACACAGAGAACGTTTCGGTAAGCCCTTTCTAAGGAGATATTTCAAACCAATTTAAGTGATACCCATGAATCCAGGAGTGGTGGCGCATCCCAGTACTTGGGAGGCTGAGATAGGAGAATATCAGGTTCAAGGCCAGCCTCTGCAGCTTAGTGAGACCCTGTTTCCAAATAAAAAAATATTTATTTGGAAAATAAAAAATAAAATGGGAGTGCAACTCAGAGGTAAAATACCCCTGGGTTCAATCCAAAAGAAAGAAAGGAATGGAGCCGG
>NC_137796.1:93212910-93350410 GCF_963383645.1 Muscardinus avellanarius | reverse complement strand
AAATAAAATAAAATAAAATAAAATAAGAGGGGGTTGAGGGTGTAGCTCAGAGGTAGAATACCCTTGGGTTCAATCCCTAGTACCCCTCCAAAAAAAGATTCCAAATTAAAAAATGCTTACCAAAAAAAAACCAGACTAAAAAACAAACAAACAAACAAACAAACAAAAACTCTTTCTCTTTCTTCATCTTCTGGTTTTCTTTCCTCTGAAATGACCTCAGTCTGGAAGAGGCGTCCCAGTATGGGGGGGGGGGGGCAGAGTTGCAGGGTCCAGCTCCCTGTGACTTTCAGCTAGTAGTTCCACTATTGGCCACAGGGGGCAGCCACCTCTTTCCCCTCTTCCCTGTTTTAAGAAGAAACTCCCCAGAGAGCTTTAATTGGTGCATTCTTTACCTGGACTGATCACGGTAGCCAGAGAGCTGGACTCATTCTGTGGATAACTCTAATTTGCTCTGTCTAAGCCCTGAATTTCAAAGGAGACGGGAGGGGACGGAGAAGGAGTCAGAGCTCCTAGCTCTAACCCCAGTTAGAGCACAGGGGCTGTCAGTGGGAAAGAAAGAGGTATGGAATTCTTCAAGGGAAGCCAGGCACACTGAATCTCTGCTTGCCAACCACCACCCTGTTTTCCAGGTGATTGTCCAGCGGGCGCTGGCTTCTAAGAACGTGTCCCATGCCAAAGGAGGTTCCCTGCTGGCCGCATACCTGAAAGTGCTCCCCCTTTTCATAATGGTGTTCCCCGGCATGGTCAGCCGCATCCTCTTCACAGGTGAGAAGACAGGCAGAGGAGGGGGCGAGTGTCGGTGAGTCTGGAGCTTGTGGAAGGTTCTGAACAGGTCACTGACCACCTTCTAGAGGGTGTAGCTAAGCAGGTGTGCTGGTGTATGTTTGTAATCCCAGCATTTGGGAGACAGAGACAGGAGGACTGCAGTTCAAGGGCAGCCTCAGCTACTTAGTGAGGCCCTTTGCAACTCAGTGAGACCCTGTTTTAAAATAAAGCTGGGCGTGGTGGCGCACGCTTGTAATCCCCGCGCTTGGGAGGCTGAGACAGGAGGACCGCACAGGTTCGAAGCCAGTCTCGGCTACTTAGTGAGGCTCTCAGCAACTTAGTGAGACCCTGTTTCCAAATAAAATATAAAATAGGTCTGGGAATATAGCCTGGAGGTAGAAAGCCCCTGGGTTCCATCCTCAGTATCACCAATGAAGAAAGAAAGAAAGAAAGAAGAAAGAAAGAAAAAAGAAAGAATAAAAAATAGGGCTGGGGGTATGGCTCAGAGAGAGAATGCCTCTGGATTCCACCCCCAGTGTCACATACACACACACACACACACACACACACACACACACACACGACGTAGCTAGAGACCCGTCCTCGCGGGGTTGCGTGGAGCCATCTTTACCAGGAGTCCCAGGACTGGTTCAGTGTGCAACTACAGTGTCCCAAGACACTCGGTAGAAATTACCGGAAGCCTTCCTCAACAGTATTAGTTTGGGGAGGTTTATGATGTTGTTGTTTGGTTTTTTGTTTGTTGTGGTGATAGGGATTGAACCCAGGGGTATTTTACGTCCAAGCTACACCCCCAGCTCTATTTTATTTTTTATTTGAAAACTTGCCAAATTGCTGAGAGCCTTGCTAAGTTGCTGAGGCTGTCCTGGAGCCTGCAATCCTCCTGTCTCAGCTTCGCAAAAATAGGGATTACAGGTGTGCGCCACCACGCCCAGTTTACCAAGGTTGTTCTTAACTTGCAGGGAAGTGGAAAGATTCCTCCCATGTGCTTTATCCTACATAATATTCTGCAGAAGAAAAGAGTCAGATGAAATCTCTGTTAGGAAATATCTATTAAGAGGAGAGATGCAGGTTCAAAGCCAGCCTCAGCAACTTAGTGAGGACCTCCACAACTTAATGAGATGCCGTTTCAAAATAAAGAATAAAAAATCGGGCTGGGGGTATAGCTTGGAGGTAGAATGCCCCTGGGTTCAATCTCCAGCACCAAAAGTAAAAAATAAAAAATAAAAAAAAATATAAAAGAGCTGTGGGGTGTAGCTAGGAAGTATAGTACCCCTGAGCTCAATCCCCAGTATGAAAAAATTAAAGTTAAAAAATGACCTTGTGAGATAAATATCTTTACTGCTATTTCCATCTTACACATGAGGAATTCAACACTCAGAGAAAGTAAATGATCCATTCATTTATTTATTCTTTTATGTATCCAACAATTTTTTGTGGTACTGGGGATTGAACCCAGGGGCATTCTACCTCCAAGCTACACCCCCAGCCCTATTTTACTTTTGTTTTGAAACAGCGTCTTGCTAGATTAACGAGAGTCTCACTACTTGCTGAGGCTGGTCTCAAACCTGTGATTCTCCTCTCAGCCTTCCACATACTGGGGTTATAGGCTTGTTTGACGATGCCCAGATCCTTGTTTTTAAAATAAGAATAATAATAGTATCTTTTCATGAAAAGTAAGTGAAGTCCACATACAGTGTTTATTGCAGCCTCTTTATTGTACGAATGTTGCTTTGTGCAAGGAGGGGGTTTTGTGCTATGGTTGGACATGACTTGGCCAGAGGCTATCTTTTATTTATTTTAAACCTCAGGGGGCTGAGGCTTTCTGACAAGACAGCTCACTCCGTATATGAAATAGATGGTTAACTAGCAGGTAAGAAGAAGTCACCAGATGGTGGGTTAGCAGCCCACAAAGCTGAATCAATTAAATTTCCCTATGATGAACATATTTTTTTACACCAAATGAACAAATACCATTTTAAATTTTCTTCAATGAGTGGGTTTTTTTTTTTTTTTTTGGTACTGAGGATTAATCCAGGGGCATTTTACCTCTAAGCTACATGTCTAGCCCTTGTTATTAATCTTTGTTTTTTTTTTTTTGTTTGTTTTGTTTTGCGGGTCTGGGGACGGAACACAGGGGCATTTGACCTCCAAGTTACATCCCCAGTCCTATTTTTTTAATCTTTATTTTGAAACAGGGTCTCACTAAGTTGCAGAGGGCCTCACTAAGTAGCCGAGGCTGTCTGTGAACCGCGGTCCTCCGGTCTCAGCCTCCCGAATGCTGGGATTACAAGTGGTCTTGCTAGGTTGCTGAGAACCTTGCTGTGTTGCTGAGGCTAGCCTCAAACCTGCAATCCTCTTGCCTTAGCTTCTCAAGTACTGGGATTACAGGCGTGCACTACCACACCCAGCTACAAGTTTACATTTACTAGATCAACATTTTAAACACAAATAAAAAAATACAGGGACGAAATAGACCTCATCTAGAAATATTGCCAAACATCTGCAGCTGAGGCCATTTATGAACTTGAAACCTGAGTAGTCGGTCATCCTGGCCTTGAATCACATCAGAAGCAGGGGTTGGGGGGGCTGCATGAGCAGTTAAAGGCTCCTTGCCCACCCCTGCCTAAGGTTAAGGGCAGGTTTCACTTGCCAGAAAAAAACAAGGGCTGAAAGATAATGTCACCTGTCCAAATGATGAGGAAGGACCGCAGGCTGTGGACTGAGCAGAGCAGAGGTCTGGGAGTTCTTTATGGGAGTTAATCCTAGATACGCCTGTTAAAGACACTCAGGGAGTAACGGGGTCGAGCTGGCCTGGCCCGCCGTGGAATGTGGGGTCCTGTGTGCCTTGCGCTGCTGGTAAGGAGCATGGCTCAGTGAGGTCCAAAGAGCGGGGGATGAACGGTGACAAGACAGGCATCTTCCAGACACAGGTGCTGAAGGGCTGCGACACCGTAGAAGATTCTGAGGGTCCCAATGGCCCATGGGCGCTGCTGGATGATGGGAAGACAGATGCTGTCTTGACCTTCCTTCCCTGAAAAATCAGACTGGGAGTCAAGAGAGCTGGGTTTAAGTTCTGGCCTGGACTTTCATCATGCTGGGTCACTGTAATCAAGTTCTCTCCTATCTGAAACCTCTTCAGCTGTGAAATGTAAAAGTTATCTCTGCCTTCCTCATAGGGTTATAAAAGGACAATAACATGATATCTATTCTCTCCATAAAAATATAACGAGCATATAATCTATGCTACACTAGTAGTGTGTGTGTTATTGGGGATTAAACCAAGGGGCATTCTAAATTTTAGCTATACCCCCAGCCCTATTTTTATTCCTCCACCTCCTCCTCCTCCTCCTCCTCCTCCTCCTCCTCCTCCTCCTCCTCCTCATTATTATTATTATTATTATTAGTATTATTATTATTATTATTATTATTTTGGTGGTACTGGGGTTCCTGGAAACCCTTCAGGGATTACAAGCCTGCGCCACCATACCCGGCTATTCCTTATTTTGAAACAGGGTCTCACTAAGTTGCACAGAGCCTCACTAAGTAGCTGAGGCTGGCTACAAACCTGCGATCCTCCTGGCTCAGCCTCCCAAGTTCTGGGATTATAAACATGTGCCACCACTTCCGGCTATTTTTTTTTTAATCCTCATGTCTTCCAAGTAGGAGCCCTATGCTTGCATGCTTGGCTGTTCTATTAGTCTGCTTCCTGTTACCATAATACCTGAGGCCGGGTAACTTTGTAAAGACAGGAGGAGTTTACTGAGCTCACATTTCTAGAAGCTCAAGGGCAAGGTGAGCTCTGGAGAGGACCTCACAGCAGGTGCTATCATGGTGGGAACATGTGAGAGGGAGATATGGCATGGCCAAACAGGAAGCCACAGTGCGGGAGCCCACAACCACCCTCCTGCGGGGTGTAACTGAGAGGTCCCGCAAGGACTGCATTAATTCTGCTGTTTTTCTTTGCTCTCTCTTTCTCTTTCTTTCTTTCTTTCTTTCTTTCTTTCTTTCTTTCTTTCAAGTAGTACTAGGAACTGAACTCAGGGGCATTCTACCTCCAACTATACCCCCAGCCCTATTTTTTATTTTGTTTTGATTTGTTTTTTGGTGGTACTGGGGGTGGAACCCAGAGGCTTTCTACCTCTGGGCTATACTCCCAGACCATTTTTATATTTTATTTGGAAACAGGGTCTCACTAAGTTGCTGAGAGCCTCACTAAGTAGCTGAGGCTGGCTTCGAACCTGTGCGATCCTCCTGTCTCAGCCTCCCAAGCACTGGGATTACAAGCGTGTGCCACCACACCTGGCCTATTTTTTATTTTGAAACAGGGTCTAAGTTGAGAGGGCCTAGGTAGCTGAGGCTGGTTGCGAACCCACAATCCTCCTATCTCAGCCTCCCAAGTACCGGGATTATAAGCTTCCATCAAATGCCTGAAATGAATCCTTTCTGAGGTAGTATCCCCACTGATGTAAGGACTTCCCCCTAGGCCTCGCCTCTTAAAGGGCCCAGCACTTTCCAGTATCACTACAATGAGGACCAAGCTCCCAACACGTGAACCATGGGAGACAAGCTCAAGCCGTATCACACCAGAGCAGCCGTGTTCACCACAGGAGCAGGTGGAGATAAAGAACTAGAGGTGCGAGGATGGCCAGGTGGCTTTACATTGGAGAGGCCACAGAGCTGCTCAGGAGAGAAAATAACCAATAAAGGAAAAAAGAAGCCAGGCATGGTGGCTCACGCTTGTAATCCCCGCGCTTGGGAGGCAGAGACAGGAGGATTGCACGGGTTCAAAGCCAGACTCAGCTACTTAGTGAGGCTCTCAGCAACTTAGTGAGACCCTGTTTCCAAATAAAAATATAAAATAGGTCTTGGAATATAGCCTGGAGTTAGAAAGCCCCTGGGTTCCACCCTCAGTACCACCAAAAAAGAAAAAAAAAGAAAAAAAAAGGAAAAGGAAAGAAAGAAAAAAAAAAGAAAAGAAAGAAGAGGAGAGAGGCCTTCAGAGCCAGCATGGTGAAGACCTTGCATGTAAAATAAGGAGCAGCTCTTGAGCCCTGTGAGCTGTTGAGAAGGAGGCAGGGGACAGAGAAATTGAAAAAGCACTTGCCAGCCAGGCATGGTGATGCATGTCTATGATCTCAGTACTTGGGAGGCTGAGACAGGAGGATCACGGGTTCCAGACCAGCCTCAGCAACTTAGAGAGGCCCTCTGCAACTAAGTGAGACCCTGTCACAGAATAAGAAATGAGAGGGGCCAGGCGTAGTGGCACACACTTGTAATCCCAGCATTCAGGAGGCTGAGACAGGAGGATCGAGGTTCGAGGACAGCTGCAGCTACTTAGTGAGGCCCTCTGCAACTCAGTAAGACTCGGTTTCAAAATAAAGAATAAAAAACAGGACAGGTGGTATAGCTTGGAGGTAGAAGGCCCCTGGATTCCATCCCCAGCACCACACCCACACCCCCCCCACACACACACACAAAAAGACAAGGGCTGAAGGGTTAGCTTGAATGTAGAATGACCCTGGCGTCAATCTACAGTACAAAAAAAAAAAAAAAATCCCCTTTTTGTAGCAGTGGGGAACTTCAAAAGAAGTTCCCCCATTTTGGCAGTGGGGGGAGGAACCACACCAAAGACAGCTTGGTGAGGCTGTGGCTAGGCACCTGCCTTATTTGTGTTACAGTAACAATAGCCCACATTTTCTCAGCATTCCCTTGCTGTGTGTGTGTGTGTGTGTGTGTGTGTGTGTGTGTGTGTGTGTGTGTGATCTCGGTCCTTCTCACTATAATCTTAAGAAGCAGAGAAGTGTTAGTACAGCTTCACAGACATCGTAGCTAAAGGTCGGAGAGGCTCCACAGCATGATTGCAGTCTGAGCTCTTTTCTCTTTCACTGCTCTATAAAATTATGCGCAGTAAGCCTGTCATCTGTTGCCGGCGGGCGTCAGCCACAGGGTGGCCGGGCCTGGGGCTCTGAGCGCCTGTCTGCTCAACTCTGGGTCTGTGTTTCCTCTGCAGATCAAGTGGCTTGTGGAGATCCAGAAATCTGCAGTAAGATCTGTGGCAACCCCTCTGGCTGTTCTGACATCGCGTACCCCAAACTTGTGTTGGAGCTTCTGCCTGTGGGTAATGTCCCTTCACCCCACGTGGAGTCCCCTGGAACACCAGAAAAGGCAGCTCTGGCTGAACTCTGATTCCAGGATAAGATAGTAGGGCTGTGGGCAGGAGTAGGCTCTGGGGTCAGAGGCTGAGAGCCCCAGGTCCAGACCCCACCCCCAGCCAAGGTCCCACCATTCAGTGGGTTCTGCCCAACCTTCTCACCGCGGGCCTGGGGAAATAGGGACAGGAGTAAAGGCAGAAGCCTTCCACAGAGAGCCCGAGGCCTACAGACCTTTCTTCTGCCCCCAGGACTCCGCGGGCTCATGATGTCAGTGATGGTGGCGGCGCTCATGTCCTCCCTCACCTCCGTCTTTAATAGCGCCAGCACCATCTTCACCATGGACATCTGGATGCACATCCGGTCACGGGCATCCGAGAAGGAGCTCATGATTGTGGGCAGGTGAGGCCTTAACGGTGGGGCTGGGCAGGGGAGTGGAGAGTTGAGATGCTCAGGGAGAAGAGAACGGAGCCCACCACGGGCGGAGTCCTCTCAGCAAGGTGTCCCGGCCGGCTCAGCCCCCCTGAAGACAAAGGGGAGACTCGTTAGGACTGTGTGAGCGAGTAAGCCACTCATTCCTTCAAGAGATGCTCAGTGAGAAACTACTGTGTGCCAGGTACCAGCTCATGGCAGCCAAAAGATTGCAGTTCTTGCTCTCATGGAGCGAGAGGATGAGGAGAAGTCAACAGACACTCACAGCCCAATGAGTATCCACATGGGGAGTCAGGAGAGTGAGTGCCTCCGAGGAGGAGCACCCATCTAGATGGGGACCTGCGGGTGCAGGGTGGGGGGTAGGAGGCAGGTGTGATGGCCCACATCTCTAATCCCAGTACTTGGGAGGCTGAGACTGGAGCATCGAGGTTCGAGGACAGCCTCAGGTACTTGGTGAGGCCCTTAGTGGTGGCGCACACTTGTAATCCCAGTACTTGGGATGTTGAGACAGGAGGATTGAGGATTCATGGACAGCCTCAGCTACTTGGTGAGGCCCTCCACAACTTAGCGAAACCCTGTTTCAAACTAAAGAACAAAAAATAGGGCTGGGGTATAGCTTGGAGGTAGAATGCCCCTGGGTTCAATCCCCAATACCACAAAAAAAGAGAGACTGTTTTAAAACAAAAAATAAAACAGAGCTAGGGGTATAGTTCAGAGGCAGAACACACCTGGATTCAATCACCAGTACTAAACAAACAAATCAGTAGGTCTGGGGTTAGAGCTGAGTGGTAGATGCTCCTGAGTTCAATCTCCAGTACCATAACCGCCCTCCCCACAAGGACACTGAGGTACCGCTACCACCCACGAGACTGGCTATCATCAGAAAGACAGTCAAGAAGGTGGAGAAACTGGAACTCCTATATAGCTTGTGGGTGGGGATATATAAAAAGGTTCAAGCCAGGCGTGGTGGCGCACGCTTGTAATCCTAGTACTTGGGAGGCTGAGACAGGAGGATCATAGGTTTGCAGCCAATCTCAGCTACTTGGTGAGGTTCTCCGCAGCTTAGTGAGACCCTGTTTCAAAATAAAGCAAAACAATGAAGCTGGGGATGGGATGTAGCTCGGTGGTAGAATGCCCCTGGGTTCAATCCCCAGTAGCATAAATAAATAAATAAATAAATAATAAAAAGGTTCAAACGTTCAAAAGTAGTTCTGGCAGTGTCTTAAAATGTTAAACATAGCCGGGCGTGGTGGTGCATGCTTGTAATCCCAGCATTCAGGAGGCCGAGACAAGAGGATCGCAGTTCATGGACAGCCTCGGCTACTTAGTGAGGCCCTCTGCAACTTAGTGAGACCCTTTTTCAAAATAAAAGAATAAAAAATAGGGCAGGGGGTGTAGGTCAGAGGTTGAATGTCCCTGGGTTTCATTGCCAGACCCGCCCCCCAAAAATGTTAAACATATGACATGACCAAGCAATTTGCACTTCTAGAAATGAAAACATGTCTCATATACATGTGTTCATAGGAGCACTATTTATAGTAGCTGAAAAAGGAACAACAGTACAACTGGCCATCAACTCGGAAGGACACACGATGGCTTGTCATAGCTCATCCAGGACAATGGATATACATACATACATACATATATTTTTTTTTCTTTTTTTTGTGGGTCTGGGGATGGAACCCAGGGGCATTCGACCTCCGAGCTACACCCCCTGCCCTATTTTTTATTCTTTGTTTTGAAACAGGGTCTCACTGAGTTGCAAAGGGCCTCACTAAGTAGCTGAGGTTGTCCGCGAACCGCGATCCTCCTGTCTCCGCCTCCCAAATGCTGGGATTACAAGCATGCGCCACCACGTCCGGCGACAATGGGTATTTTTTAACAGAGAAAGGAATGAAATACCGATACAGGTTACAGCATTATACTTAGCGAATGAGGGCAGCTGCAAAAGACTACATCCCACAGGATACCATCTTATAGGAACCAGCAAAGACAAGCGAGAGAGACAGAAAGCAGGTAAGTGGGTACTTAGAGTCAGAGCAGGAGTAAACTGTAAATGGGCTTGAGGGAACTTTTTGATATAATAGATGTTGTAATTTTTTTTTTTTTTGGTAGTATTGGGGATTGAACCCAGGGGTATTCTACCACTGAGTCACACTCTTGGCTCTATTTTCTTTCCTTATTTTTTTGTGGTACTAGGGAATAAATCCAGGGGCATTTTACCTTTGAGCTATACCCCTAACCCTTTTTGTTTTATATTTTGAAACAGGGTCTTGCTATGTTGATGAGAGTCTCATTACTTGCTGAGGCTGTCCTCGGATCTACAATCCTCCCATCTCAGCCTCTCCAGTACTGGGATTACAGGCATGTGCCACCACACTCGGCCTTATTTTATTTTTTATTTTGAGACAGAGTCTCACTAAGTTATTGCACACTGGCCTCGAACCTGCGATCCTCCTGTCTCAGCTTCCCAAGTACTGGGATTAGAGGCATGCGCTACGGCACCTGGCTAACGTTCTGAAGGTAGACTGTAGTGATGGTTGTACAACCCCATAAATGCACTTAAACCTATTGGATGGCACAGTTGGCAGGGCTGAATTTGATGGGATGTAACTTAACCTCAGTAAAACCGTGTAAAAGAAGTGACTGACTCTGGGCCTCTCTCCCTCGGCACAGGGTGTTCGTGCTTGTGCTGGTCCTAATTTCCATCCTCTGGATCCCTGCGGTGCAGGCCAGCCAGGGGGGCCAGCTGTTCATCTACATTCAGTCTATGAGCTCCTACCTGCAGCCGCCACTGGGTGTGGTTTTCATCCTGGGATGCTTCTGGAAGCGGACCAATGAGAAGGTATCTCTGGAGCAGCCCTTGTCGTGGTGAACCAAGCGCTGCCCACAAGGCCTGGGTGAGGGCGGTTGCAGAGGGGCGCCGAGGGCCGCCTGAGGATTGTCTGGACTTGGAGTCGTTGGGGATCATGAGCTCTGTCTGGGATGCAGGGAGGTGTTGTTACCTGGCTTTTGAAAAACAAGTGCAATGGGGGTTCTCAGAAGTATCTTCACACACACACACACACAATTAATATATATTATATACATGTGCATGTGTTATTAAATGGGGGAAGCTAAGTTATAAGAGCAGGAGAAAGCTGGGTGTGGTGGCGCACACCTGTAATTCCAGTACTTGGGAGGCTGAGACAGGAAGAACATAGGTTGGAGGACAGCCTCAGCAACTTAGTGAGCCTACTTCCAAATAAAAAATAAAATAGGGCTGGGGGGTGCAGCTCCAAGGTAGAATACTCCTAGGTTCAGTTCCAGCACACACACACACACACACACACACACACACACACACATACACACACACACACACACACACACACACACACACGGAGGAGGCGGGCTGAGTAGATTATTATGCAGTTGACTCATTGCAGTGAGGTTCTGTATCTGCAGATTCAACCAAACACAGATTGAAAACCCTTGAGGGAGCTGGGCGTGGTGGCGCACGTTGTAATCCCCGCGCTTGGGAGGCTGAGACAGGGGATCGCGCAGGTTCGAAGCCAGCCTAAGCTACTTAGTGAGGCTCTCAGCTACTTAGTGAGACCCTGTTTCCAAATAAAATATAAAATAGGTCTGGGAGTATAGCTCAGAGGTAGAAAGACTCTGGGTTCCACCCCCAGTACCACCAAAAAAAAAAAAAAAATAGAAAAGAAAGAAAAAATCCTTGAGGGAAAAATTGTACTGAACAGGTACAGACATTTCCCTTGTTATTTTCCCTAAAAAATACAGTGTAACTGCTATTTCCATGGCACTCACATTGCATTATTATAAGTAATCTTAAGGTGATTTAAAGTATACAGGAAGATTTATGGGGGTTACATAAAACAGATCCATTTTAATAAAGACACTTGACCATCCTTGGATTTGGGGATTCATGGAAGGTCCTGGAACCAATACTCTGAACCAAGTGAATACTGTATTTGAATAAGCCAGACATGGTGGTACATTTCTGTAATCCCAGTACAAGAAAGGCTGAGACAGGAGGATCCCAGGTTTGAGGCCAGGCTCAGCAATTTAGAAAGACCCTGTTTCCACATAAAAAATAAAACGGGAGCCGGGCATAGTGGTGCACACTTGTAATCCCAGCATTTGGGAGGCTGAGACCAGAGGATCACGGTTCACAGACAGCCTCAGCTACTTAGTGAGGCCCTCCGCAACTCAGTGAGACCCTGTTTCGAAATAAAGAATAAAAAAATTGGGCAGAGGGTGTAGTTTGGAGGTCAAATGCCTCTTGGTTCCATCCCCAGACCCACAAAAAAATACAAATAAAAATAAATAAATAAAACAGGGCTTAGGGTACCGTAGCTCAGAGGTAGAACACTCCTAGCAAGAATAAATATCACTCAAGCACACAAAAGATAAACAGGTAAGTAGATTCGAACCTTCCCAGACCCCAGACGCATGCAGTGACCAGCACTGCAGACGGCTTCTTGAGGTGGCTGGAGGCCCGATTCCCTGATGTCTCTACGCTGTTTTTCTTGCCTACAGGGGGCCTTCACAGGGCTCATCTTTGGCCTGATCCTAGGCTTGATCAGACTGGCCCTGGATTTCGTGTACCCTGAGCCCCTGTGTAACGAGCCGGATGAGCGCCCAGGCGTGGTGAAGAACGTTCACTACCTCTACTTCTCCGCGATTCTCTCCGTGATCACCCTGATCGTTGTGTCTGCCGTGAGCTGGTTCACAGAGCCTCCCTCCAAGGAGATGGTATATCTGGGTTGACAGCTATATTTCTTGCCTATGACAGAACACTGACCCCAACCTGGCTTCAGCAAAGAAGACTGTCACTGAAAAGCTTAGGATTGGGCTTCAGGGACAGGGAGATTCAGGACTGGGATAATAAGGTCATCAGAATCCAGCTCTCAGGCAGGTGTGATGGTGCGTGCCTCTAATCCCAGTACTTGGGAGGCTGAGACCAGAGGATAAGAGGTTCGAGGACAGCCTCAGCAAGTAGTGAGACTCTCACCAACCTAATGAGATCCCGTTTCAAAATAAAAATACAATAGGACTGGGGGTAACCTAATAAGTGAGACCTTTTATCAAAATAAAATATAAATAGGTCTGGGGGTACAGCTTTCTGAGTAGAACCCAGGGTAGAAAGCCCCTGGGTTTATTCTCTAGTACAAAAAGATAAAAAGAATCCATCTCTCAGTTCTGCTTCATTTCTTTGACCCCATACAGGGTCAGGCAGCATCTAGGGATACATCCTCTTATTGTTTCTGTCCTAGAATTTCTAGCAAAGTTCCTGATTCCTAGCTTAAGACATGTGTTTATTTGGGAATTGATTCCCAGATGATTGATTCCCAGAGATGGTGGAGTTGAAATGGCCAATCCCTGGGTCCGACAATACCCTAGGCTAGGGTTTGGCTCTGAGGACGAAAACAAAGGACATTCAGATTCCAGCCAGAGAATGAATACAGTCAGAGAAGGATGGGACTGAGCGAGGGAAATGTCCATGGTCCTGAAGGGCACAGCGCCTGCAGCCTGGGGGAGGGAGGGGTGAGAAGGAAAGACCCAGCATGGAGACGGAGCTGCAGCCGGCGGGGGCGTGAGGAAGCCATGGCAGCCCCCCTCACTGCCCCTCTGCTCCTTAGGTCAGCCGCCTGACCTGGTTTACTCGTCAGGACCCCAAGGTCCAGAAGGAGCAGATGCCACCAGCAGGTCCCCAGCCTCTGACTCCTCCCCAGAAAGGGACCCAAGAGGCCACCGGCAACGGCGTCCAGTTGGAGATTGCTCAAGAAACCTCATCCAAAACCCACAGCTGTGAGTTGCCTCTCACCCTTGTGCCAGTAGGAGCCCCAGGAAACTTTCTGTGTTTAAGAGGAGTTTTTCTATGAAATCACAGACCAGAAAGGAAGAGAGAGACTTGGAAAGTTACATCCCCAGTTCCCAGTTCCAAGGTTTCAGCCTTTCATTCTTTTTTTTTTTTTTTTTTTTTTTTTTTTTGTGATGCCAGGGATGGAACCCAGAGGCTTTCTACCTTCGGCTACACTCCCAGACCTATTTTCTATTTTATTTGGAAACAGGGTCTCACTAAGTTGCTGAGAGCCTCACTAAGTGGCCGAGGCTGGCTTCGAACCTGTGCGCTCCTCCTGTCTCAGCCTCCCAAGCGCGGGGATTACAAGCGTGCGCCATCACACCTGTCCAGCCGTTCACTCTTTAGCCACAGAAGAGGTTCTTTAGTAACTTCAGCAGGGGCCTCAGGTGGACAATTATAGCAGATGCTTGTTGAAGGCCCACTAAGCCTGGCCTGTTGAATCCTTACACAAGCCTGTACAGTCCACTGGAGCACAACAGCTCTCTTGAAGTGAGTGGCTTCAGGCTGGCAGCTGACCGACATGGTTTTATTAAAATTTAAGTTGACATTTGAAAACTGGAAAATTTCACCAGGCGAGGTGGCGCACGCTTGTAATCCCAGTGCTTGGGAGGCTGAGACAGGAGGATCGCACAGGTTCGCAGCCAGCCTCGGCCACTTAGTGAGGCTCTCAGCAACTTAGTGAGACCCTGTTTCCAAATAAAATAGAAAATAAGTCTGGGAGTATAGCCCGGAGGTAGAAAAGCCCCTGGGTTCCACCCCCAGTACCACAAAAAGAAACTGGAAAATTTCACTTAAATATCTAGATTTGCTATTCCTCCTCCTCTTCCTCCTCCTCTTTACTACTGGAGATGGAACCCAAGGGCATTCTACCTCCAAGTTACACCCCAATCCCTATTTTTTATTCTTTATTTTGAAACAGGCTCCCATTGAGTTGCGGAGGGCCTAAGTAGCTGAGGCTGTCCGCGAACCGTGATCCTCCTGTCTCATCCTTCCAAATGCTGGGATTACAAGTGTGCGCCACAATGCCCAGTTCTTCCATCTTCTTTTGAAAAAAAAAAAAAAAAGGGACAGTTTGGTAACATGAGGCCCACATGTCTGCATGGCGAAAGTTATCTGGAGCTGATAAGCAGCTGATCCTTAGATGTGGCATATGCCCTTTGGTTAGTCAAAGTACCATCTGGCCCTATTATCTCTCTAACCCTGATGCTATTTATTGATTGATTGATATTGTGGATATGAATCTATATCAATCCAAAGTGGGAACACTAAGCCAGGTGTGGTGGCATAAGCCTCTAGGCCCAGTACTTGGGAGGCTGACATGGTAGGATTGCAGGTTTGAGATTAGTCTTAGCAACCTTACAATACTTTATTTATTTATTTATTTATTTAATCATTTATTTATTTATTTTACTGAGAATGGAACCCAGGGCCATTCTACCTCTGAGCTACACCCCCAGCCCTATTTTTTAATCTTTATTTTGAAACAGGGTCTCATTGAATTACAAAAGGCCTCACTAAATTGCTGAGGCTGTCTACAAACTGCAATCCTCCAGTCTTAGCCTCCCAAATTGCTGGGATTACAAGGGTGTGCCACCATGCCCGGCTAAGATCTTGTTTAAAGAAAAAAAAAAATCTGGAGGTGTAGCTCAGAAGCAGAATACCTCAAGGTTCAATCCTCAGTACCAAAAAAAAAAAAAAAAAAAGTGGGAAAACTCCAGAAGGCCATGTGTTTAAAGAAAAAGGTAGCCAGGCATGGTGTCACACGCTTGTAATCCCTGCACTTGGGAGGCTGAGACAGGAGCACAGGTTCGAAGCCAGCCTCAGCTACTTAGGCTCTCAGCAACTTAGTGAGACCCTGTTTCTAATAAAATATAAAAATAGGTCTGGGAGCCAGGCGGTGTGGTGCACGCTTGTAATCCCCGCGCTTGGGAGGTGGAGACAAGAGGACAACGCAGGTTCAAGTCAGCTGCGCTAGCTTAAGAGACCCTGTTTCCAAAACTAAAAATGTATAAAATAGGTCTGGGAGTGTAGCCCGTAGGTAGAAGGGCTTTCAGGAACCCACATACCACCAAAAAAAAAAAAAAAGGGTCTGGGAGTGTAGCCCAAAGGTAGAAAGCCCCTGGGTTCAATCCCCAGTACCACACACAAAAAGAAAAGAAAAGAAAAAGATAGAAAGAAAGAAAGAAAGAAAGAAAGAAAGAAAGAAAAGAAAGAAGAGAAAAATGGGAGAGAACATATTTTTTGGGAGAGAAAGGCTATTTTTTCAACATGCTTAATAGCAAATCTGCTTGCTCTCACTTAGAAATTCCAAGGAAGAAGAGCTGGGCATGGCGGTGCACGCTTGTAACTGCAGCATTTGGGAGACTAAGATAGGAGGACTGTGGTTTGAGGACAGCCTCAGCTACTACTTAGTGAGGCCCTCTGCAACTCAGTGAGACCCTGTTTCAAAATAAAGAATAGCTGGGCATGGTGGCGCACGCTTGTAATTCCCGCACTTGGGAGGCTGAGACAGGAGGATCGCACAGGTTTGAAGCCAGCCTCAGCTACTTAGTGAGGCTCTCAGCAACTTAATGAGACCCTGTTTCCAACTAAAATATAAAAGAGGTCTGGGAGTATAGCCTGGAGGTCGAAAAGCCCCTATGTTCCATCCACAATACCACACACACACACAAAAAAATAAATAAATAAATAAATAAAATAAAAAATAAAGCCGGGCATGGTGGTGCACACTTGTAATCCCTGTGCTTGGGAGGCAGAGACAGGAGGATTGTGCAGGTTCGAAGCCAGCCTCGCTGGCTTAAGAAACTCTGTTTCCAAATAAAAATATAAAAATAGGTCTGGGAGTGTAGCCCAGAGGTAGAAGGGTTTCCAGAAACCCAAGTACCAACAAAAAATAAAAAAGAATAAAGAATAAAAAAATAGGGCTGGGGTGTACGTATGTAGCTCGGAGGTAGAATGCCCCTAGGTTCCATTCCCAGTACTGAAAAAAAAAAAAAAAGGAAAAAATTGAGGCTTAGACTACCTACCTGTAGGCGTCCACTCAACCTAGCTGTATGAGTGAAGCTCTACCACTAACAAGCAGGAACAGAGCCGAGGTGGGGGTAGGACCACTCCAGCTCTCCCCAGGCCACATCACCTTCCAGGAGGCCAAGGAGGGACGAACACTTTTGTGGAGAGTGTATTTCGGAGCTGGGGCACAAACTCGGCTGCGTATGGACTGTGCTGATCCCAGTGCCTGGACACTTGTGTGCTCTGTGCCCTCCTCTCCCTTCGCCGGCAGATGCAGCCTCCATGACTCCCTTTCTGGGCTCGTTTCAGATGAGGAGATCCCAGAGCCGTCCAGGGTGATGAAGGCCTTCCTGTGGCTCTGCGGCATGGGAGACGAGGGCAAAGCAGAGCCGCCCAGCATAGTGGAGCCCGTCGCAGATTTCATGGAGGAGAAGCCCGTCGTGAAAACCCTTCTGGACATCAACTGCATTGTGTGTATGTGCTGTGGCATCTTCCTCTTGGGCTACTTTGCTTAATGCACGCTGAACCCAGGGGTTCAAGCTCTTGGCTTGTTTTTAATGCCCTGTTATTTTTTAAGGAAAGAAAATAAATCCTAGTAATAAAGCTTTTGTTTGTTTACCATGAGGCTTCAAAGGTGTTTATGGGCCATTTTCAACATGACATTTAGCTCTTTACTTCTTGAAGGCATAACTGGTCCCAAAGATTTTTCTTACTGGGATCCTTGCTCCTGCATATTTCTTTGGAAACAGACCTGAGTGTAGTGCCCTGAACCTGATGCTGTAAAAAAAAAAAAACTGGGGTGCTGAGTGTGGTAGTACATACCTGTAATTCCAGGACTTGGGAGGCTGAGACAGGAGGATCACAGGTTTGAGAACGGAGTTAGCAACTTAGTGAGACCTTCAGCCACTTAATGATACTCCTTCCTTCCTTCTTCCCTCTGTCTTTCTCTCTTATCTCCTCTTCCTCTCTGTCTGTCTCTTTTTCTTTTGGTACTGATGAACTCAGGA
This sequence comes from Muscardinus avellanarius, assembly GCF_963383645.1. NCBI lineage: Eukaryota > Metazoa > Chordata > Mammalia > Rodentia > Gliridae > Muscardinus > Muscardinus avellanarius. The sequence continues at coordinate 93,333,158 of NC_137796.1, read as the reverse complement.
ACATTCTACCTCTGAGTTATATTCCCAGCCCTATTTTATTTTTTATTTTGAAACAGGGTCTCATTAGGTTGATGAGAGTCTCACTACTTGCTAAGGCTGGCCTTGAACCTGTGATCCTCTGATCTCAGCCTCGCAAGTACTGGAATTATAGGTGTGTACCACCACACTTGGCTGTGATACCCTACTTCAAAATAAGGAGAAAGAGGGAGAGAGGAAGAAAAGAGAGAGAGGGAGAGAGGAAGAAGAAGAAGAGGAGGAGGGGGGGGTATGAATGAGAACCAGAACTAGAATTTTGTGTGCTTTCAATTCTGGCTTAGAAATGGTTTCCTTGCCTAATTCCCTCATGAAGATGTCCCCACCCCAAACAAGCAGCTGGAAGGCTGGGCTCCTCCACAAAGAATCAGCCCTGGCCCTTGCATCAGGCCCGGAGAGCAGCTGCGTCCTGCACTTGCCGTGAGCACAGCTAAGAGCACGACCACCTCGGGGTGGCCTGGGACATGCGCTCCGCAGTTTTGGATGAAGGATGAGCTACTTCCTGGCCCAACAGAACTGGAAAGGAGAGCAGTCTCTCAAAGGGCCCCAACCTCCGGCCACCTGCCAACCAAGGCATTCAGCGACCTCTTTGAGTTCCTAGTTCATGTGCTCAGTGCCTGGGACCAGCCTCTCCACAGGCAACTGGGTTAGCCGAGAGCCTCTCTTGGCTTGGGAAGCCTAGCTTTTCCATCCGAATCCAAACGATTGCTGAAGGCTGGGCAAAAGGGATCCCTCAGTCCTCCCAGGAAGAGGTGAATGCGGGAACTGATTGCCAATGTAGGTCCTATCCAGACCCTGCAACTGACCTCCTGAGATGGTCTGGAGCTAGAGGGCTCAGGGGACACATCCCTCTCCAGGGGCCAATGGTGAGGAGTGGGAGGCTCAGGGACTTCCCACAGACCCGAGCTCCCCAACTCTGTCCCCAACACCGAGACATCTGCCACTTGGGCCTGGGGTGCATTTCAGTAGGAACTGTCACTGCCTAGCTCAGGCCACTGTCACCCCTTCCTTGAACTGCTCACACCCTTAGTCTTACCTGTTCTCCAGCCACAGGCACACAGCAAGTGTGGGCAAGCCCACCTTCTGTTCACAACCCTCTGCGAGTCTCCCGAGCTCTCAGAAGGACCCACGCTCCTTGGAACAATGACAAGAGCCCTAATGACCAGGTCTTGCTGTGGTTTCCTGATCTCCCTTGGCAGTCTAAGGTTAAACCACAGCTGCGACTTTTCTCACTGCTGAGACAGGAGGACCACAGGTTCAACACCAGCCTCGGCAACTTAGCAAGGACCTCTACAACCTAAGGAGACCCTGTTTCCAAATAAGAAAAAAAAAAAATTTTTTTTTAAAAAGGTCTGGGAGCCAGGTGTGGTGGCACACACTTGTAATCCCAGCATTCAGGAGGTTGAGACTGGAGGATTCCGGTTTGCAGCCAGCCTCAGCTACTTAGTGAGGCCCTCTGCAACTCAGTGAGACCCTGTTTCAAAATAAAAAATAAAAATTAGGGCAGGGATATAGCTCAGAGGTCGAATGGCCCTGGGTTCTATTTCCAGAGACACACACACGCAAACAAAACAAAACAAAACAAAACAAAACAAAAAAAACCCAAAAAACTGGAAGTTGGGTTTGGTGGTACATTCCCCTAATTCCAGTACTTGGGAGACCAAGACAGGAGAATTGTAAATTTGAGGCCAGCTTCAGCAACATAGCAAAACCCTGCTTCAAGATAAAAATAAAGCCAGGCGTGGTGGTGCACACTTGTAATCCCAGCCCTTGGGAGGCTGAGACATGAGGATCACACAGGTTCGAAGCCAGCCTCGGCCACTCAGTGAGGCTCTCAGCAACTTAGTGAGACCCTGTTTCCAAGTAAAATATAAAATAGGCCTGGGAGTATAGCCCGGAGGTAAAAAGCCCAGGGGTTCCACCCCCAGTACCACACACACACACACACAAAAAAGATAAAATATAAGATGGGGCCGGGCGTGGTGGCACACACTTGTAATAATCCCCATGCTTGGGAGGTGGAGACAGGAGGATCGCGCTGGTTCGAAGCCAGCCTTGCAGGATTAAGAGACTCTTTTTCCAAATAAAAATATGACAGGTCTGGGAGTGTAGCTCAGAGGTAGGAGGGTTTCCAGGAACCCCAGTACCACCACCAAAAAAAAAAAAAAAAAGATGGGGCTGTAGCTCAGAGATAGAATACCCCTGGGTTTAATCCCTAGTACTACAAGAAAAAAAAATAGGTCTTTATCGGGGTTTCCTCTCTGCCTAACTGTCCCTCTTTCCTCTTCTGCTCAAAAGCTCTTCTAGTGTCTGGTCAGACCCCACTTCTTCCTGAATTTGCCCCAGCCACGATGGCATGTGACTTCCAAGGACGTATCATGCTGTATTACTAAATGCCGAACCGTGTGCCCATCGAGAGTGAAAGTCCCACGGGGGCAGAACGTGTCACACTGATGTTGCGCAGTGCCTGGCGGGTGGATGTCCTTCAGAACACAGGTGTTCTCTGGCTCTAATGGCCCAACCAACTTTCTTTTTTTTCTTCTTCTTTTTTTGTGGTGCTGGGGATGGAACCCAGAGGCTTTCTACCTCTGGGCTATACTCCCAGACCTATTTTATATTTTATTTGGAAACAGGGTCTCACTAAGTTGCCGAGAGCCTCACTAAGTAGCTGAGGCTGGCTTCGAACCTGTGCGATCCTCCTGTCTCAGCCTCCCAAGTGCGGGGATTACAAACGTGCGCCATCACGCCCGGCATCCTACCAGCTTTCTGACTGGTTGCTGCCCACCGCTGCCCCTGCACCTAAGACCAAGAACACCCCCTATTCCTGCACCTGTTTAGACCCTTGAGGTCACAGCACACAGAAGTGACCAAGAATGGCTGTCCTCTGAGAACTATGCAATTTCAAATCCTCCTTGACCGTGGACATTGGCCATGGTGGCTGTTCTTATGATCAATTCTGAAGTTTGGGAAGGGTACACAATCAGTCAGTCATGCTTAGACTCCTGCTTTGCTCCTCCCCCCGCCCCCCCACCTCCTACTGTGGCCCCGCCTCCTGCCCTACCTGGGTGCCACCTCTCCTCACAGCTGTGGCCAGAGCCCCCTCTTCTGTCTGGACCGTGCACTTGCACCCTCAGGGCTCTACCAAGGAAGGTGCAGTTATCCCCGTGTACTCTCCTGGCTCCTCCCCCTCAGCACCAACAGGGCTCATGCTGGTTCTCCAAGGCCCATGAAGAGCAAGCCCTCAGTATTTGCCTGGAGGACACAGTGAATGACAAAGCCAAGGATTCAATTCTAAGGGTCCTTGTGTCAAAATGCTGTTTCTACCTGAAATGACATACACTCTTTTTTTTTTCTTCATTTGATTGTAATTGTTGAGCTGGGCTCGATAGTGCATCCCTGTATCCCAGTACTTGGGAAGCTGAGTCAGGAGGCACACAGGTCCCAGGGCAACCTCAGCAATGTAGTGAGACTCTCAATCTAGCAAGACCCTGTTTCCAAACAAAATATAAAAAAGGGTTGGGGGTGTAGCTTGGAGGTGGAATGCCCCTGGGTTCAATCTCTAGTACTACAGGAGGAGCAAACAAAAGCCCAAACTAAATATAATTGTTGATGTGCATAAAAACTGAATCCACGTACAAGCAGAGATGGAAACAGCCTTGGGGAGGCGTTCTTCCTTGTCCCAAACACATCCGCACACGTGGCATTAGTGATGAAGTCTCAATGTGCGTGACAGGCAGACCTTGTGGCGAGCCGCAGCAATCCTTACCTCCCAGGGTCCTCGCCCTTGTCGAACTCCTGCCCCTCGCTTGTGGACAGATGGCGCGACTTGCTCCTCGGTCACACGAGGCAGGAACGGCGGAGCAACGTCACCACTGTTGTTAATCACGCAGCGCTGTTCACACTGGAGAAGACAGTCTTGCCAGCAGACTCACCCCATCTGCTCTTCTCAAGTATTTCAATCCTGGGAAAGAAGCGGCTTGCACGGGGCATGCCAGCCTTCCGTCACTTGCACAGGGGATTTTTGTGGCAAAGTCGCCACGTCTGGGCCGAGTCACTGGAGTCAGCCTCCTGGGTCCACGTATGTCCAGATGGCCAAGGGCGTCAGGACTGTGAGCCCATGAGCACAGTCCTCACCGCGGAGCACGCCGAGGGACAGCCTGACCATGGGGCACGCTGAGGAGGGCCTCACCCAGTAGCTGAGGCCGGCCAAATGCCTGCGATCCTCCCGTTTCAGCCTCCCAAGTGCTAGGATTACAAGCGTGTGCCATCACGCCAAGCTAACTTTTTTTTGAAACAGGGTCTTGCTAGTTCGCTGGGTTTTGCTAAACTGCCGAGGCTGGCCTTGAACCTGTGAGCCCACTGTCTCAGCTCTCTATTCTCCCAAGTGCCTACAGTTACAACTAGACCCCTCTAAAGTGTGTCATCCACAATTCTATTAGGTTAAGTGACAATGCATGCACGCACACACATACACTCTCAATTCTGCTCCCAAGAATGACCAGATTTTCATATAAACCACAGAATATATTTAATTCAAATTAAACATGAAACTAGAATAATGTTCGGTCCTTATCAAGTAGCAATTACATTGTTTAAAAAAAAAAAAAGGCACAGTATATTTCTCTCTACATCCTGGCACTCCAAGGCAGGAGTCACATCCAGTTTGATGAGGTGACAGATCCAGCAGCCACCACCGATGCTCATGGCTTTGAGGAGACTGGGGGCAGGGGGGACACAGACCATACTTAATACAAAACGATTCTGCAACAAGTCTGAAGAGAGGCAGCCCCCTCCTAATGAACGAGAATGGAAGTCCAAGCGGCCAGCGGTGGGTGACGTGCACCTTGGACCTGTTTTATTAGCTCGCTGCCTCTCTCTAGCTCTCTGCCGAGGCGCTGCTGGTGCCGTCCGACCGGCAGGAGCAAGAATCCTCTGGGCTTCTCGGCGGGCAGCCTCTCTCCACTCTAGAGACCTCCTTGGTTTTGGCATGATTGCCCTCCCACGTAAGAAAGCCACCTTCTTCAAGACACAGGTCATTCAGCTTCCAGTGTCGGCCTCCACGTCCTCCTCGGGCCGTGCGGAAGGCCGAGTGCTGCGTAGCAAGGCCTTCTTCCTCCTCCACCGAAAGCTTTTCACTGTTTGGTCTGAAGGATAAAGGTCTGCCCGCCCCATTCCACTGCCAGGGCTGGGCGGGAGGCGGCTTCCTCACAAGGCGGTGCTCTCCGTGTCATTGTCTATATCCAGCAGGATGCGGCCAGGGATGTCTTTGCTTGCGGAGTCTGAATGAATCTCAGGAAAGATGCTGCGAAGCGGCTCTGAACCCCTAGAGTTGGTGTCTGGATAAAAACACGAGGAGACATGATGTGAGTGAGTAGGAATACCCAAGGGGCCATCGAGTGCTCTGAACAGAAGGGAGGCCGAGAAGCCCCAGGGCCCCATGCACACTCCGTCCTCAGAAGCTGAGTCAAGACCCTGAGACCCAGACGGCAGCCGCACGGCACGGTCCCCTCTGGCTTGGCTGCCTCTTCCCGCAGCCCTCAGAGTGCAACCCTTGAAGGCTTTGCTTGCTTTGGCTGAAGAAAGGAAAGCCCTTCCTTGCCAAGGCCTGTCTCATGCACTGACACCTAACAACCTCCGGGCTGCAGACGGATGAGCAGCCCCGAAAGCTCACTCCTAAGGCCGGACTGTTTCTCTCCCTGTTAATAATGCTACAACTTCAACTTCGGCACTAGCAAAATCTGGGGCTAAATCACACTGGGTTGTGGGGGGCTGTCCTGTACATTGTAGGAAGCTGAGCAGAATCTCTGGCCCCTACACACTAGAGGCCAGTGGCACACACGCCCTTCTCCTCAGAGAGATGGCCCAAAATGTCTCTGGACACTGACAAGTGTGTTCCGGGGGTTGGGGGGGGGCAGCCACCTGCTTGACAGCAACTAAAGCAGGTAGACCACCAAATCTCTTGCAAACGTTAATTTTCTCTTCTCTTTCTACTAATATTCCAATGCCCCTTTCCTGTCAAATGATGTTGGCTAAAATCCTTTTAGCTTTTTATTGTTGTTGTTCAGCACTAGTGATAGAACCCAGGGCCTCATGCATGCTGGGCAATTCTCTATGCCTGAGCTCCATCTCCAGCCCTGAGAGTCCTTTAGTAAGATGGCGAATACGTGGCCCTCAAGCCATTGTCCTTTACTCCCATGCTTGAAAAATACCTTTATCTAATACAGCTCTCTTTCCAGAGAGGCCGCAGGTGCTCAGATTCATGCGTTCATGAACAAGTATATACTGAGCAGCAGCGCTGAGCCGGGCACTGTGCTACTGGCCAAGGACACTCAGTGAACCGGCAGATGCATGATGCCAATGGTCCGGAGGTTCGTTTCTGTGCTGGATGTGAGTTCCCTGCGACATTCTAGGGCTAGTTTAAGAAGGGACATACTTAGGTTTGCATAGCTTTGCTGAATCAGGCTATAGCTGATCAAGAAGGGTGCCGGGAGGGAGCCACCGTGGGGTGGGCTGGCTGGGGCTCTTCCCAGTTTGCTGACGAGCGGCTGTTCTCACTGTGTGGCAGTCTCGCCTCTCGACCCTGGCTGGGAGCTGGTTTTGATAGCGTTTCTATCTTCCCTGCTCCTCGTCCTGGCAGATGCTAGTGCGCTTCTGGGAGCTGCACAGCTCTGAGTCTGCTCTTCTTCCTGACTCTCCGGCCCCACTGGCTCTGAGATGGGTTTTCTCGCTGGAGTGACCCTTTTCTCATAGCGACTCCCGAGTTGGTAGACCTTTCCCTCAAAGCTTCCTACACACCACAATTCAGAGACATTCCTACACTTAGGTATGAAAGAAGCCAGGTGCTGAATGTCATTTCAGTCCATTTAGGTCTTATGCTAACTGTGAAGCAGTGAGCTGGGCTGAACCCTACCATCCGGCAGCACAGTCAAAGGTGGTCTGTGCGCACAGAACTGAGGGTGTCCTGGAACTGTTCACAGCAGAACCGAGGCCCACGAGGGCGGGGGCGCACTTATCTTGCTCACAGTGTTGCCCCGGGGCCTAGAACCAGGCCTGGCAAACAGCAGGTGTTCAATAAATGTTGTGGCTGGATGCGTGGATAGATGAGTGAGGATTCATCCAGTGAGCCAGGCATGGCGCACACCTGTAATCCTGGTACTTGGAAGGCTGAGACAGGAGCATCACAGGTTTGAGGTCAGCCTCAGCAACTTAGTGACTCTCAGCAACTTAGTGCTTCAAAATAAAAAATAAAAAGGGATAGGGATGTAGCTTGGAGATAAAATGATCCTGGGTTCAATCCCAGTACCAAAACAACAACAACAACAACAACAACAACAACAACCCCCAAAAGTCATCTAGTGCAACCATCTTCCCAACCATCTTTCCAATCCTTCCTCCTTCTCACATCCTTAGACAAAGAAGTAGCCAGGCATGGCAACACTGATCCAGTAGGCAACACGGGAATAGAATCACTGTAAACTCAGTCCTTTCTCGGTTATCTGAGAGATGGTGCTGGCCAGCTGGCACATCTTCTCAGCCCAAAGAGTTTACAAGAAAGACAGAGAGACATGACCTGCTGGGCGTGAACCGTGCTCAGGCTCTGACCAGGCTAACTGGGTTTCTACTTGTTAAGAGCTGTATTTACGCGTGAGCCAAGACCTTCAGCCACCGACCCTCTCCAGAGGATAAACTGGCCACCTTTCTATTTTTTCTCATATATCATATATACTTTTTCAATTTTTACTTTTCTGAATTAATTAAGACAACGAGGACTGAACCCAGAGGCATTCTATCTCTAAGCTATACCTATAGCTCCCCCCCCTTTTTTTTGTGGGTCTGGGGATGGGACCCAGGGGCCTTCTACCTCTGAGCTATACCCCCGCAACCCTATATTTTATTCTTTATTTTGAAACAGGATCTCACTGAGTTGCAGAGGGCCTCACTAAGTAGCTGAGGCTGTCCGTGAACTGAGATCCTCCTGTCTCAGCCTCCCAAATGCTGGGATTACAAGTGTGCACCATCATGCTATACAGCTTCCCTTTTCATTCATTAATTATTTATGGTATTGGGGATTGAACCTAGTACCATTCTACCTCCAGCCTTATTTTATTTTTTTATTTGGTGAGACTCACTAAGTTGCTGAGGCTGGCTGCAAACCTGCGAGCCTCCTGTCTTAGTCTCCCAAGTACTGGGATTATAGGTGTGTGCCACCGTGCCTGGCCAGTTTTTCTTTTGAAACAGAGTCTTGCTAGGTTGCTGAGAGTCTCACTAAGTTGCTGAGGCTGTCCTCGAACCTCCTCTCTCAGCCTTCTAAGTACTGGGATTTACAGGGATGTGCCACTATGCCCAGGGAAATTTTCTATTTATAATGAAAACAATTATATATTCAGGAACAAAAATGTGAGGTGGGGGTGGAAGGGAAACTGTCTTCATCTGCTTCCTGTCTGTCCCACGTGGCTTTCCTCGTCCCTCACACGAGTACATGAATCACTGGGTGAGAGAAGACAACGACTGTTTGCGGTGACGGGTGGGAAGGACACTGGAGGAGTGTGTGGGGCTGTTCTCAGAGGGAGCAGGCCAGCTTCGTGGGAGCCAAGTGCTCCCCAGAAGTTGCCACATCTCACTGAACCCCCCCAGAGATCACCCAGGCCAGCACCAGCCCTGCCTAGAGATAAGAAAGCGGCACCCAGAGCTGAAGAGGACCCAAGGCCCTGGACTCTGGCTCTTAATCTGCACAAGGATGTCCTCCTCCCCACAGGGTGTGTCAATTCCTGGGTGAGGGCCTTACAGGAGAAGGCCTTATCTGAGGAGATAAAGGGTTTGATTGAGTCTAGAACACTCTCGTTCATTTGTCCTTTGAGAAAGGGTTAAAGATACCTGCAAGAATCCATTTTTAAAAAGCGCCTCTAAACCTCTACACCTGTGAATTTCTATATTACCTGCATTCCAAGAATGGCTGGTCTTTGAGTATACTGCTTAGTTAGTTAAGTCCACATAATAGACATTAAAGACGAAAGAACCAGAAAAGAGACTCCCAGTAACCAGCCTCTGCCCAGAGGCAGATGCAAAAGGTTCATCGTGGATTTGGGGGCTCAGAAAAATGTAACCCAACTTCCTTCCTCAAGTGGGTATCTTCTTCCAGCAAGCAGGCCTTCCAAGGCCAGAACTGACAGTCTTATGATTTAGGGTGTGGTTCCAGCAACAATTTTGATTATGTGCTTTTGGTTGTAAACCTATCTTTCCAAAAGGCCAAGTTTACCTGACAGCAACTTGCACAACTGCAGATCCAAATAACACCTTGAGCGCTCAGGGGACACCGCAGAGCCCAGAGCACCAAGGCCAGCTCAGGGGACACTGCAGAGCCCAGAGCACCAAGGCCAGCTCAGGGGACACTGCAGAGCCCAGAGCACCAAGGCCAGCTCAGGGGACACTGCAGAGCCCAGAGCACCAAGGCCAACATGCGCTCTGCTATAACCTAGCGTCTGAAGGCTCGGCTTCCTTCTGTCACCAGCTTTTTTGTGTATGTGCATGTGTGCGTGCATGTGTGTGGTGCTAGGGATTAAACCCAGGGCATTCTACCTCCGAGCTACATCCCAGCCCTATTTTCTGTTATTTTGAAACAGGGTCTCACTAGGTAGTGGAGGGCCTCACTAAGTAGCTGAGGCTTGCCAAGAATCTGAGATCCTTCGGTCTCAGCCTCCCAAGTACTGAGATTACAAGCATGCGCCACCATACCCGGCCCTCTTCCGCTCTAGCCCATGAAAAGACTTTCACTCAACTTTTTATTACTCTAGTTAAAGGAGAGACTCAGTTTAAGTCATGCCAGAAGTTCGATTTGACACGATTCTGATATCTACCTGTCAAAACAAAACTACAAGTATTAGTAGAATCCACTTAAGTGTCCATACAAAAGTTACAAAACATCTTGATAAAATATTACAGTTATTAAAAAAGATGACCATCAAGCCGGGCGTGGTGGCACACGCTTGTAATCCCAGCATTCAGGAGGCTGAGACCGGAGGATCGTGGTTCGTGGACATCCTCAGCTACTTTGTGAGGCCCTCTGCAACTCAGTGAGACCCAGTTTTAAAAAAAAGACTAAAAAATAGGGCTGGGGGTGTAGCTCAGAGGTCAAATGCCCCTGGGTTCCATCCCCAGACCCACACACAAAAAAAATTGTATATGGTAAAGTAATTATGATCATGCACTATTTTGTCTTCAGAAAAAAAGTATAATTTTTTAAAGAAGCAGAATAAAAAGATTTCTCCAATTATAGAACTATTATTGGTTTCTTATTATTTCTATTCCTCAAATACTCTTTAATGCCATGCTATTTTTAAAACCACACTACTTTAATGAAGTAAAGAGAATGTGATTTTAAAAAAAAGAATATACTGAGAGCCAGAAAGCTGTCCAGTTGTATGCGTACTTTGTGAGTGGCGCAGTTGTTGTACAGCATGAATCAGCCATAGGTATTCTCATTAAATTAAAAAACATCTCCTCCAGAGCACTGTCTTTTCAACCCATGAAAGCACTGACACTAGGAAAACCAAGTGTGCATCAGAATTAAATATAATTTAATATTTAAATTAAATATATGGGGCTCTGGGCCCCATACCTGACCTCCTCTCTGGGTCCTAGAAGGCTTGGTCTGGGCACATAAGCTTTACAAATGTTGACCTATCAACCCAATACATAACTTTGATCAGAAATGTCTTCTAGATAAACACAGTAAGCAATGACTATTCACTTAGGCTCCCTGTATACTATGAACTGTTAATGGTGCTTTCCTTGTCTTATTTAATTCCATCTACAGTTCTGCCAAGTGTCCCCACCTACAAAGGCCAACCAGGCTGCGCCTCGCCTGGCGTTACAGAGCGGTAATTCCCCTTTGGGTTTGTGCAACTGTCCCGTGCAGGTCCCTCCTACTATACCTCGAGCCTGCTCGACAGAGAGAAGAATAGAAAGGGAAGAGGTAAGACCAGCCCTGTGAACACCTGTTACACATCTGTGAACCCACTCAGTGCTCAGAATGGCGACGGCAAGCATCCACAAAGCCAGCCCTTCTTTAGTGCATGCGCTATTAGTAGAAATGCAAGCAGGCAGGGTTAGGGTGACCGGTTAGGAACAGGCATTAGTGCACACATACGATCGTAAGGTAGCAACAACACTTTGGCCAATCAGGTGCCTTTTCCTTACCATTAAATATTCCAATTTCAGTTCTTACTGAATATGGCAGGTCATACATCTAAATTATTTGATAAAATGTTTAAATTAGAATACTCTTTGCTAAAACCTCTTACTTTAAACACAGCAAGATATAAACTCATTTCCTTGGGAAGTTAAAACAGCTTTGGAGAGCCACAATGACAAGCTTGAGGCTCAAAAGAACAGACTCTCTTCCTTCTCACGACCTCAGCCCGGGGGCCGAGCTGCTTGCCAACAGCACCTACCAAACCTGCTTGGGCGCAGTGATCTCCCCTAAGAGCCTACCTTAATCCCATAGGCCTCAGTTCAACTCTGTAGGATGAAGTGTTCTAAATGAATTGCCTGTTTTCAAGAATTTGCCCACTGAAAGTTTTCTAAATGAAAACACAATGTCATGATAAAGTAATTTTCCTTTTCTTCTTGAAAAACCCTATGGCTACATCCAAGGATGGTTAATAAATAGCAGGATGATCAACAACAGTGGGTTCATGAGTTCAACTCAACACTGGCCTCCTGTGTGCTTCCAAGGTTGGTAAAGGTTAATGCTGTAACACAAAGATAATTATGGTGACCCAGAGTTCCTTGTGCTAGGAGAATTCATAGCACAGACTAGGTCTTAAATAGTTAAAAAAAAAAAAAGTTTTCTTTTCTTTTCTTTTCTTTTTTTTTGGTGGTACTAGGGATTGAAAACAGGGGCATTCTACTTCTGAGGTACAATTCTAGCTCCATTTTGTTTTATTTGGAAACAAGGTCTCACTAAGTTGCTGAGGCTTCACTAAGTTGCTGAGGCTAGCCTGAAACCTGCAATCCACCTGTCTCAGCCTCCCAAGTAGTGGGATTATGGGCATGTGCCACCACAGCTGGCTAAGGAAAAGTATTTTTAAATGTAAAATTTCAACTACTTAATAATGATAAGGTACAGTGAATTACTGTGTTGTAGATCAATAAAAAATGTTCTGGTATAAATATATCCTATCTAACAACAGAATTAAATAAAGAACAGGTATAATTCTGATATGTAGTCTCTGGTTTAAATAAAAAGAAAGATCTAGGAATAAAATTTTGGTATGTCACAGGTATTAAAGTGTCCAAAGGCTCAGCCTCAATTAGAGTTTAGTCATTTTATAAATTATAACCAGAGACTTCTGGGTTAATCACCAAGGACTGAGCGCGGTGGAATCGCCCTGTTCCCTCCTCTGTGTTCTGGAGATCATACTCTAGTTTTCCCTGCTGATGTCCACTGAAAGTCTTACTCAGACAGGGGCTGTGACCCCTCTTGCTACACGGCGGACATAAGCCTTAAGGCTCTGCTGTCCAAACGCGGGCCCCGAGGTTGATTTAGATGAGCCGCAGAGCGCCTGTTAAAAAGCGCAGATGGTTTACCAAAGCAAAACCGAAGCATGGCGGAATGCAAAGGGATTTAAAGGAATTCAGTAGAGGATCTTTGGGGGAAGATTTTTTTTGGGGGGGGGTCACGAGAATTTCAAACATCAATTAAGAAGCTCCATGCAGTTAACTTGCACTTTAGAAAAAGAAAATTAAAACGAAAACTTTAAGACACAAGGGACACAGTTCCTATGGTGATGGCACCGAGCCCTCTTGTTAGAGCCAATCAATGGCAGGTTAAGTTGTACTGAGGAGGGTGGGATGCTTGGGAAAGGCTGACCAAAAAGAAAGACACTATTCTCAGTATCTTATCTGAGCAGCTGGAAAGCAGGTTCTCCATCTGATGACAGCTACCTCTTGGGTCTGGAGCTCAAAGTACTACTGATAAAAATAAAAGGAGCGTCTCCATGCTACAGAAGAGACTGCGCTGACTGCCAACGCGCGGGCCTATGGCCCCCAGCACGAAGTCGGAAGCACATACGAAGGACATGGATAAGCAGGGCACTTGCAGCTGTGGCTCAAGCTGCGTGGGGGGTTACAGACCTTAGTCCTGGAAACTTTGCCCACCCGTGAGGGTGCTAGGAAGGGCATCTATTGGGAAACAAGTAAACAAACCAATGTGGCTTCGTGGTTTTCAAAATGAACACTCTGGTATCACGAAAAAAGTTATCAACCATTTATAACACCTGCAAATTATGCATTACACTCCTGAGAAAAGTTATCAGAACACATTTTTCAATAGTCAGTGAACCAGCATCTCTGGGTACCAGTTTCGGGAGGTTCATTTTGGTTCATCTTGGCTGGAGAGCTCAGGGGAATAGTTCAGCTGCTTCTCCAAAAATGCTTCCACTACAATTTCTATGACTTGGCTGTGGTGACCAAGAGGAGGCTCCCGTAGGAGATGATGCAGGGCTCCTGATTTACCATTTTTTAAAACACGCTTGAAAAAAATCTATTCATCTGTACATTAGTGAGTTTAAATTATCTGGGATGGAAATATTTTAAAAACCATAATGAAATAAAATGGTCATGCTCTAGACTGCAGTGAAATGTATCATGAGGTACCCCACTACAAGCTGTATAATTAGCACCCCTCCAAGATGGGCTTCCACTGGGATTCCAGGGGAACCTTGGTTTTCTTCTCATAAGCTGTTTGTACCTGGCACGCTGGGATAACCAGGTCTCAGATCATCCCACTTAGCGTAAGGCTGGTTTTGCAGTGTGGTGCTGGGGGCTGAGGCCACAGCCGCCTACATATTGGGCAAGTAATCTACCACTGAGCTACATCTCCAGCTAATGCTTATTATTATTATTATTATTTATTATTATTATTGTTATTATTATTATTATTATTATTATTATTATTTATTTATTTTTTTTAGTTTATACATGAAACGGTTGGCTTACTATGAAAACTTTTACTCCTAGAAGGAAAATAAGCATTTTAATAAGTAATTCACTAGTAAATACATTTCATGGTCATATTGAACAATATCTTTCACCTGGATTAAAAGTCATTATATTTATTAAGATGTAAACAGAGGCAGGTCTTAAACACACCATGATACTATAAGTCAGTGCTCAGCAACCTGAAAGGTCCAGGCAGCGAGTATTTTAGAATCTGCAGGCCCTGTGAACTCCCCACTGACTACTCGATTCTCGCTGATTCGGCACAAAAGCAACCTAAGTCACCCTGGCCACGAACGGGCATGGCCGTGCCAGGCACCCTGGCAGGCGTCTGCAGCCCCTGCCTCAGCAGGCAGGCTGGTGGGGGACCGATAGGAGGGCCCTGGGCCCGCCCCTACCTACCAGTCACTATCTTGGAAGCCGTGGGCGCCGCGTTGGTGAGGCCGCCATCCCCCGCCGAGTGCGCGCCTGGAGGATGGGGGGGCGGGGGCACGCTGGGCCGGTTCCTCGGCCTGGGTACCGGCCGGGGTCTTGGTAAGGTTCCGGTGTGCGGCTGCGCAGTCTCGGGATTGCAGGTTGCGTGGGTCTGAGAGGCCGGCAGGCCGGGGTTGGGCTTTCCTAGGGGCGGCGTACTCGGGGGCGTCGGGGTCTGGGGAGGGGTGTGAGGAGGCTGCTCAGGTCCGTGCTCCCCAGGCGAGGCGGTGGAGGCGGGCGGGCCCTGGCTGCCCGGCTTGGGGTGCACCTGCGGCGTGGCCTGGGTGGGGGGCTGCGGTGGCGGGTGACTGGGCGCTTGTATTGGAGAGAGGCTGCTGGAGTACCTCCGGGGCGCAGACAGCTGGGCTGCGGTGGCGGTCTGGCCCGGAGCCTGGCCCGAGTGCTGCAGGGGAGGAGAAGGGCTGCGGGTGGATGGCTTTGGTGACGGGCTGGGCGGGAGCTGAGATGTCCCTGGAGAACTCTGGCCCCCGGAGTGGCCAGGAGGTGGGTTTCCTGGTTTTGGGGGTGCTGGAGCTGGTTTTTTAACAGCTGCACAAAGTAGAATAAAAAACCACGTTTTAATAAGAAGCTCAGTGACAGACACCACCTTCTGGGCCAAGAGACCCTAGCAATCTGATGTTCTGCATCCTCCTGGGGCACGTTATCACCCCAGCTTGCAGCCCCCGGGGCACATCAGAGGACTGCCTGACAATCACAGACAAGGGCCCTTCACAATGCCTGACCAGCCTTCCTCACACGGTCAAAGCCATGAAAGACAAACTGTCCCGGACCAGAGGAGACCCAGGAGGAAGAGGACTCCGTGCATTATGGTCCCTTGTATAGGACTCTGGAAGGAACGATGGATGTCGGTAAAAACATTAGGGAAACCCGAGCAATACATGGAAATTTGTGTGTGTGTGTGTGGGGGGGGTACTGGGGTTCCTGGAAACCCTTCTACCTCCGGGCTACACTCCCAGACCCATTTTATACTTTTTTATTTGGAAACAGGGTCTCTTAAGCCAGCAAAGCTGGCTTGGAACCTGCGCAATCCTCCTTGTCTCTGTCTCCCACGCACGGAGATTACAAGCCTGCACCACCACGCCTGGCAATACATGGAATTTAATTAACATCTATGTACCGACACTGGTCTCTTAGCTAGGATAAATACACTGTGCTGATGTCAGAGAGCAAGAACAGGGGAAAGTGGGTGAAGGGTATATGGGACTCAACTTCTCTGGAAGTCTCAAATTATGCTAAAATGAAAGATTTACTTTAAAAAAATTAGCGCATTATTTACATACAGGCCCTTTGTGATCTGTCACTTTAAAAGATCAAAAAGAGGCCAGGCGTGGTGGCGCAGGCTTGTAATCCCAGCATTTGGGAGGCTGAGACTGGAGGACTGCAGTTCAAGGACAGCCTCAGCTACTTAGTGAGGACCTTTGCAACTCAGTGAGACCCAGTTTCAAAATAAAGAATAAAAAATAGGGCTGGGGGTGTAACTTGGAGGTAGAATGCCCCTGGGTTCCATCCCCAGTGCCACAAAAAGAAAATAAAAAAATCAAAAAGAAGAAAACTCAGAGGTTGCCACAGCGACAAGAAACCCAGGCTCAGCGAGCAGCCTCCTGTCAAGGCCTGCTCAGGCCCCCACCTCAGGAAGAAATGAGGGAGGGGCCTGCATGACAGGTCCACCTGGACAGGCCCCGGCCCCTGCCCCAAGACACCTTCCTCCGGGCACAATTTCTTTTAATAACAGGAATTCGATCAATTCCACAGGCAAGTGAGTCAGTAGATGCATTTTAAGTGAAAGTCCATGTAGATCTCTGAGAGCTGCCTTAGAACTATTTCTCTTGGGAGAGCTGCACTGCCAGCACAGGCCTCCGGGGCTGCAGAGGTCCAGGCTGGGGGAGGTGTCAGGGGGCGAGGCTCGCGCCATTCCCGTTTCTGCGGCAGAAGGGAATGTGTCAGCCTCTTAAACGCAGCCTGTACAAGTTGGGCCCTTTATGTTATCACAGGTGAGTCTCCTTTTTAACAATATGCTAAAAAACAAAAATCTTTTAGATCAAGAGAAATGCTCTGAAGAAAATAAGGGTAAGCCGGGTGTGGTGGCACATGCCTGGCATCCCAGGACTCGGGAGGCTGGAACAGGAGGAGCCTCAGCAACTTAGTGCAATGTAGTGGGATCCTGTTTCCAAATAAAAAATAAGGTAGGGCTGGGAGTTCAATGCCCCTGGGTCCAATCCCCAGGACCATGGAAGAAAGTGTAACATGCTAATACAGGGTTAGTTTTATGGAAGAAGTTACCTTTGAGCTGAGATCTGAATGATAAGGAGCCACAGGAAGGGATAGGTCAAAGTGTCTGGAAGACTGGGAGAAGGGCTTTAAGGAGGGGTGAACTGAGTGCACCCCAGGAACAGAGGCCAGAGGACAGTGAGGGGGAGACCGTAAGGGGCCAGGGCAGGTCCAGGTGGGGTGAACTCAGAAGCCCCAGTGAGAACCAACCCCTCTGTGTTTGAAAGAATGGCCCTGGGGCTGGCTGGAGCGATTGAGATACTGCTAACCAGGCCCCAGAAAGCCCTGATGCAGTCCCGAGGGCGCAGTGACTCCCAGGCCCACAGAGCTGCATAGTGAGGAGCCCTGGTGCTTCCCAAGCAGAGGGAGGGCTTGTGACGCCTGATTCCTCAAAAACTGGGATTGCTTCTGGAGAACAGCTTTCTGCATGTTAAGCCTGGCAGCTCCTGAAGGAAAACATTCTTAAATGCCTGCTTTTCTGTTTTCTATTTATTTTCACTTTTCTTTAATGCTTTTTCTCTTTACTGACTGATTCTTCTTTACTTTATAGTAGACACAGAAAGGATCTGTCCCAAAGCCTCATAGGCCTAAGCCTTGCCCGCTCAGGGAGGTCTGCACATCACGCCCCGGCCCGAGGAGCTGTAGTGACTTACCCCGGCGCATGGTGTGAGGGCTGGGCCCTGCGGCGTTGGGGGCGGGGCCCGCCGAGAGCTGATGGGAGCCTGCACCTGCATGGGCCTGGGTTTGGCCAGTGGTCATCTGACTGCTGTTTCTCCCCGGTGCAGGGACAGCTGCGGGCACAGAGTCCTTGGGTTTTGGAGGACTAGGGAGAGTGAAAGTCAAGTCAGGTGTCAGACATTCGCAACCAGAAAAGCGCCACATGCTATAAAAGACAGCTTTCCCTGGGGAACCCCAGTAGATCGGTCCAGGCCCCCTCCAGGTACTAAAACCCGTGGATGTCCTAATGCCGTCTATCAAATGGCACAGTATTTGCATATAACCTATCCACATCCTCCATATACTTTGAATCAGCTCTAGATTATCTGTAACACCTGGCACTATGGAAATGGTTGTTGTACTGTATTTTTAGGGAATATCGACAAGGAAAACAGTCTGTGTTCAGTCCAAACACAATTAAAAAATATTTTTGATCCATGTTTGATGGGATCTGTGAAAACAGGAACCCACGGATGGAGAGAGACAGCTGTATTAGATCCCAAGTAGACTATGCACACCTCAGCAGACAAGGGGTGATCTGAAATGTCCCATTGTTCACCCTGGGCCCGATAAAGCTAGCGTTCACACAAAAACCCCATACTTTTGAGATTCTTTGCATTAAACAGGCCTCCAACTATTCTGCCACTCAAATATCACGAAAGAGGGCATTTCAAGGCAACCCACAAGAAATCTTCCCTTCGCAAGCTCGATAATCTTGTGCTTAAATTGGGCAATATTAAAAAAAAATATGAAAGGGCTTTTCCATTTTTACACATACAGTGTACAAAACTAAACAAAAGCAATGGCAAATGATAATCTGGATTATAAAGTGCTATTATTTGGACCTGAGGAAAGTTCAGCGGTAACTCGGAGTTCTGGAGCTGATGGCTGCAGGGAGGCCTGGGACTCAGCGCTTTCTAACCAAATGTGTCAGCGACACTGTGTCAAGCTCACCAATGAGTGAACTGTGCACAGAAAGGCCTACGGCTATAAAACAGAGCAAACCGGTGACCGACATCCCAGTGGTCCTTCGGCGAAGACTAATGATTGTCTTAAAAATATTATGTTCAGTAGTGATCGAACAGACCGAATGTCAGGATGAAATGAAAACATGTAAATCTGCCTATTTTATTTTTCTCAAACAACAAAAAATGTAAACCGAGACAAATGCACGCGTGAAGTGGCAAGCCACGGTGTGCGTGAGGCCTGTGAGGTCTGATCTTAATTAATCTTAATGAAAAATGAATGTCCCCAAATAACGTGAGTAAAGAATTCAGGAGAGGCGGAGACAGGAGGATCGCAGGTTCGCGGCCAGTCTCAGCTATGTAGTGAGGCCCTTTGCAACTTAGTGAGACCCTGTTTCAAAAGAAAGAATAAAAAATAGGACTGGAGGTATACTCAGAGGTAGAATGCCCCTGTGTTCCATCCCCCACACTGCAGAAAAAAAAAAAAGAAAGAAAGAAAAAAAAGATTCAAGAATGCACAGCACAACTAGTTTAGCCCTAATGGCTGAACAAGGTTCCTTTTATTAGCAACTTCTCATGCTACCAGACTCTCCCTCAGTAACCCAAAGAGGATAAAAGGGAAGCAAGCTCCCCAAGCAAATTCATCTCTGCGTGGGGAAAATGCATGGACCAACAGGTTGATCGTTATATGCATATTTGTTTTACTTCATATATGATCATTCTGTGTTCTGTAGAAGGAAAAAATAGAGTAAAAATAAAAGTAAAAATGTTAGCATATGTATAACTGGGCGTGGTGGCACACGCTTGTAATCCTAGTACTTGGGAGGCTGAGACAGGAAGATGGCAGGTTTGAGGCCAACCTCAGCAACTTAATGAGGCCCCCTGCAACTTAGTGAGATCCTGTTTTAAAATAAAAAATAGCCGGGCGTGGTGGCGCATGCTTGTCATCCCCATGCTTGGGAGGCAGAGACAGGAGGGTCATGCAGGTTTGAAGCCAGCCTTGCTGGCTTAAGAGACCCTGTTTCCAAGTAAAATATAAAAAATAGGTCTGGGAGTATAGCCCGGAGGTAGAAGGGTTCCATCTCCAGTACCACCAAAAAAAAAAAAAAAAAAAAAAAAAAAAAAGGGCTGGGAGTATAGCTCACAAGCTCACAGGCAGAATGCCCCTGGATTCAATCCCCAGTACAAACAAAAAACAAAAAAAAAAACAAAAAAAAAACAAAACACAAAAACAAAGTTAGAGCCGGCGTGATGGCACATGCTTGTAATCCCAGCACTTGGAAGGCTGAGACAGGAGGATCGCACAGGTTCGAAGCCAGCCTCAGCTACTTAGTGAGGCTCTCAGCAACTTAGTGAGACCCTGTTTCCAAATAAAATATAAAATAGGTCTGGGAGGATTAGCCCAGAGGTAAAAAGCCTCTGGGTTCCACCCCTAGTACCACAAAAAAAAAAAAAAAAAAAAAAAAAAAAGTTAGCATGTGCTCCAGACATGGTTCATCTTCTACAGCAGCTGGGGGACTGACCCATTAGATACCAGTGGTGTGGCCTCTGCAGATCAGTACTGGGAACCGAATTAACACCAGGAAGTAAAAACCTCAAGTTCAAGGGAAGCTTCTCTTTTATTTAAGTTGCTGTACTGTGCAGCCCACTCCCAGCTGCTTACTCCCAGGTTAAGCAACTATCTAGCCGTGGTGGCGCATGCCTGTAATCCCAGTACTTAGGAGGCTGATACAGGAGGATTACAGGTTCGAGGCCAGCTGTAGTGATTTAGCGAAAAAGTCTCAGCAACCTGAGATCTGTTTCAAAATAAAATAACTAAAAGGACTGGGGATGTAGCTCAGAAGTATCATGAGCCTAGGGCGCTCCCCACTACTACAATAAAAGGGAACAAAAAGGAACAAGCAACCAAATGAGTGTTTATTTTGTTTGTTTGTTTCCGGTACTGGGGATGGAACCCAGGGGCATTCTACCTCCAAGCTATATCCCCAGCCCTATTTTTAATTCCTTAGTTTGAAACTAAATCGCAGAGGGCCTAAGTAGCTGAGGCTGGTTGCGAACCTGTGAACCTCCCGTCTCGGCTTCCCAAGTACTGGGATTACAAGCGTGCACCACCACACCCAGCTTACCAAATGAGTGTTTTAAAGGGGGGAAAATCATTTTTCCCTTCTATTCATGTGGCAGTTCCCTTACAAGACTGAAAGCCCTGAGGACGGGGGAGTCTTAGTCCCTTACTGTGCCTGCTACGGGGCCTGGCGCATACCCGCGACTCAAGGAATTTGTTTGATGAAATGAACTAATGAATGAGAGAATGACTGACAAATTCCAGGAACACTGCAACGACCCTAACTCCCTGCATTCACATGCTTGCTAGTTAGCACACTGAATGGCAGCGAGGGAATGGACACCAACACCGATGGTCACACAGCGAACAGGGAAAGATCACAGCGCTAGCACCTAGGAGTCTCCAGTTTCCAGCACTGAAGCAAGACGGCCAAGAATGCAAACACATGTTGCTTTCTTTGGAAAACAGAGAAGGAAGCAAGCGACTTGCAGTCTTTTTTTTTTTTTTTTTTTTTTTTTTTTTGGTTCTTTGCCAATGGGAAGCGAAAGCAAATCGGGCTCACTCTGTGCCAGGTCAATTCTTGGGGCCTGGACGCCGGGTCCAGAGCCCACCGCCTGCAAGAAGGCTGGGGTGTCCACCCTCTCGTGCCAGCCGAAGTCAGCCTCTTACCTGCCGTCGCCTGGGCTCAGCCCCGGCTCCTGTGCGCCTGCCGAGGCGGGGACAGCCCCACCCCCTGAGCTGCTTTCGGCCCTAGAGCTCTGGGAAGGGGGCTCTGGGCCTGCTGGAGCCAAGGCGCTGCCATCCGTGGGCGGGAGTGGCGGCTGGAAAGCGGGGGATATGTGCTTTCTATTTAGAGTGCCACCCCGCCGGTGGGCCTGGAAGTCCATAAGCTTCACACCAAAGCTACACAGAGAGAAGAAACAGTCAACACACCATGCAAGCCGACTACCGAGACACAAGCCCATCGGTCCACTCGTGCCAAAATTGCACGCGGGGACGGCTGCCCCGGCCGCCCAGCGTGCAGCCATGGAACAAGGACACAGGGATGGTCATCCCCGCCACCAAAGCAAGCAATTCAGCCTGGCTTCCACCCTGAGCGAGGCCAGAAGGCACGGTACCCAGCAATCCTTCATCAGCTTGCTGGAAGCGGCTGAGAGCTCAGGGCCAGGCCGCATCCTGAGTGACATCTGACTCTGCTCAACCCTGTCCCTAGTCCCCTCTCGAGTCTCTGTGTGAAAAAAGAAAGTGGAGGCCACGTCCAGAAGGCCTCATGGTGACCACGTAAGGCCACCACACCTCAGTGCCCAGAATTCAGATGGGACGCAGAAACATTTCTGTGTGCTGATCAAAGGATACCTTTGAAAGATATATAAAACTGCAGAAAAAAAAAAAAAAGTTGCTTTTGGGAATGAGACGGTGGCTGGAGCAACAGAAGAAAGACATTTCACTACTTTTCACTTAAGCGCACTGGTGCTGAGCTAGGGGAAAAAAAACCCACCTTTTTCTTCAGTTCAAAAACTAAAACGATGCAGCGTGTGGGAGGCTAAGACAGGAGGATCACACAGGTTCGAAGCCAGCCTCAGCTACTTAGTGAGGCTCTCAGTAACTTAGTGAGACCCTGTTTCCAAACAAAATATAAAATAGGTCTGGGAGGATAGCCCGGAGGTAGAAATCCCCTGGGTTCCACCCCCAGTACCACCAATACATACATACATACATACATACATACATACATACATACATAAATACATAAAGTAAAAAAATAAAAAGATGGATAATTTTCCTAAGCTGGTGCTTACTCGCCCTGGCCAGCTGGCAGGTGAGTGAGAATTGTGTATGTGCTAATGGGACTTATAACACTGCGTTTTGTAACTCAGAAAATGTGAAAGCTAATTGTGTTATAAAGAGAATAACATTCATCAGGAAACACGGTGTGAATGAAGGTTCAGGAAAGTTGAACTTGTATACAGGCCAGGCATGGTGGTGCACACCTGTGATCCTGGTACCTGGGAGGCCAAGACAGGAAGATCATGGCTCCAAGGCCAGCCCTACCGACTTCACTAGACCCTCAGTAACAGGAAGATTCTGTTTCATGATAAAAAAGAAAAAGGGCTCAGAGTGTAGCTCTGAGATAGAATGCTCATGGGTTTAATCTTTAGTCCCAAAAAAGAAAATTAAAAAAAAAAAAAAAAGAAACTTCTGTACAGAATACTTGTGAATTTTGCAGCAAAAGAATTTGGGAAAGTGAAGTATTTTCCTTTGGTGTGGGTAAAAAAACCCTAAAAAAAAATCCACCCACATTTCATTAAATGATTGGGCCACTAAAATGAGAGCTTGTTTAGTTTTAACATAAATTATTTCTAGTAATATTATCACATATATGCAAGAAAAGCAGGTTACGTGAAGCAGGCCTCTTGACTCTTCGTGTTACTGGTGAATACAGCGGCGTTGCACTACACATGCTCGATAGGCAGGCAGGCATCCTACGGCACAGTCTTACTTGTCCCTGATAATCTCACAGAATGCCCACAGAGAACAGTTCAGAGACAGACCGACTCTGATTAAGTTCAATACAGTCATTTTTTTCCTTCTAGAATTGGCAAACACTGAGGTTTCTTCAGCTGAACACCAAACTCAGTGGTTGGCTTCCACTGTGAAGCCAAGTAATACCCAAAACAAGTCTCAGTCTCTCACTCTGGGTCTGTCTCTCTCTTTTTTTGTTTTGGTGGTACTAGGGATTGAACTCAGGGGCATTCTACCTCTGCACTACACCCCCAGCCCTTTTTATTCTTATTTTTTGTTTTGAAACAGGAGTCTTGCTAGGTTGCTGAGTCTCACCCACCACATTGCTGAGACTGTCCTCAAAACTATAATTCTCCTGTCTCAGCCTCCCAAATACTGCAATTACCACTACACCCGGACGATGTATCTCTTGAACCTGGAAACCACATACTTTTCTGTGAGATGAGGGTTGTTCTCACATGCGGTCCTGGGCAAAAGCCCACACTAGTCACTCTTTTTCTTTTCTCTTGTTTCCTACCAATCAAAGACATCTTGGTGAATCTTTAGGTGTGCACGATGCCATTCCACTGTTGGGTGCTTCCCAGGCTAAGGAGGAAAGCCCAACGCCTGTGGCATCAGTGTGAACTGACAAGCCACGGACTCGCTTCGGGGCGTGCCAACGACCTGGAGCACAACCCTCGACTTCCCTGGACCGTACCCATCGAGGGTGCGCTGGGGCCACCAAGTGGTGCCAGACACCAGGGCTCGCATTCTGCACGACACCCGTGGCCCTTGGGAGGAGAACAGCACTCTACACACCTCTCCTTCTTCACCAAGTCCCCTTCCATCACCGCCATGCTGGCGGGCCGCTTCCTCTCCAGGGTCCCCGAGTCTGAGTCGTTTCCAGTGTGCGATGAGTGATTAGAGTTCGGGGTGGCGAGAGGTACGAACGCTTCTGAGACGTTGAATTCCACCTCTGAAAGGAGGTTAAGAAGAGCGTAAGACGCGGAGTGCTGGGGCAGAGGGTACTCTAAACCCCCACCGCGTGGGAACCGCGGCCTTTGCCCATCGACCTGCAAACCCTCGCTGCTTCACAAGTGGCGACCCTCACAGCCGCCATCGGAAGACTATCTCATCAACCCAGTGAAACGCACGGAGAAGAGACGGGGAGGGGCAAGACTCGGGATTTAAGGCACACTGCTCGCCCTCTCCCTTTCCCCTCCTTCTCTCCCTCTCTCTTTCTCTACCCCACTGAGAATTGAACCCAGGAGCACTGTACCTCTGAGCTATACTCGCAGCCCTATTTTTATTTTTTCATTTTCAAACAGGGTCTCCTTAAGTTTTGGAGACTGACTTCTCAAACCTGTGGTCCTCCTGTCTCAGCCTCCCAAGTACTAGAATTACAAATATGTGCAGTTTCTGCTTTCTCTGTTTGTGTTTTTTTTTTTTAAGAAAAATAATGGAATATAGAAGAGGCTAGTGAGCATGGACTACTTATTGGAATCATAAAAAAGCGACAGATATTTACTTTGATATAAAATAGAAATATAAGGGAGCATTGAGGGCCTACTGCCCACAGCAGTTTTTGCACGATTCATTTCTTTCAAGGAAATCCTGGGCAGAAGGCTCATTTCATTCATCTACTGGATCTTTACTGGGCAACCAGCTGGAACGAGGAGGGAAGACAGTGGAGGCAGAAAGAGCGCAGAGCCCTGGTGTGGGGCGCTCCCACTGTGGTGGGCAGTGGGCGGGTAGCCGGGATGCTCAGAAGAAGGGTGGTGAGCCTGCACTCAAGGCGCGCCCACCTAGGACCCCTGGGAAGGAGGCCAGGGGAGCGTGTGTGATCCCAGGACTGCAACAAATGGAGTTTGAAGACCTATCACCAGCAGAATGAAATCCAAATTCTCTGACACAGAGAACTCAGATTTCCCCAACTAGCTCCAACCAACCTTTCCTGCTTGACCTTGCACTTCTGTATAAACCCAACCATCTAGCAAGAGAGCCCAAAAGCTCCTTCCAAGTGAACCTCCTGTGTGTTCTAAAAGGCAATCGCTGGCTCCTTTTCCCCAACACTGAGTTTCTCGAGTCTTTCCCCACCCACCTGTCTAGCTAGCCACGGGTTATAACTGGTATGTTTTATGTGGCTGTCTTCTCTAGGGCCCTGCAGCCCTCCAGGAAAGATGGCACATCTCACCAACAAGCAACAGCGCCTCACGAATATTCAGTATATATCAGCCGAGTATGTTTTAGGGAAACTGAGTTAAATACAAAATGACTACCATTATGTTAAAATATTATTGCAAAAAAGCCAAGACTGAGGGTGAGCAAGTAAAACCATAAACATACTCAATGGTGCACTAAGGGTCTCACTGAGTTGCAGAGGGCCTCACTAAGTAGCTGAGTCTGCCTGAGAACCTGAGATCCTCTGTCTCAGCCTCCCAGATGCTGGGATTACAAGCGAACTCCACCACGCCCGGCTTCAATGGTGCATTAAAAAAAAAAAAAAAAAGACTTTACCTGATGTTACCCTTCTTTCCAAATCTCTATCTAGCCTCCGAATATAAGAGAAAATATACTATTATTCACTTTTTGAGACTGGCTGGTCTCGCTTAACATAATATTCTGGAGCTCCATCCATTTTCCCGCAAATGACGTGACTTTGTTCTTCCTTATAGCTGAGCAAACTTCCACTGTGTGTACGCACCACAGTTTTGTCCCCTATTCATCTGCGCATGGACACTGAGGCTGCTTCCATAAGAGGCAGTTTAGATGGGGTGGGGCTCGGGTAAGGGCTGATTGGGTGATGTGTGTGTGTATGTCTCCACAAGTCTTTATCCCATTAGGACGTATGACTACAATGCACCAATAAAAAAATAAATAAAACAAATAGGCAGTTTAGGGAATGGGGAAAGGGGGGTAGAGATGGAAGGAACACAGAACTACCAATTCCCATCTCAAAGACATGGATGGGGGAGGGGAGAGGGAGGGGCAGTGGGGAAGCGCTCCAGGAGTGAGTTGTGTACATACATGTGTCTATCAGTCTACACCCCAGTATATGACTGCAAAGCACCAAACAAAAGTCTACATGCACACACACACACACACACACACACACACACACACACACACACACAGATTCTTCTACTATTACCCTATTGCCTTGGCAGTCAGTGAACCTGCTATGACAATTACCTCCAGGGAAGAACCAGTCCGCGTGCTGAATGATGGGTTCAATCACCGCCACCACGTGGACCGACGTGGCTGCTGCCATTTCCGCCAGCGTCCTGCAGAGAAAGGTCACAAAATTAAAATGCTTCCTCCCTAGGGAGCCTCTAATTCCTGCAGGTGGTGTCGGAGTGATTCAATGGTCCGTGAAGGATAAAATACTTCAATACAGATGTTAGAATGAAATCCACAAGGTCTTGGCCTCTGAGTTTGGCAGCCATCACCCAGGAGGTAACAGCCCCGACTCAGCTGTCGCTCCTGAGCCTTCACAGTGAAAATGGCTACTATCTCCAGGGCACACCGGCGCCTCGGGGCAGTGGAGCCAGCAAGGAATGGTGTGTCAGAAAAGCAGGTGTTAAACTAGCTTGCCACGAGGGTTGCATTTTCCCATGGAAAGATGAGACAGTGTCACACCTGAAAGCTGTCTTCTAAGACCAAGATCACCAAAGCCCACTTGTGCCAACAATGTCACCAAGCACACACATGGTTAGGATGCACCCCAGACAGTAAGAGCCCCATGTGCACCGGAAGTCGTCACATGTATGTTCGGGTCCCGAGATGAGCATCCAGATGTTAAAAGTATCTGATAATGGTGCGAATCGAAAGGAAGAAAATAAATCCTACTGCTCATCCCCACCATCAAGCTAATCTTCCAGGTGGAAGTCAGAACACCAAAGCCAAGAGCCTGCAAAACGCCCGACGCTGAGCACCTACCAAGTTTTAAGTTTTCACTGAATTTTGTATTCACAACAACATGTGAAGAGGCCTATTTTATGAGGGCGCTGGACTTCCCAGGGCTCGACCTCAGGTCTGACTGCCTCAATCCTACTTCTGTTTTCACTCTGACCCTCTTCCTACCAGGACCTATCACCACATTTTCCAAACAGGCCAAAGGTCTGGCTCCTTTTGAACTCTGGCTTAAAATGAAAGCTGTCTGCAAATTCTTCTTCCCATCCTGTGTCCCAGCTGGTCTCTGATCAGCCTTCATGCCTCAGAACTCTACTGGACTGGGGAGGAATCATCCACTTGTGTGCTTTTCCTTTTTGTTTTAAGAGAAATACTGCTTAGTGTGGTGGCACACACCTGTAATCCCAGTACTTGGGAGGCTGAGACAGAAGAATCACAGGTTTGAAGCCAGCCTCAGCAACTTAATTTATTTCAAAATAAAAAATAAAATGGAGCCGGGAGTGGTGGCGCACGCTTGTAATCCCAGCATTCAGGAGGCTGAGACTGGAGGATCACGGTTCGTGAACAGCCTCAGCTACTTAGTGAGGCCCTCTGCAACTCAGTAAGACCCTGTTTCAAAATACAAAAAAAAAAAAAAAAAAAAAAAATAGGGCAGGGGGTGTAGCTTGGAAGTAGAATGCCCCTGGATTCCATCCCCAGTACTGGAAAAAATAAAAAATAAAAAATAAAATGGGGCTGGCAGTGTAGCTCAGAGGTAGAACACTCCTGGGTGGTTCAATTTCCAGTTTTTTTTTTTTTTTTTTTAAAGTGTCTCCATATTTTTAGTAGAAATTTGAATAGTTCATGACTTTGCAAAGCTCCTCTATCCAAGCTACCTTTCTCAATGCCAACTGTCTTTCCAAATGCAATATATCTGAATCATTCTGCTTAGGAACATGAATGGCTCCATCATGATCCGGAAGAACATGTTCCAGACACCTCATCAGGACATGTGAGGCCCCTCGTCACACGGCTGTGACACACCAAGTCACAGACTTGAGCCCCTGTCTTCAGGCGATACAGCCGGTGACACAATACCAGGAAGACACCAGATCACTGCAGAGAGCTCATGTGTCATTCCATCCCGAAGCATCTGTGAAGTCCTGAGCTCCAAGACGCGCCTTCATCTAGGCTACGTCACATGTCATGACATCTGTCAGTGAGACAGAAGGGGTCAGACCGTGATGTCCCAGAAGGTGCCCCCTTGGTAATGGCATTTGGAAAGCAGCAGGTGCAACAAGGACACCCCAACCTACCTTCTTCTTCCTGAGAGTAGATGATACACTCACGTGCAAGAAGTGCCCTCCCTAAACCAGGAGGAAAGGAACATTTTCATCACCAAGAAGGGGTGACCAGGCCGGAGGAAACCTGCAGGGCCAGCCTTGGCGAACTAATCCTTACCTTCCTGGTCACGTCTCCACAGTTACCCGCCAGGCCCAAGCCCCAGCGCCTCATCACCTGCACACTTTACCTTTTCATCCAACTCAGTATCAACAAAAGCAGTCGGCTCTCATTGCTTCTTGGGCTTGGTTTTCCTATGTGGGCTCCTATGTACCAGTAAAAGCCTGTATCCTTTTCTCCTGTTAATCTGCTTCATGTCAATTTAATCTCAGGCCTGGCCAGAGACCCGAGGGAAGCAGAGGTAAAGTTGTGCTCCCCCCAATATCAGGCATGCATACACACACATCTTATCTACTGTAAGTCTTCTTATCTCTATCCTATAGCCACCGCCCAGGAGCGGGGACTTTGATGGAGATGATGTCTCATACATCTGTGTCACCAGCATCCGCGACAGCGCCCAGCTCACAGCTGGGTCCCAAGTATGTGAACCAAAGGGGAAAAAAATCAACCTCAGGATGCTCTCAGTTGGTTTTTACACTAAAACGAGTTATATTTTTATTCATGCCATCAGGTAGAAGGAGAAATTAAAACCGTGTGACATGTGAGGTTAGATCACTTACCCTTCATTTTTGGCCCATAACAAGTTAGGGCCTAACACGATTGCAATGTTGCTGGGAGTCATCTTGTTAACGTCGCTGGTCTGAGCAAGCTTCGCCAGGAACTTGATTAAATACCTACGAAACAAAAGACGGGCGAGGGCATCGCCTCCGCAACTGCTGCAGGGCTGCTCTCTGCCGCAGCCACACAGCATCAGCATCTGCTCAGATAAACTCTTTATAATCCTCCTGGGTACTTGTTTCAGGAAACAGAACAATGAGGTCTTGGTAAGGAGAAAGCAGCTCAAATGCAAATCTCAATTAACCTCTATTTGCTATATACTTCTAATTTATTTCTCCTTTCTGGCCTATCAATTTAATTCCTACATAAAATATTGTGGTTAATAGTGATATATGTTTTATATATATTTTATCTATTATGTATGTATATATATTTGTGTGTATGTGTGATACTGAGGGTGGAACCCAGGGTCTTTCTACCTCTGGGCTATATTCCCAGACCTATTTTATATTTTATTTGGAAACAGGGTCTCACTAAGTTGCTGAGAGCCTCATTAAATAGCTGAGGCTGGTTTCAAACTTGTGGGATCCTCCTGTCTCAGCCTCCCAAGTACTAGGGTTACAAGTGTGTGCCACCACACCTGGTAGGTATGTATGTGTGTGTGTGTGTGTGTGTGTGTGTGTGTGTGTGTGTATATATATATAAAATCAGAGGCATTCCACCTCTGAGTTATATCCCCTACACTTTTTTATTTTTATTTATTCATTTTTGCAGGACTGGGGATTGAACCCAGGGGCATTCTACCTCCGAGCTACAGCCCTTCTATTTTTTATTCTTTATTTTGAAACCAGTCTCACTCAGCTGCAGAGGGCCTCACTACGTAGCTGAGGCTGGTCACAAACCTGCGATCCTCCTGTCTCAGCCTCCCAAGTGCTGAGATTACAAGCGTGCACCACCACACCTGGCTTTCTTTATGCTTTTTTTAAAGTTACATATTAAGTCAAAACAGAAGTTAAATTCCAGCAGTTTGTAACATGGTAAACTTTCTTAGAAACATAATTATTTTAAAAAGTAATATATAACCTCCATAGTAGGATGATCTATACTCTTTATGTATGATATTAGAACATACAAACAACAGTCGTTAGCTTTACATTTTACACACTGGATGACTTTAGACTCCGAACCTAACATACAGCTGTCCAAACTTTTCTCAGGGACTTTTTTTTGCAAACAGGTGAAGTAGCAAAATAGGACAACTCACATATTAATGTCAGACATGATACTGCTACACAGAATCCCACTCAGCAGCCTCGCGTCACTCTCCAAAGCTTGTCGCTGTGCCTACTACGGCTCTCACTGGGATTAAATTTATCTTTACGCTAGAGCCACTGTAGCCTGGTGGCTTAATTTACAGAATGCCTCGAACATACCTGAAGTTAACAAAATTTTGTGGTGGCAACTTCTGACATGTTCTCCATAAATCTTGAAGTTTTTTGTCTTGATCCTGCACACTAAGAAACACAATTTTATGCATAAAAATTTAAAATACAGATCATTGATAACTGTATCAATATGCCGTTATTGATTGGCTCTGAAATGTGCCAATCCATGTATTAAAGCTTGGTCACCACCCCATGCCATTCCTGGGGATGGGGAGGCTTTAAAAGATGGACTCAGTGGGAGGAAGTTGGGTCATTGGGGGTGCGCCCTTGAGGGGATACTGGGCTCTCAGCCCTTCATGCCTCTCTGTGCTTTGAGGTGAGGCCTCCTCTGCACTGATGGACCATGCTGCCACAGGCCCAGACTGTGGACCGAAACCTCTCAAACTCTGAGCCAAATAAACCTTTCCTCTTTTAATTTGATTATTTCAGGTATTGTATCATAGTGACGGAAAGCTGACTAAAACATACTCTATACAAATAGCAATGCTTCCATCAGCTGGAAAACAGCACAAATTTTGGAAATAAACAGATTTGGAGTCAAATACCAACAACTTACTACGTAACTCAGAGCAGGCAGTTCATACCAAGGCTGGGTCTCCTGATTTGCTGATTATGGAGAATGCTTACAAGGCCCTGGGGGATAACCATGGACCAATGCTCAGCACAAGCAGACAAGACTCCACTGTGAAGTCCACCTAGAAGAGGGACTTCTGGAGATGGCTTTACGGGGCCCAGATTTCTTATCCCACATGCAGCCCGGCCACAGATCAGCCATCAGTGGCCCAAGCGCCCAGACTCTGGGTCTTTCTTAATCTCGAGCCTGCTCCAAGGCTCCAAGCCAAGAAGCGCAATTCCACTGCGAAGCAGTCACGGGAGCTCTGCGCGGCAGAGTTGTAACACACACACTTTCGGAAACACAAAAAAGAGACACGACGGATCCTGCAGAGTCAATGCTGCCTGCTAGCAAAGAGACTGCCAGAGGCTGACCACGCCTTCTAGTGAGTTACAGGATAGAGGTTAGACATAATTGCACTTTAGACACTAGTCAGCGTCACCAGGATGGAGGCCCAGGCTAAGGCTTCTCAGCTACAGCACCAATACGGCGACAGACGCTTCCTTTTACAAAGTTAATTCTTCTTAAGGAAGAACTCTGGAGTCTTAAAATGGAAGAGCAGAGGTTGGGAGGAGTGACGGGGTTCATCCAATAGAAGAGATCCCACAACTCTCTCCACTTGACACTGGCGACTGGGTTCACTGAACTAATCCCAGGCTGGAGCCTGGCTGGGTGCCAAGGATATAATGACTAAGAATACTTGTTTCTGAACTTACTAGGGACAAAGTGTCTCATTCTACAACTACAGAGAAAAGCTCAAATGCAAAGACTGGGGCCAAGCGGCAGGCTGGCCTCACAGCCTACTGAAACACAACGGAGCCAGCAGACAGCCCGTGCCCGGTCTGATGGGGACGGTGACGATGTCTGAGAGCGGCACGGGGAAGAAGACAGCAGAGGAGGAGAGACTCGGTCCGTGCACTGAAGGGGCGGGTGATGAGGTAGGAGAGGAAGCCAGTCAGAGTCTAAGGGAAAGACAACCAGCTGGCATGCTGGCCAAGGAGACGCTGCTGCTCAAAACGTCCCTGTTGTATTCCTGCAGGGCTGAGTTTGTAATTAGTTTGACAGGTACTTTGCCACAAAAAGAATGACACCTGTCCCCAGCTACACAGCTTTCTTCAGGTATATAAAGGGGATTCGAAGTCTGCTAATCTATTAATGCAGGTTCCATTACTTATGTGCCCTTCCTACCCTAATAAAAAAATACTCATTATTTTCACACTAAATATAAATAGGAACACACATTATATAATATACTATTTTAATTTTTTAATATTTTTGGTGGTACTGGGGGTGAAACCCGGGGGCTTTCTACCTCTGGGATATACTTTCAGACCTATTTTTATTTGGAAACAGGGTCTCACTAAGTTGCTGAGAGCCTCACTAAGTAGCTGGCTTCGAACCTGTGCGATCCTCCAGTCTCAGCCTCCCAAGCGCGGGGATTATAAGCGTGCGCCACCACACCTGGCTTCACACGTACCATTTTAACATTCTATAAAGGCCCTGAGAACAAAATGACTTACATATGGGGCACAGTATTTCATCATTTCTTTTAACTTTTAAAGCTTTGTTTTCTTTAAATTTACCTTGCAACTTGCGTCCATTCTTCGTACAGATTAAAAGTCATCAAAGGTTCGGGCAGCTCCCGTAGATAGGACTTCAAAGCACCTGAAACCATTAGAGTGTGAAACAGGGCGAGGCTAGAAATCTCGCGGGGCATATACTGTTTTGCAAACTGAAAGGATCTCAATTAGGATCTGCCAAGGTGTACAAAACAAACCCCAATTTGGCAGGCTGTCCCTAGAGAATGAAATATTTGCTAACAAAAGACATTCAGTCCCTTGCAAAAAAATACAGTGACAGTTCAAGAGAAAATAAGATTAGCTTTAATGCCATTCCATGAGGAGAGATGCTGCTCAGCATGGATGGGGTTGTGAGGGAGACTGGAGGGAGGAAATACCAGCATGCTTCCAAATTGTCGGCATTATTAGATGCCTTCACCTTCACTTCATAATGAGTGTGATGGGGGCGGGTGGGAAAGACAAAACAAAGGAAAAGCTGCTTGTGTACCACACCCCACACCAGGGGGTTCTGTCAGCACACTTCATTTTGTCACTTCTCCCTCTAACTGAAATTGGACTTCCAGCTGATACTCTGAGACAGGACCCGCCCCTCCCACGCTGAAGGAGGCGCAACTGGCCGAGACTCCTGGGAGCTCACCTGCTACAGCGTGCGGGTCTGAGTAGAACTCATCCAGGTGAGAAGTAGAACAGTCTAGAGCAGCTTTCAGTTTCTTTAACTTGGAGGCCCCGGCCCCAATTCGGAAAAGGCCCTAAAGACAAAGAAAAGCCATTAGTGTCAAGTGCACGTTGAGACTGTGCCACGGAGCAGCAGGGTGGCCCGCCTGTCAGTGAGAGCAAGTCACCCCGCCTGCCTGAGAAATAAGTCACCCCGCCTGCCTGAGAAATGAGGAGTCCCAGGTGTGTATGGAGAGCCGGGGACAGGCAGAAGGTAGGCGGGGGAGTTGGGGTGGGGGTGGTGTGTGTGTGTGTGTGTGGCAGAAGGCAGGCGGAGAAGTTGGGGTGGGGGTGGTGTGTGTGTGTGTGTGTGTATCTGCCCGCACGCTGGGGATAGAACCCAGGGGCATTCTTCCTCCGAGATACAGCCCCAGCCCTATTTTATTTTTATTTTGAAACAGGATCTCGCTAGGTTGATGAGTCTCACTACCTTCTGCCAGCCTCAGCATTTCTGGTATTTCAGGCTGGATGATTCTTGGTGGGGGGCGGGGCTGTGCACGGTGGGGCGCTCGAAGCATCCCTGGTCCCTACCTCTGAGACGCCGGTGGCAACCTTCCCCTCCCCAGTTGTGACCACCAAAAATGTCTCCATTCCTTGCAAAGAGAGCGACACCGGTCCCAGATGAGAGGCAGGGCCGAGGGTATTGAAAGCTGAGGTCACAGTGAGGAGGTAAACAAGAGGATGGCCCCTGGGACTCCCCGCTCTGGCACTGGCTGGATGAGTGAGTTAATTCTATAAAAACACTCAAGTTGTTCATCTGTAAGAGACACACTTTTCTGTATGTTTGTTGTACTTCAATAAGATTTGTTTGTTTGTTTGGTACTGGAGATTAAACCTAGGTGACATTCTACTTCTGAGATACATCACCAGCTCTTTTTATCTTTAAATATGGTCTAAGTTGCTGAGGCTGGCTTCAAACATGTGATCCTCCTGTCTCAGCCGTCTAGCTATGGGAATGCAGGTATCTACCATTGCCCTTAGCAATGAAGTTTTTTTGTTTTTGTTTTTTTGTTAATGGTACTAGAGGTTGAATTTAGAAGCATTCTACCTCTGAGCTACATCCAGCTCTTTTTTATTGTTTTATTTTATCTTTTTTTTTAATGTGTGTAGCACTGAGGATGGAACCCAGGAACATTCTACCTCTGAGCTACACCCCCAGCCCTATTGTATTTTTATTTGCAAACAGAGTCTTGCTATGTTGATGAAAGTCTCAGTACTTGCTAAGGCTGTCCTCGAACCTGTGATCTTTCTGTCTCAGCCTCCCAAATACAGGGACTACAGGTATGTGCCACTATGCCAGACCTTTTTAATGTTTGGAAACAGGGCCTTACTAGGGTGCGGAAGGTCTTGCTATGCTGCTGAGGCTATCTTCAAACCTGCGATCTCCTGTCTCAGCTTCCCAAGTACTCGGATAATTGGAGTGCACCACCACTCCCAGCTTAAAAAAAATTTTAAAGGAGAAAAAAAGAGCTTTACACTTTGATTCAGGCTCTGCCCTAGTTTGAACTCGCTGTATACTGACTTCCTTATTTATATAAAAAGAGAAATGAGAACAGCCTTCTTGGTTCATGGGGACTGTTTCTGGTAAGGATCTCATAAAGTATATAAATGCACCCCCTTCAAAAAACTTGCAAAGCA
The DNA here is from genome assembly GCF_963383645.1 of Muscardinus avellanarius. Classification (NCBI taxonomy): domain Eukaryota; kingdom Metazoa; phylum Chordata; class Mammalia; order Rodentia; family Gliridae; genus Muscardinus; species Muscardinus avellanarius. The sequence continues at coordinate 93,298,218 of NC_137796.1, read as the reverse complement.
CTACACCAACCTAAGCTTCTTGCTATTGGAAACCAGGCTCAGGGAAGTTCTGATCCATTCCTGCATTGCAAAACATATTACTGCTAATCATAAACAGTTTAAAATCATCAAACAAGCCAAAATTAAAAAGGCCAGATTGTATTGCAAACAGGTAAAGTGAGTACTGCTCTGTGAAAGGTGTTTTATTTAGAGTCAGAAAGGTATAATATACGTATTTTTTTTTTTTTTTTTTTTTTGCGGTACTGGGGATAGAACCCAAGGACATTCTACTTCCGAGCTTTATCCCCAGCCCTATTTTTTATTCTTTATTTTGAAAAAAGGTCTCATTGAGTTGCAAAGGGCCCAACTAAGTAGCTGAGACTGTGTGCAAATCACAATTCTCCTGTCTCAGCCTCCCACATGCTGGAATTACAAGTGTGCACCACCATGCCCCACAAGTTTTTTTTTTTTTTTTTTTTTTTTTTTTTTTTGGTACTGGGGATTGAACCCAGGCATTTTATCTCCAAGCTATACTCCCAGCCTTAGCTCACTTTTATTTTGATAAAGGATTTCACTAGGCTCTGTCTCACTACTTACTGAGGCTGCCCTTGAACCCACAATCCTCCTGTCTCAGCTTCCCAAGTACTGGGATTACAGGCATGAGCCACCATGCCTGACTAAATGTACAGGTTCTTAATAAAGATGCTGCTGTGGTGCTCAAAGTTTGGAAGTCACCAGTCTACACAATGCCAACGGTGGGTGTATACTGTGTGTGGCAGGGGCGGGGGTAAAGCACCATTCCCTGGGCAGGAGGGCAGAGAACGGCACACAGCCTGGGGCCTTACCTCCTCCTTCATGCCTGTCTCCAGGAGAAGCATGACACAGGCTTCGATGGGCAGCGCGATCTCCCGCCCGCTCCGCTTCAGGTGTTCCTCCAAAGGCGTCCCGAAGGCTGGCTTCTCTGCCCACTTATCTAGAGCAGCAAAGAGGCCAGTGAGACGCCGGCCATCTCCTGCATCGCGTTATCTCCTCCCCAGACCACCAAAGGAGGTTTTCTAGCAGACGGGGAGCGAGGCTTTGGCAAAGGGGAGATATCTGTACTATTTGCTTTTGTTATTTACCATTCGCCAAAGCACAGATTAGGAGCCAGTGAGGGCAGTCTCTTGTGGAACAGAAGCCCTGAGCATGCCTACCTGGCACCCAACACCAGCTGCCTGGCAGGAGGGACCACGGTGCCCTGCACTACAGGGCATCAATCAGGCCGTTGACCTTGTGTTAAAATGAAGGGTGTGTTTGGGCGCACTGCTTTCCCTGAAAAGAAATTGACTCCGGCCATGCAAAGCGGCACCGTTAGAGGAGTGGAAAGGGGTCTTTCAGGTAAAAAAATGAAAACAAGCTCTTCACATCTCAAACATGGGCTGAGTACTGGTTACACAGACTGCAGGTGGTCAAGGTGAACATGATTCAGATGCCACATCTCCGTGACATGCGGTGCTGCAAATGGCCACATCTACCAAAACTTCTGAGTCAAAAACTACTGCAGTATCTGCGGCTCCCAAGCAGCTCTGGCTCACGGCTGCGCTGGCGAGCAGTACATGATGTGACTTTCAGGTCGTAGGCCCTGCTTCCTTCCACAAAAGATTTGAGGCAGCTTAGCAGAGACGTACAACAAAGCGGTCAAACAGAAGAATGTAGAAAATAGATATACTGAGTAAGAAGGATGTGGCTGGCTTCAGCCTGCCTGCGGGAGCTGTGGCGATGAGGGGCCATGTGGGAGCACACAGGAAGCCAAGAGGGAGCCAGCTGGTGAAATGCTGGGAGAGAGCTCTGCGTGTCTACGGGAAGGCCGCGCGTCCTCAGCACCTTCGACGGCCATGTGACCTGGGCCCATCTGCTGCTAGAAGGCCTCGCGTGCAGGGGTGATGGCTGACTCGAGCACCTTCCTGCCTCCCGGCTGCAGGGAGACGGGCCGGCACAGTCTGCACAGGGGGACGGAGGGGACCAGAACCCACAGGCCCGAGCGCTGTGAGATGCTAATGACTCATGGAAGAGCAAGTGGGGGTTAGGTTGAAGGAGAGGTGAGGAGAAGAGAGGCGTGGGCAGAGGGCTGGGGACCTTCCTCGCAGCCGCCTGGCCCCAGCCAGGGAAATGTCTGATAGAAAATGTGTCCGGGGGACCTGGCCCTTCCCAGAAGACCGGGCTCGATGACAGATGTCTGGGAAGCCAAGGCTTACCTAGGACCTGTGTCCTTTTTACCTAAAGCACTGATTCTCGACACAGGCTGTAAGTCCCACATGAGCCTCCCCTGGGGGAGACATGGAATCACCCCGGGGGATCCTGCATGGGACACCAGTTGTCACCTCTGCCACACGTGCGACACTGAGAGGTGGGCATATCCTGATCGATGATAGAACTTTCTAGACAACACTGAACAGTGCATGCCCCACCCCTCACCCTGGTGTAATGTTGGCAGAGAGAGGTGAGAACTGCTGACCTCTCAAGCAACAGGCCTGCTACGTGCCAGGCACGGCAGTGAACGTGCCAAGTTCTCAGGGCTCCCCACCCTCCACCCCAGGACAACTGAATGTGAAGAAGATACCAGACACACACGTAAACACGGAACGGCCATTAACAAGACAAGTATGCTAAGCTGTGGCAGATCACTGGTATAGACAAGGGTCCCCACAGGGCTGCCCCGAGGGCCTGGGCCAGGCCGGGAGCCCATGGTCAGAGAGGCAGGCAGCAGCCACTCCTTGGGGCTGGACCAGTGTTTCCAGGTGGGAGAGCAGACCCATGTCCCCAGACCTTGTAAACTCTCAAGAGAAACCCCAAACCAGACTGTTACAGGAAACTATCTGGTTTTTAAATGATGACAATTAATTTTTAATAAAATGTTTTATGAAGCCAGGCGTGATGGTTGTGCACAACTAAAATCCCAAGACCAGATGGAAAAGATGAGACCAGAGGGTCTCAGGTTTTAGGCTGGCCTCAGACACTTAGTAAGATCCTGTTTCAAAACAAACCAACAAAATTTAAAAGGGCCTGGGATATAGCTCAGAGGTAGAATGGGTATAAAAAAACTCTTTATGAGATATGGCTGTTTACAACTTCTAGAGTAGAGGATCAACAGGAGAACAACTGAGGAGACAAAATGTTCCCCGTTGGCTTCAGTGGTCAGAGAAGGCTTCTCACAGGAAGTGAGCGCAGCGGGGCCTCAAGAGGCGGGCCGGCATGATCAGGCTGTGGGGCAGGTGAGTACAGCTTGTGGAGGGAGACGGGCTGAGGAAAGGCAGGGAAGTGTGCGCTCACGCCTATCCACAGCTCACTCACAAGAGATGAGACCACAGAGCAGAGGGGACCGGCCGGGCAAAGGTGGAGCACGGGACAAAGGGCGCAGGTCCCAACGCCACGGAGCATCAAGGAAGGGAGCTGTCTCTGCAGGGCTGGAGAAGGTGCGCTCAAAGAGGGAGAGTGGCAGCTGGGGTCTGAGGAGGAGGGCTGCATCCCAGGAACCGCCGCTTGAGATGCCGGCAAGAGTTGAAGCCATCGGGGAAGGAAGAGAGACCACGGGAGTGAGGACGGACCTCAGAGAAGGCTCACTTCCGGGGTGGGGACAGAACTGGAGAAATGCAGAGCCCCAACAACAGAAACGATGGCTGCGGGAACGAGGGGAAGAGAGTTTAACAAAAGAGAGACGTCCTAGGACTGTCAAAGGCCAGGATCTGGCAAGGGCCGCTGGTACCTTTGAGAACTGTCTTTTTTCTCTCTTTTGAATAGCAAAGTAGGGGTGGAAACCAGGCTGCAAAGGGCTAAGGGGTGGGAAGGTGGGAGGAACAAGGAGGTGGCCGGAGATGGAGATTAAACAGGGCATCACGTTCAGGGCAGGGAGGCACGGAGTAGCCCTCAGCTGGCTGGAGACTGGTGGGGTTCCCAGAGGCAGGGGCAACGGGCAAGTTACACACTTTTTCTATAGTGAGGACACACTGAGTCTTTCTGGAGAGAGGAGGGGAGTAAGTTGAGAGTCAGGAGAGGACAGGCAGAGGCAGAGGGGCTGGGTTCCAGCTGGGTGAAGAGGTGGCCTTAGCCAGTCAGGACCAGCTCCATTTCACCGCGGAGCCTCCCACACTGCGGTCCGTCCTGTCCTACACTCTGCCCGCCGCACTCTCACGAATCTGTTGGGGGAAAATAGCTTTGAGAAAAGTGCAGAATGGGGCTGCCAGAGGAACCCCATCTTCTTATTCATGCTTATTGGTCACCTCTTCCCCATCAGACTTTAGCTACTCAGAGGCTGGGATGATGACATCTACTATTTTGCCCCAAGTAGGGCCCAACCCACATAATACATGCTCTCAGTGTTCTGAATTTGCCCAGCAAGAGACTATCCCTCGGGAGGCTGAATGTTTGCCTCTGAGACTCAACGTCATCCCCCATGCCCTAGGAAATGAGACTGTTTGGGAAACAAGGAGCCGATCCCCTCACAGATGCCAAAGGATGACTTGGAATAATAGATCCAAAGATGTTCTGCTTCAACAACTCCTGCTCGTGTCTGCTGATAAACACTGTGCTGATAAACCACAGAAACATAGCATCAAAAGCATCAGGGAGAAGGAATAAAAACTTTAAATGCCCAAGCTAAACACCAGGGGACGTTCAGTCCACTCACAACATGGGATAGAATCTGCCATGTGCTTGAATATGGTGGGTAAAATATTAGCGCTGATATAAACAAGAACCTCTGGAAAAGACAGAGATGGGATGACAGAGGTGGTCACAGCATTATGATTTTATCTCACATCAAGTAGCTGGTGACCTGGTGGTTTCAAGGACTGGCTCGTCAAGTTCTTTGCTGGATGTCTAAAATACTTTCGCTAGAATGGATCCTCTTGGGAGTCACAGGGCCAGAATTAAGACCTATGGACTAAATAACTGATTTGGAAAAGGATAATGAGATGCTAGATTTTTTCAAGCCTATAAAAGACAGAAAAACATATGCATTCTTCCTTGTTTTCCTCTTTGACTGAAGGCTTTGGAAGAACTGCCCATGTTCCATTAGTATGTTAATTTGGGTTTGGAAGAAATTAAGAGGATGCAGCAAGAAAGATGAAATTATACTGGGAAATAGCACCCCTTAGGCAGAGAGGTTTTGTCCAGAGGAAATGCATGCAAAGGAGTCAGGGCGAAGAACAGAGGCAGAAGGGGCAGAGGCAAGGAGGAGGCATCGGCCAGCACGCAGTTACGTTACCTTGATGGGCTCGCATTTCGGGAAGGGCCTTTTCTAAGACTGCTAATGCTTTTCTATGGTAATCTGCTTGGGCTTCTAATAACTGAGAACAGACCCACATTCAAAAACAAAAGGAACGTTAGCATCGGATGGACACACACACAATGGCTGAGCAAAACTAAAAAATAACTTATGCAAAAACAGCTAAAACGACTCTCAATTTTTACAATGCATTAGCGTTGTGTTGAAGGGCTTACCGTAACAAAGAATTTGCCATACTCCCCTTCTTTGGCCATGAAGTTATACATGTCTGCTGCAAGCTGATCCTGGGCGAGTGGAAGAGAAGACAGATAGGTCATTGAAAAAAAAGAGGGGAAAAGGCATTTGCGAACAATCTCTGTGAGTTCTTAGATAAAAATGTAACAAAAACAGTCACAGGTTAAATGCCTATCAATGCACCATCCACCATCCATGATACAACAAAAAGATTAGGAAGCTCATGGGCTGATGGGAAAGGCCCTCCTACATGTTAACTGGCCTTGTTAGAAAGAAAAAGCACAGGGCGTTACTAACGGCATGTTATCATTACCATGTGAGGAAGGAAAACGGTCTACTTTTTACACACACACACACACACACACACACACACACACACACACACACATTCAGTGGCACACGTCTGTGATCTCAACTGCTCTGGAGGCCGAGGCGGGAAGATTGCAAGTCCAAGGCAGCCCAGGCAACTTAGTGAGATGCTGTTGCAAAATAAAATTTAAAAGGGGCTAGGATGTAGCCCAGTGGTAGGGCCTTGTACGTGGAAGCCCTGGAACCAAAATATTACAAACATCAGTTATCTGTTCAGGAGAGCGAGAAGGGTGGAAAACTTCAGTGGCCATGTATGGTGGCCATGCATGGTGGCCCACGCCTGTAATCCTAGTACATGAGAGTCAGTGAGGAGGTTTGCAGGTTCAAGGCCAGCATGCGATCACATGGCAAGACCCTGTTTCAAAATAAACAATAAAATGGACCTGGGGGTGTAGCTCAGTGATAGAATACCCCATCCAGTTCAGTCCCCAGTACCACAATAAATAAATAATTAGATAAAATATACTGCCGAATTTTGGCATCAAGATGCACAGATGAATGTAAAGACCCCTTCATTTATGACAAACCTGAAAATGCTAGTGAAGGGCAATGAACAGCCTTTTAGAATTACTGGACAAGAAAGCAAGAAAGTACATTTCTGCCCCCACCCCTTCCCCAGAAAAGAGAAAAAAAGAGAAAGAAAACAATACATAACTAGCCAGAATGCTCAGAATGGAAGCCGGGGATGAGCCGGGGGTGCTATGGCTTGGTCCGAGCCAACAGCCTGTCCCCAGTGTAGCGAGGTTGAGGTGGGTGTGGCCTCGGGGTGGGTCGGTGGGGGTGTGGCCTCGGGGACTCTATCTGATCTTCCTCTTGCTCTGTGCTTTGGGCCGCCCTGAGTTAAGCAGCTTTCTCTCTGCCCCGTCCTGCCACTGTGACGTCTCTGCCTTGGAGCCAACCAACCATGAACTGAACCTTTGACAGCACGAGCCAAAATAAACATTTCCTCCTCTAAGGTGTTCTGGTTAGGGATTTTGATCACCGTGACACAAAGGCTCACTCACACAGGTGGACCTGTGCTAATGTGGTAGGCAAAGTGCTTGGATCTGGCAGGCAGGTGGGGTCAGGAGCCAAAACAATGAAGCCTGGTCCTGGCGAGGCAAGGAAGAAACAGACACATCGTGCATGAAGATAACTGAAGAAGCAAACCCTCCACGGAAGGGGAGCGACACAAATGTACTCTTCGGCACAGGAAAACAACAGGGAAGTGTACGTGGTGTGGACTGGCCTCCGAGTCTGGCAAGGAAACACAAGGTCCGTGAAATTTCAAAAACCTATACCTAGTGAGATGTGGTGGTATACACCTGTAATCCCAGTACCTGAAAGACTGATATGGGAGGATCACAGGTTCAAGGCCAGCCTCAGCAACTTAGCAAGGTCCTCAGCAACTTAGTAAGACCATGTTTCAAACTAAAAAATAAAATAAGGTTTGGAGTGTAGCTCGGAGGTAGAATGCCCCTGGGTTCCATCCCTAGCAGTCCCCCACCCCCCTCCAAAAAAAAAAAAAAACACTAAGAAAGAATAAAGCACTATGAAGAAAGGCAGATTTGAAAAGTGAGAACTGTAGAAATGAAAAATATATTCAAACGCAATTCAAAACTTAATGTTAATGAGATCAGACATAGCTAAAGAGAGAATATGTGAAAGAGAACCTGAATCTGAGGAAATTACCCAGAAGGTAGCAGAAAGAGAAAGAGAGAGGGCAGGAAACAGCATTTTCTCAGGTTTTTGCCATCTGAAATACTGATAAGCCATGCTGTGGAAGTTGAGAAACGATACATTAGCCCACAATGCACCAGCCAGATTCCTCATACCTCTAGCCAAGTATAGATGAGACATGCAACAGAGGCAAGGTGCAGGTTAGGCCGGATCTGAAGACTGCAGAGTACAGGACACAGGCCAAGCTGGTGAACGTGTGTCCTTCTAACACACATGGTGCTATCTTATTGGAAGCATTTGAATATCTTTTTAAATACAAAGGCTATGGCATGACTTAGTAAGTTCAGTTTTAACTTCTACCTGCTATATTATTTTGAATAGTTTACCACATTTAGTGGATCAAGATTTGCTATTCCAAAGAGGGAATTATAAAAACTAAAACATGAGTCCTAACACTATTTAGTAAAATATAGGCATCTTTTTTTTGAAGATGATGGATAAGATGATGTTTTATTATAGTTTTTCTCTCTCTTAATTCATTTTTATTTTAAATATGTTTAGTCAATTTTTTTGGTGGTACTGGGGGTGGAACCCAGAGGCTTTCTACCTCTGGGCTATACTTCCAGACCTTTTTTTTTATGTTTTATTTGGAAACAGGGTCACACTAAGTTGCTGAAAGCCTCACTAAGTAGCTGAGGCTGGCTTCCAACCTGTGCGATCCTCCTGTCTCAGCCTCCCAAGCGCAGGGATTACAAGCATGTGCCACCACACCCGGCAGTCAAATTTTTAAAAGCATCACACTTGAATTTTTTTTTTTTTTTTTTTGGTGGTACCGGGGATGGAACCCAGGGGCTTTCTACCTCTGAGCTATATTCCCAGACCTCTTTTATATTTTATTTGGAAACAGAGTCTCACTAAGTTGCTGAGAGCCTCACTAGAAGCTGAGGCCAGCTTCAAACCTGTGCGATCCTCCTGTCTCAGCCTCCCATGTACTGGGATTACAAGTGTGCACCACCACACTCGGCTTCACACTTGAAATCTTTAAAATAATTTTTTTGGGGGTTATAGGGGCTGAACCCAGGGGCATTCTACCTCTGAGATAGAACCCCCCACCCTATTTTATTGTATGGTACCAAGGATTTTATTGTACTGAGAACCCAGGGGAATTCTGCTCTGAGTTAAACTCCCAGTTCTATTTTATTTTTTAGTTTAAAACAGTATCTCACTAAGTTGCTAAGGCTGGCTGCAAAGCTGCAATCCTCCTGTCTCAGCCTGCCAAATACTGGGATTACAAGTATCACCATGCCCCGCTACACTATTTTATTTTTAATTGTGAAGCAGGGTCTCATTGAGTTGCTGAGGGTCGTGCTAAGCTGTTGAGAACCTGCGATTCTCCTATCTCAGTCTCTCAAGTACTGGGATTACAGGCATATGCCATTGTGCTTGGCTTAAAGTTCTGTAAGGAAGCAAAAGACTGAAGCAGACACACACTGATTAGATTATAATACCTTGCACTGTTCTACTTTATTTCCAGCTTCATCCATCTCTTCTTTTAAGGTGTCTATTTTTGATGGCAGCCCCTGAAAGTTGGTTCCTGAGGACTTGTGAGCTTGGTTCCACCTGCAAAACAAAGACGCAGGCAGAAGGTGAGCTAGCTGAGAACTAGCTGTCCACGCTCAACGCCATGGAGCCAGGACCTCAGGAGACAGATGCCTCCGGGTGCTGATTCCACCTGGGACGCAGCTTCTCTGGAGACTACCCTCTAAGAAAGAGGCAGGCAAAAGCAGACATTAGCTTCCCATCACAGCAGGACTCCCTTGGTGCTGGGGTAGCAGTCTGCTCCGAGCATAACAAAACCATCCTGACTCATACAGCCTGGCTGCTGGAGAGAGAGCCACGGAACCTCTGTCTACAGTGCCTGATCCTGAATCCTTGCCACAAGCGTGCTCTTGCTCTCCTGCTTTGATCTGGAATTGTCCCCTGTGTGTCTGGGAACCAGCTCCTGCTTGGAAGAACTCTATGAAGCATCTTCTTATTATCTGTGAGCTGTGATTCCTTTTAGCAGGTAAAAGTCAAAACTTTAATAACCTAGCTATGAAAACATGCACATCTATATACGGGGGATAGGTGGGGAATAATAATCTCAGTCTTTTTTTTGTTCTCAAATGTGCTTTGACTTTCTATTTGTACCTGGCCATGTATGGTGTTGTGGACAGTTCTAACATTTCACATTTCAGATATTATATATAGATGCAGAAAGAAAATCCACAAGCAACGAATCAAACTTCCTACACTGCTGCCATTGCCTCCCAAAACATCACACCCTGTCTACCTCGTGTTCCCGGTGTGAAAGACAGAAATGCTTCAGCAAGTTAGCTGAAGCAAAACTAGTATTGCCATTTTAGACATTGCAGAGTCTGATGTGCCCTGACTGAAGGCAGTTCCAATTTAATTACCTGCGACCTTGATAATTGTTTAACCTCTCTGTGCCTCTTTAGGTGCTTCGTCTATAAAACCAGATGATGTCTGCCTTGCAGAACTGTCATAAGGAGCAAAGAAGAGAACAAGTGCGTGTGTGCGTGTGTGTGTAGCGGATTCCTACTTAATATTAGTTCTTATCATTTTCCTACAGGGAACAGCCACAGGAATACAGAAGAAATATTCAACTGTTTCAGTTTCTTCGTACCCACCTTGGATATGAAGTAAATAACATCACGAACACAATACAAGATCAAGAATCAGCGTAAAGCCTGATGCGGTGGCACACACCTGTAACCCCCGATACTTGGGAGGCTGAGACAGGAGGATTGCATGTTCAAAGCCAGTCTCTGCAACTTAGCGAGACTCTTTCCAAATAAAAATTAACTAGGGCTGGAGGAGTAGCTCAGAGGTTGGATGCCCTGGATTGAATCCCTAGCACTAAGAAGGAGGACGGGGAGGAAGAGAGTAGTAGACATTTTCTAAAGAATATGTGTAATTGATCCTAGTAGATAAACATCTATAATACTGCTCAATCGATTCCAGTGTGGGCGCACTCGGGGCCTGTTTAATTAGCCATCAAAGCATTCTTCTTCTCCCCGATCTGGTCCTGTGGCACAGGACCATAATCACCCACCTACACAAGGCGAGGAGACGGCGGGCGTTGCTGTAAGAATCCTACACTGCCGTTTATCATCTCTAAGGCGTGAAGCCAGCCATATAGATAATATATGCAGGTTTCTCCCTTATGTAAAACATGCTTCTTCTCAAACCTAGGGATATTACATTTGCCCCAAATCCGGTTCCCTCCCCAAGGCTGCATTCAGTGACCAGTACTAAGTCTGACACAACTGACTGAAATCAGACGAATACGTGAACAGTGCTGGGTGGGATCCAGTGGGCGACACTCAAAGTGTGCAGATGACGCCTGGCGTGTGGCAAGAAATGACACTCTTACTGGACAAGGACACTACAATTGTTTTCTCTGCACAGAAATGCCTGGTGAACCTTTCGTTATTTCAATGATTTTTCCGTTTTGTTTTTGGCAGTACTGGGGATTGAACCCAGGGACATCCTACCTCCAAGCTACACCCCCAGCCCTATTTTTATTCTTTATTTGAAAATAGGGTCTCACTAAGTTATGGAGGGCCCCACTAAGTAGCTGAGGCTGGCCGCACACCTGAGATCCTCCTGTCTCAGCCTCCTAAGTACTGGGATTACAAGCGTGTGTCACCATGCTCAGCTTTCAATGATTCTTAAAAGAAGATATCTCTTAACAACTGATTTGTGCACTTAATGGACCTCAGCTGCTGCTTTTTCCCCAAATAAGAAGACATTATTAAGTCAGTGTTGCGTCTAATACTCTACGGCACCCAAGAAACAAAAAACGCAGCATCATCACAGCCGCGATCAAAGTATCTGACCCAGACGTTATCTAGCAGGAGAGTGGCTCCATCCACAGAGGCTCCAAATACAAACAGTCCTGTCTCCTTCACAGAACTGCGATGGCCACGGGACAGTGTGATGAAACACGGGTCCGCGAAGCCACTTGTTTTTGTAAGTAAAGTTTTACTGGAGCACAGCTATGCTCATTCACTTGTCCTGGTCCAAGGCTGCTCGTGTTTTTCTTATTTTTTCATATTTTGCCTCACTGGGAATAGAACATAGAATCCAGATCTCACACAGGGCAAGCAGGTGCTCCACCACTGAGCAACATTCCCCGCCCTGTGGTTGCCTGATGTTATAACAGCGGAGTTAGGTTGCTGTAACATGGACACCTGGGTTGCTGAAAATAGTTCCTATCTGGACCTTTACAGAAGTTCATCACCCGCTGTGATTTACTGAGTAAGGCCCCATCTGTTGGTGGCTGCCTGCCTATTTCCAGTCTTCACATGCCTGAGAAGAAAGTATGCAAATCACTGAGACAGGCTTCTCTGAGGAGCTGAAGCCGCCATCCTGCCAAAGATCCCCACAGGCCCCACGGCACAGAAGACCCACAGGCCAGTGGCCATGGCAACCTAGTTACTGAGGGTCCCAGGAGCATTTCTTGATTGTGAAGGGCAGTTACAGGCACATGGTGGGATCCTGTGGCACACGCCTGTAATCCCAGTACTTGGGAGGCTTAGACAGGAGGATGGCCAGTTCAAAGCCAGCCTCGGCTCCTTAGTGGGACTCTCAGCAACCTAGTGCGACCCTGTTTCCAAGTAAGAAATAAAATTGGGCTGGAGGCGTAGCCTGGAGGTAAGACAGCCCTGAGTTCAGTCCCTAGCACCAGCTGGGTGTGGTGGCATACACCTGTAATCCTAGTAGTTGGGATGCTGAGACAGGAGAATCACAGGTTCAAAATGAGCCTCAGCAAACTTAGTAAGACTCTCAGCAACCTAGAAAGACCTTGTTTCCAAATAAAAAATAAAACAAGGCTGGGGTTTAGCTTGCAGGTAGAATGCCCTTGGGTTCAATTTCCAGTAAAACACACACACACACACACACACACACACACACACACACACACACACACACACTTCCACTACCTCTCACAAAATATATACAAACATACTGCACTGTTGGTTACTTTCACAGCTTCACTTTACCTGGCTCGGACTGAATCCCAGTCCAACACCAACTTGGCCAGCTGTTTCCTCTGTTTCTGGATGTTGGGAATATCCACCTAGAAGGAAAAACACAGCAAATGGGTCCGCTTTGGGGTTTTAGGTTAACATTTTAAAGTACGCTATTGCTGTTTATTTACAAATGTTTTTCTCCTGGGGGGAAAATTTCAAATCTTCAATTTACTCTCATTTCCAAAAAGAAACTTATGTTAGCCCTACTGATTTGCTGCCAGCATTTTAGCAAGATGTGAGCCATTCCCCATCCGGCCCCCACCGGCCCAGGACTCCGCTCTGCCCACCGCGCAGGCACCCACCTCTGCTATGCCGTACAGAGGGTCCACGATCTCCTTCTCAACGAAGACTTCGTGCTGAGAGAGCTCGAGAGCCAGCTGGTTCTCAGCATCTCCACATGTCTCCAGTATCTTCCTTTAGAAAGCAGGGCCAACAAGAAGCAGGCGCTCATTACGCCAGGCCCCTGATCACCGTGTGCTATTTCTTGCTCGCTGTGAGACAGCAACACAGTGGGGCCCCACCCGATGAAGCCTTGGGCAGACAAGACGCCAAGGCGTCACCTAAAACGTGACTGACGCCGTGGATTTGGCTATGGAGTGAAGACGAAGGTGTCAGGTGTCGACTTGACAACATAGGAGGTCGGGGGTTAGAGCCGTGGGGTCACAGCTTCCTCAAGAATCAGGCTTCCAAGTCTGGTGAAAGCCAGTGCTCTCCAGGTACCCTGAAACCCTTCTCGAGTGTATAGTTCACTGCACACTGTTTTATGTTTGCTAGTGAGTCCAGCCTCAGCAGGGTTCCTGCAGAACTAATGCAAAGCTGGTTCTCTACGGGGCAGAGGCGGCGTCTGGCTGACACGTAGGGCTGCGTTACATGAACATCACACGTAAGTGTCCTTTCTGTCTGAGCTCCGCGCCTCAGCGCCTCCTGCTCTCCTTTCCCTTCTGCCCTGCCCCTCCACCTCCCCGAGGGGTCCAGCAATGGCAGAAAGTGTGTGGCGTGGTGGGAGACAACCACGCTGGTGTGAGGGTAATGGCGACAGCGCAGGGCGGCACAAGGTGGCACGCCCAGGTGGGAGTGAATGGGCGTGACGGCGTGGGGCACAACCACCCTGGGAGGAGGGTGGTTGTGCCCCATGCCATACTCCTCCAGAGGGCAAAGGCGGGTCGTGGGTCCCAGGGTCCGGGCTGGGAGCAGGACCTGTGACAGCAGGTGAGGACAGACGGGATTATGTGGCAGCAGCCCCACCAGGATTAAGTGGCAGCAGCCCCACTGGAGAAGCGGGAGGAAGGAGATGCCTCCCGGGGCAAAAAACACTGCTTTGTTATCAAATCTTTTATTATTTTAATAGTAAATGACTATTGTACCCAAAACACCCATAGGGGAGTGGGAAGATACAGGATGGGTGACAGGTACGGAAGTAGCTGGATAGAAGAATAACCCCTAAAGCCCTGCAGCTCAGGAGGATAACTGAGGGTAACAAGAATTAACTGGATATTTCAAAACAGCCAGCAGAGAGGATTTTGAATATTCCCAACACAAGGAGATAACACGTATCTGAGGTGATGGATAGGCCAATTACCCCGATCTGATCATTACATACTATACATGTATTGAAATGCCATACTGTGTCCTATAAATAGGTATAATTGTTATATGTCAATTAAAATGAAAATATATTATTAAAAAGAAGAGAAACCAGATACAAAAATTTTAAGGTAAAAAACAAACAAACAAACAAACAAACAAAACCCAAAAAGGCTTGGTATGGTGGCACACACTTGTAAATCACACTATTTGGGAGGTTGAGACAAGAAGATTACAGGTTCAAGACCAGTTTCAGCAACTTAGTAAGATTCTAGCAACCTAGTGAGACCCTGTTTAAAAAAAAAAAAAATAGATAAAGGACGGGCTGGGGATGTAGCTCAGAAGTAAAATACCACTGAGTTTAATTCCTAGTAACTAACACACACACACACACACACACACTCTCTCTCTCTCTCTCTCTCTCTCTCTCTCTCTCTCTCTCTCTCAAGACAGTCACCATTGATATTTGGTGACCACCCTTTAAAAAAGTGACTTAAAAGCCGGGCATGGTGGCGCACGCTTGTATTCCCAGCATTTGGGGGGCTGAGAATGGAGGATCGTGGTTTGAGGACAGCCTCAGCTACTTAGTGAGGCCCTCTGCAACTCAGTGAGACCCAGTTTCAAAATAGAGAATAAATAATAGGCCAGGGGCTGTAGCTTGAAGGTTGAATGCCCCTGGGTTCCATCTCCAGACCCGAAAAAAAAAAGAAAAGAAAAGAAAAGTGACTTAAGGACCAGAAGGGACCAATCAGAGTTTATAAATCTGAGTCAACACCCTGAGCAGGGGAGGGACCAAGTTCTTCATATCTGAGCTCCGGGGAACAAATATTGATCCTATCAATCACTTTTGTGTGTGTGTGGCTCTTTCTACCCAACTGCAGCTGGATCCTATCACAGGAAAGGTTCCCCGGAATCCCAAAGGCGTGGACCACTTAGTCCCACAGGGCCTGAGCACTTCTCCAGAGGGAGGAGCCCCGCCATCATGCCCAGGGGCCCTCTGGCCCCACAGATGGCTGTAGTGTCCTCCAGCCTGACCATGCTCCTGGGACCAAGGGTGCCCAGCTTTCTGAAGGCAGTGACGCTTACCCCAGGAGAGAATCTTCCAGCTGAGTGGAGGCTTCTTGCATATTCTGGGCCAGAGCTGTCAGAGGGAGTTTTTTCTGGAAGGCAGAAGACAGAGTGTATTTCTCATTATTGTTTGACACCTGTTCTCAATGATCCCATGCATTGATCGCTCCCTCCAAGCAATCCGCATGGTAAGAAACAGTCAGTTTCACTTCCAGTTCTAGCCTCACAGGTACTACTTACTTCATTTTTGTGTCTCTCTGGGGCTGTCTGTGGACTAAAGGAGATACTCAACATCAAGCTGCATGTTCACCGTCTAGTGGGAGTACTCGGTAAATGTCAGGTTAGCTACTATTTTGTTGTTACTGGTCAGCAGGGTGTTGTGGCGCATGCCTGTAATCCCAGTACTTCAGAGGCTGAGACAGGAGGCCCACAGGTTCTAAGTCAGCCTCAGCAATTTAGTGAGGTTCTCAACAACATAGTGAGATCTTAGTTAAAAAAAAAAAAAAAAAAAAAAAAGCCAGGCCAGACATGGTGGCGCCTGCTTGTAATACCAGCACTTGTGAAGCTGAAACAGGAGGATTGCAGATTCACGGCTAGCCTCAGCTACTTAGTGAGGCATTCCGAAACTTACTGAGACCCTGTTTCAAAATAAAGAATAAAAAATTGGGCTGAGGGTGTAGCTCAGAGGTAAAATGCCACTGGGCTCAATCCCTAGCACCACAAAAGAGAGAGGGGGGGGAGGAGAGATGAGGACAATAGAGTATAATTCATGTTTTAGTTGTATTGCTTTTCAAAAGGAAGTTAAACATAATATAAATGCAGTAATCAAGAAAAATATACTTTGTGAAATTCTGGAACTCTATGAGTCTGTGAGGCAAAAAAAAAAAAAAAAAAAAATCAGTCTTGACACAAAGATAACTCAAGACACCAGCTGTAACAGCCTGTGGTTTCCATGCCCTGACCCCAAAGCCACAACCCTGTCCTGGTGTATGTGAATAAGGACATTCTGTTGAACATTTGACCCACCAACACTGAACTCCATAGAGAGGGCTTTGCACTTCCTATGGGGTGAAACAGCTTTTCTATCACCAGAGATGAATTTCAAAGCTCTTAAGTTTGAGTCTGTAAAATGCATGAGAACCAGACATAAAAGAATTACTTGTAGATCCGTATGACCCAACACCCAAGCTCGGCCACATCAACGGAGCTTGGGCAGAGAGGCCCTCGGGCTCCACCCTCCCAGTCTCCTACCCTCGCCTCTCCACATGCAGGGAAGCTCCTGTGTGGCTCTGGGCACTCCACGGTGGGGTTTTCTAGAGACTGCTGCGACTTCTCCACATTGCATGATCTCTGTTCCCGTCCTCTCCCACCGTTGTCATGGTGACTCCTCTTTCCTCTCCCCAGAGCCCCATCATTGGCACTTTTATTTGAGGTTGGAGAAGAAAAGCTGGAGCATCAGGTTTCAGAAACAAGAGACAAGCATCTTTGCCCTTGTAGCCTGGGATACTCCATCCCCACCACTAACTCTTTCCCTTCACAGTTCGGGTACTACCTTCTCCAGGAAGCCTCCCTGACAGCCCCTCCCCCTTTGGTGCCCATCCCTGGCCCTCCAGGAACACCTCATGCATATTTTATTTAGCATGTTGTTCTATAATTGTCTGTTTGCATGCATCTCCTTACCAGGCTCTAAGCACTTACATCTTTTTTTTTTTTTTTTTTTTTGCAGTATTGAGGATGGAACCCAGGGGCATTCTACCTCTGAGCGACACCCCCAGCCCTGTGTTTTTTTTTTTTTTTCTTTATTTTTGAAACAGGGTCTACTGAGTTGCAGAGGACCTCACTAAGAAGCTGAGGCTGTCCGCCAACCACAATCCTCTGGTCTCAGCCTCCCGAATGCTGAAATTACAAGTGTGCGCCATCATGCCCGGCTCAGCACATATATCTTTTTCAATTTATATCTCTAGCAACTGGCACTGCTGATGTTTGAGAAATATTTAAACAGTCTGTTTTTAATGCATATATGTGACAGCTGGGCAGCATCTCACAGCAGACAACAAGAACAGCAGGGCATAAGTGTGACGGATGGAGACATCTCTGGGGACTGACTGGCAGGTCTTATGGGGACCACGATGGGAATAAAAGAAAGCAGGGGGAGAAGAAGCTGATGGGATCAGATCACATCATGCTAACAAGCTGGGACTATCCCAGGTGATGGGAACAAGGCAGTGACCCTCAAAAGAGGTCCCACTGGCATCACGGGACACTGCCATGTGTATGAAACTACTCCACCAGGCACTAATCAACAGTCCAATCCTACAGCAACCAGAACTATCTCTATTCCTTTCCAAATATCCCTCATGGGCATAACTCTGGTCCCACTAAATTAAGACTTCTGTGTGTGTGTGGTACTGGGGATTGAACCCAAAGGCATTCTACCTTCGAACTACATCTCCAGATCAATTTTTTTTTCTTATTTGGAAACAAGATCTTGCTAGATTGATGAGAGTCTCACAACTTGCTGAGATGGTCCTCAAACCTACGATCCTCCTGTCTCAGCTTCCCAAGTACTGGGATTACAGGCCTGTGCCACCAAGCCTGGCAGCTTTTTTTTTTTTTTTTAAACAGAAGGAATGACAGGATTGATTTACATTATAGGCAGCTGATTCTGGTGAGCAGGTTGAAGACAGACTGGAAGGGAGGGCAATAGGAGATAAGAAATGGAGCTCAGGAGGTGAATGCACAGTCCAGATTAGAGGCAATCAGGCCTTGCTTTAAGGTGAGGAATTTACGACCTTCACAGGGAGAATCACAGGACTTGCTAATCAGGCAGCTATGCGATGGAGGGTGGAGGGTGAGATGCAAGGGGATATGAGATAACGCCACAGCTTCTTGCTTGCACGAGAGGACAGCGGAGTTCCAGAGTGTCAACACAGAAGGAAGAACTGGTTGTGCTAAAAGAAACTTGTAGGGTGGGAGCTTAGAAGTCACTGTCATGGACATATCAGTGAGAAGCCATGGGATCAGAGGTGGCCCGAGGACTCCGCCTTGAAGAACACAAGGGAATGCGCAGTGTCGCAGGAAACAACAGTGAAGGCCAAGTCCGGGAAGGAGAAGCAGCGGGGCACGGGGTGGGGGGAGGACAGGCCTGCTTCTGAGGGGCGGCAGCAGCAGCAGCAGCAGGCATTCTTGGAAGTGTAGGCATGTGCAAACGCTCACTCTTGTGATACACATTGCACAATCGTGACTCTTGTGTAAGGGAGGAATAGCCCTGTTGTCAAGGTGCCCTATACACATCTGTAGCAAAGACAAAAGCAGGGCTATAGACTTCTGCACTCCATTCCTTCCTTTTGAGAAACCTGGGGACAAAACCTAGCCAGTCCTAGCTAGGCTGCTGTGCTGAGTGTTCTGCTCTCTGGTGGCACCTGGGGACCTCAATGCCCTGATCGAGGACACCTCCCGGAAAAGTTCTCCCGGAGGGCACCCTTCTCTCCCTAACAGGATCCAGATTTTTCTGAGAGCCCTCTTCCAGCCTCGGTGAAACCTGTGAGCTGGAGGAAGGACCACAGCCCATGCCCTAGAGCTGGGCCCAGCCAGCATCAATGACCGGTGCCTCCCATCTCCCAACTGGGGCCACCCGCTGCCTGTGGTGACAAGGGTGGAGTGGCAGTGTGCCTACGTACATGACAGGGCTCAATGCATGGAAAGGGCCTTGCATCTGCCAAAGGCTTGGAAAAAGAAGCCTCCTTACTCTGCTACGAAAGGAAGAGCAGCTCTGTACTGCTGGGCACACACGAGGAAGTGAGACGCCTATGGGAGATGCTGGTTGCAACTTGCAACCACAAGGTGCCTGTCCAGGGAGAAAGCCCATGCCAATGGAGGAGGGGGAAAGAGGAATAAAACAGAGTTGGGCTATATCACTAAAATGCTAACAAGCCTTACCTCCAGGCTATCTCCATCTGGACTTTTCAGCTAGCAAGCCAACAAATCACTTCTCCTTTCTAAATTAATTTAAGATAGGCTTTCAGATTTTTGCCATCAAAGGATTCCTGACTGTCCACCCTCTTATCAGTGACAAATCGTTCAAGTTTTTGAACCTGGAGAAAGTTCAGGGTGAGCTGAGCTGAAAGTGAGAAGCAGGAAAAAATGCTGTGGCCAGGAGGAGTCATAGCATGAGCCGTGTCAACGCAAGGCCCGCCTGTGGACAATGCTTGGGAAAAACCAACCACCGAGGAGGTGGACCAGCTCAGAAGGAGCACGGTGGCTCCGGTGGCTTCTGATACTCACATGTCTCCTCTCGGCATCGGTTCCGTGCTGGCCCTGGAAGCAGCCAATGAGTCGCTTGTGGGAATGGTGGCACACGGAGCGCACCGTGTCCAGGCGCCGCTCGATCTGCCAGGGCAGAAACAGGAGAGCCACTTGAAGGGCTGAGGAACTAGCACGCCCCCTCCCGAATGACACGAAGTCTCTGGGGGAAGGAAAAGCACCCTGAGGTCCACCTTTACTGCTCTTGGGTATAAATGGAGATGGCTCCATGCACCTATACCGGGGTTCTCACGACTGACCTCTTGGGCTGGACTGCTCTGGGTTGGAGGGAGCTGTCCTGTGTATTGCGGTATGTTTAGCAGTGTCTCTGGCCTCTGCCCATTAGACGCCAGTAGGACGTCACTCTCCAACTTGTGACAACCCAAATGATTCCAGACCCTGTCTCACACCTTCAGGAGGTTGACATCACCCCCAGCTAAGAACCACTGACCTTCCTCTGCTGGGGCTTTCGGTCCCTTCAAAGCCTATTGCATGCAGGGTAAGGAGACAGTCTTAACTAAACCTCACTGTCTCGCTGAGTGGAGAGTCAGCTTACTTATGACAGTACCACCAAAGCCCCAAGTCTAGCCAAGTAGAACCCCAACTAAACGGTCCTGGCCCAGACCCACTGCCAAGTGGGAGAAGCCACAGAGACACCCAGAATCTCTTCAGCACATGGCCACCGAGCCTTCAGCACGCAGGCTCTCAGACAAAAAACAGAAATCAGTGTTCCACGATTCCAACTCAAGACTAGTGTTTGGAAAATTATTCCTTATTGGGTTTGGGGTGGTTTTTTGTTTTCAATAAGTCTCTAAAGTAGACTAGGGAGCCAGCAGTAATAAACACTGGCCTAGGGACCCACATGGTGAGTAGCCTCCCAAAATACTATTGCGGAGACATGGCTGTTTATGGCAAAGAGAACTGCTTGTTATAGGAAGGAATGCCAAAAATGTGCATTCTGATGACTTGTGAGGAGGAGAGCAAGCCCTCCGGGATGCTTTCTATTTTAAAGAAACACCAACAAATTCAAAACAGAATACATCTTTGTCCCCAAACATTTCACCCTAAGAGATGCTCTATGTCTCTTTCTGAAAGGTCCCCACAACATCCACGGCTTTACTTCAGGCCCAAGTCCCAGTCAGCAAGCACCAGGACTCTGATATGGTAGACGAGTTTATATTTAGGAGCTGCTGTCACTCACATCACCTTCCCCATGTCTTATAATGACCAGAGTTTGAAGCATTAGGAAACCAATACAAACTCTCCATTTACCGCAAGGAAAAAAAGAAAAAAAGAAAATTCCTTAATCCAACTTTGACTTCAATTTCCACTAGACTGTAAATTCCACCAGGACAGGAGCCTTTTGATCACTGATTTATCCCAAGTGCCTGGAAGGCTGTCCCCATCACAGGGTGAGAAGCTAGTAACTTGTTTGTAACTCAGGGGCAGTCTACCTCTGAGCCACACCCCTTCCCTTATTTTATTTTTAGACAAGTTCTTGCTATGTTGCTGAGGCTGGCCAGGAACCTGCATTCCTCCTAGCTCAGTCTTCCAAATGCCAGGATTACAGGAGTGCTCCACCAAGTCTAACTAGAAGTTATTCACTTAATGTTTGTGAATAAAAAGGACATGTATCTATTGAGTCCCTGTGCCTGGTATTAGAAAAATAACCGTCAAGCTGGGTGTGGTGGTGCATGCCTGTATTTGGGAGGCTGAGAAAGGAGGATCACAGATTCACCACAGCTAGCCTCAGCAACTTCGTGAGGCCCTCCTGTTTCAAAATAAAAAGGTCTGGGCTGGTAGCTTGGAGGTAGAATGCCCCTGGGTTCAATACCCCATACCAAAAGCAAAACAAAAAAGCAAACCAACTAAGAAATATTAAGAAAAGATTCTTTAACAAAACTTTTAAAATTTTCTATTCCCTAATTTTTTATAAAAGTAGTTCTTGTTCTCAGGAAGAAAAAAAAAAAAAGAACAAAAAGTTTTTTTTTTAAAAAAGTGAAATGTTCTTACAAATCAAATGGCGTGGCCTGGGAATGGGCTCAGTGGTAGAGTGCAGGGTTAGCATATGTGGGGCCCCGAGTTCATCCCAGGACCAAAAAAACAACCAACCAACCAACCAACCAACCAATCACTTGGCTTTTTGTATCCACAGATTCCGCATCCATGAGTTTAACCAACTGTGAATCAAAAATATTCAAGAATCAATACTGCATCTGGAAAGAACATGTGCAGATTTTTTTCTTCTTGATGTCATTCCCTAAACAATCCAAATAGTTACAGGCACTCACATTTTGTTAACTATTATAAAAAATCTAGAGATGATTTATAGTATATAAGAGGCTGGGTGTGGTGGCAAATGCCTGTCATCCCAGCACTTGGAAGGCTAAAACAGGAGGATGGCAGGTTTGAGGACAGCCTCAGCAACTTAGTGAGACTGTCAGCAACCTAGCAAAACACTGTTTCAAAACAAAAAGTTAAAAAGGGCTAGGGGTATAGCTCAGTGGTAGAGGGCCGCTGGGTTCAACCCCTAGTGTCTCAATAGTACTGGTGACGATGGTGATGGTGACGACGAAGACGATGATGTAATATATAAGAGCACAGGCTGTAGTCAAACACCCAGCCTTTTGTGGAAGGGGTAAGTGCCCACAAATTCTGGTACTTGTGGGGCATCCTAGGACCACTCCACCTATAGAGTCAAGGAATAACTGTCTGTCCCTGGAGACAGTGGTCATAATTTGGAAGGCCGCTTCAGCATGGTGTGGTAGAAGCAGCATTTTCCTAAGCTCTCCCAGCTACTCTTCCACTAGGAAGAGTTGGAAGGGACAGAGAGTGGCCTGGGAGCAGACCTTTGGCCTGCAGGGCTCGGTGAGCAGACCTGCTTTCAGTTATGGAAACGAAGGGGGCGGGGACAGGATCGGAGGCTGAGCAGCAACTTCTAAGCGAAGGGCCTGCCTCCTGAGTGTTCTACCGCTGCTGCGGACATGAGCGGAGGGGCAAAGTCTGCGAAGGGTCTAGGGTCTTCTAGAAGAAATCTCCAGCCCCAAAGTCAGGGAAACCAGCTGACGGAGTAGAGGGACCGTGGCCAGAGTCCCTGGTAGGACAGGGAGGGAAGAAAGTCTGGGCTGCCTGACTGGAAGCACTCTGGGGGGGTCTATGCTTGGGCGCTGTCACTGGAAGTGCAGAGCTAGGGAGCAGCAAGTGAGGGGAGGAGAAGCCACAGCCCAGGGCGGGAGCCGGGCCACTGCTGCAGCCAGCGGGGCCATCCCACGGAGGACATCAAGGCGGTGGACAAGAGCCGCAGCCTCCCCAGGGCCCGTGGCTGGCCCTGAGAAGCAAGACCAGCCCCATGTGACCCAGATACCAAGACACCAGGGTTTCAGATCTTTCCTACCACCAGTGCTTCTCCTTCCTGCTCAAAGCCATGCTCATTTGCTTTCTTCTTTTTTCCAGTTTAAAAAACAAGTCAAAATCCAAACCCAGGCCGGGCGTGGATGGCGCATGCTTATAATCCCAGTACTTGGGAGGCTGAGACCAGGAGGATCGCGGTTTGCGGACAGAACCAGCTACTTAGTGAGGCCCTTTGCAACTTAGTGAGACCCTGTTTCAAAAGAAAGAATAAAAAATAGGGCTGGGGGTGTCACCTGGAGGTAGAATGCCCCTGGGTTTCATCCCCAGTACTGCCAAAAAAAACCGCAAAAAACAACCCTCCCACACACACAAAAATCCAATCCTCAATTCTTAAGTATGAGGGGTTGGGATGGTGGTGGTGGTAGTGATGGTGTGTGTGTGTGTGTGTGTGTGTGTGTTGGGGGCACTGGGGTATCAAACCCAAGGCCCATGTACTCTGCCACTCAGGTATATCCTCAGCCCTAATTTTTTTTCATTGCATGTCTTTAAACGAACATTTTAAGAAGATGGCTTTGTTACCTGTAGCAGGTCATCACTGAGGACTTCTGTTTTCTCGGCTCTGTGGGGGGGAAAAAAGTTAAAAGTTCAGAATTAGAAATCCAGGAGTGAAAATTGACCCATGCAACTTAAAAAGTATTAGCCTGGAGTTTAAAACAAAAGGAACAGAAATGAATGCTAGGGAAAATTTCACCAATGTTTACATCAGAGGGCAACTTAAGCAAAACCCAAGAAAAACCAACAAAATGTGCAGAGAATAGCAACTCAACCCAAGAACACGTGACCGGAAGAGCTGGGCGTGGTGGTGCATGACTGTAACCCTAGTACTTGGGAGGCTGAGACAGGAGGATTGCAGGTTCAAGGACAATCTCAGTAACATAGTGAGACTCAGCAACCTAGTGAGACCCTGGCATAGTGGCCCACACTTGTCACCCCAGTACTTGTGAGGCTAAGACAAGAGGATTACAGCTTTGCACTCAGCCTCAGTAACTTAGCAGGCCCTCTGCAACTTAGTGAAACCCTCTTGCAAAAAAAAAAAAAAAGGGCTGGAGTATAGCTCAGAGGTAGACTGTCCCCGGGTTCAATCACTAGTAAATAAATAAAAAATAAAAGCCAGGCATGGTGGCACATCCCAGTACTTGGGAGGCTGAGACAGGAGGATCCGGGCTCGCAGACAGCCTCAGCAACTTAGTGAGGCCTTCTGTAACTTAGTGAGACCTTGCTCCAAATAAAGAATAAAAAATAAGGCTGGGGGTATAGCTCAGAGGTAGAATGCCCCTGGGTTTCATCCCCAGTACCACACAATCAATCAATCAATCAATCAATCAATAAACGGGCTAGGGGTGTAACTCAGTGATAGACCACTCCTGGGTTCCATCCCCAGTAACTAACATACAGGCCACCCACAACTCTGGAGCTATGCTCTCAATCTGTAGCATAAGCAGAGTTGCTGAGGGGGAGCTAATTGAAAAACATCACTTTCCAGATCCCACCAGAGAGGGTTCTATTACTGCAGATCTGGAGTGAGATCCTGCCTTAACAGGCACCCCACCCTCAGAATTCCCCTGCAGGAGGTCCACAGAACCTGCCTCCAGAAAAGCCTCCTCTCTAAAAGCTTGGCCTTCAGTTCTCAAAGTCCTCTTCTTCACCTTTCATAGCCTTGCTGAAACACCTTGATCACAAATCTAGAAATATTATACAAAGATGCAGGTCTAGTCCATCATCCTCAGTAATAAACTGAATATTCCCTCTTTCGGGGTTCTCCCCATACCAACTGCAGAAGCAAAGTATTTTCACAGCTTTCCCTGTGCCATGCCTAGTTACTATAAATTCTGCCAACCTTTTCAGAAAACCAAGAAGCTAGCCAGCAATCAGAAGAGAAACATTTAGCTGCCAAGCCATAATACGTTTTTAAGAAAACTGTTATAAATCCCATGTGGTGGTACAAGTCTATAATCCCACTACTTGGGAGACTGAGACAGGAGGATCTCGGGTTCAAGGCCAGCCTTAGTAATTTATAAAGGCTCTCAGCAAAAACAGAGGGGGGGGAGGGAGAGAGAGAAGAGAGAGCTGGGAGTATAGCTTGGAGATAGAAGAATGTCCTTTACGCCAATTTTTTTTTTTTTTTTTTTTTTGGTGGTACTGGCGTTCCTGGAAGCCCTTCTACCTCTGGCTACACTCCCAGACCTATTTTTTATATTTTTATTTGGAAACAGGGTCTCTTAAGCCAGCAAGGCTGGCTTCGAACCTGCGCGATCCTCTTGTCTCCGCCTCCCAAGCGTGGGGATTACAATCATGCACCACCATGCCCGGCCACAAAATTTTTTTTAAAAAGAAAAAGAAAAGCCAGGCATGGTGGCATACGCTTGTAATCCCCATGCTTGGGATGCTGAGACAGGAGGATTGCGCAGGTTCAAAGCCAGCCTCAGCTGGCTTAAGAGACCCTGTTTCTAAATAAAATATAAAACAGGTCTGGGAGTGTATCCCAGAGGTAGAAGGCCCCTGGGTTCCATCCCCAGTCCCACCAAAAATAAAAAAAATAATAAAATAAAAAATAAAAAGAAGACTGCTATTATTTTTAATGTCCCCCAGAGGCCCAGGTGTTAAGAGAGAGCCTGGTGATAGGCTTGGGGCATTAACGGGAGGTGGCGGAACATTTCATAGATAGGGCCTAGTTGGTTGAAGTTAGATCATTAATGGCAGGCCCTTGAGGGGCTACTGGGACCACCGGCTCCTCTGCCTCTCTTGGCTTCCCGGCCACCAGGAAGTGTTTAGGCCTCCTGCCATCTGCTCCCACATGATACACTGTCCCATCACAAGCCCAAAGCAACCATGGACCAAAACCTTGAAAACCATGAACCAAAATCAGCCTTTTCCCTGTATAAGCTGATTTTTCTCAGGCATTTCGTCACAGCAATGGGAAGGTAACTAGCAGACTTTGCAGTTCAGAATGGCTGCGTTATGCCCTACATAGTACCCAGAATTACTGCAGTTTACGTGACATTTTGGACTTCTGGTTCAATTAGTGATTTGAGCCAAGACTTTGAATGTCCCTACCAAGTTTCCATTGACATGAACAAGGAAATGTTTAAGGAGAAAGAAAAAGTCTGCTTCAGCTCTGCAGAGTGTGAAGAGCTGGGAAGAGGCCAAAATGAACTAGAAGATCTGACCTTTTCCTAAGCTATATGGCAGAACACAGGGCTGCCTGGTCATGGCCTTGAACCAAGGAAAGAGAGGGACAGACAATGCTTGGCCTCACAGTGAACAGGAACCCCTTAGGATGACCCCGAGAACAGGCAGCTCAGAGCAGTGGCAGCTGCGGGCAGAGGAGAGGGATCCTAGCACCGTGCAGCCTACACGCAGCCAAGGCGTGTTAGTCACCGGGCATTGCCACAGGATTCCAGCACCAGTCGTCACGCTGTGTCCCAGTTAACCTGGAGAGGCCTCGGGGACTGGCTCACTCACTGGCATCTGCAGGAAACTGAAATTCTGCCCTGATGCGACTGCCTCCCAAGGCCAGAGGATCTGAGCCTGGAGAGAAAGTCAAGGCCCCAGCTCCAGGACATGGCCAGGACCTAGCTCTGTGGATGGACTCCACCGGTGGCAGTCCAAAATATGCCATCCCCGTCACGATACGTGTGCCAGGCATTGCTGAAGCGCTACCCACCTGCAGTCACACCAGTCATGGAAGTGGAGCAGGGCTGAGGGGCCACCCGGCTTCATTCCGGGATCCCTCCACGCCTCCCACCAACAGCCTCGGCCTCCAGCAAATGCTACCCTTGCACAGCGTCCCCCTCACTCTCCCTTCTCTAACCAGGACCCCAAAATCTGTACAGGTCCCTGACAGAACCCACATCAACTCTGAAGTCTCTTCCATCCCCAAATGTAGAACTACAGAAAAAAAACTCCCAAGACCCGCTGAAAAGGAGAGGGTCAACCTAAGAATCGGAACAAATATGTTTCATTACAAAACAAGTTATTTAAAAAAATAATAATCAGAAGAAAACTTGTTTTACGATTCCACTGTGGGCTCTTAGCAGGTTTAAGGGAATTAGTAATAGCTAGGTAGTGTGCTAGAGCTGGCCGAGGAGAGCCAGCTGTGTTCTTCTATTTCCAATTCCCTGTTCAGTGACCTCACACTGGAAACTTAAAATTAAAAATACAAGCCAGGTGTGGTGGCACACACTTGTAATCCCAGCACTTGGGAGGCTGAGACAAGAGGACTGCACAGGTTTGAAGCCAGCCTCAGCTACTTAGTGAGGCTCTCAGCAACTTAGTGAGACCCTGTACTAAATAAAATATAAAATAGGTCCTGGAGTGTAGCCTGGAGGAAGAAAAGCCCCTGGGTTCCATCCCCAGTATCACTAAAACAAAACAAAACAAAAATTAAAATTCCAGTATACCCTGAGTTCAATATTTAGCACTAAAAAAAGCATATGAATAAAAATACACATGTGGTTGGGCGTGGTGGCGCACGCTTGTAATCCCCGCACTTGGGAGGCGGAGACAGGAGGATCGCGCAGGTTCGAAGCCAGTCTCACTGGCTTAAGAGACCCCTTTTCCAAATAAAATATAAAAAATAAGTCTGGGAGTGTAGCCCAGAGGTACAATGATTCCATCCCCAGTACCACCAAAATAAATAGATAAATAAATAAATAAATAAATAGCCAGCTGTGGTGGCACACGCTTGTAATCCCCGGGCTTGGGAGGCGGAGACAGGAGGATCGCGCAGGTTCGAAGCCAGCCTTGCTGGCTTTAAGAGACCCTGTTTCCAAATAAAAAAGTATAAAATAATAGGTCTGGGAGTGTAGCCTGGAGGTAGAAGGGCTTCCAGGAACCCCAGTAACACCTAAATAAATAAAATACATATGTGTGTATAAAATTTTATACATATTTATGAGAACATAAAAATTTCAAATCACATTTTTGGAAAGCCAGCTGTTAAAGATTTATGAGTTATGAGCACAGTGCTATAAGAGACACAGAGAAAATAAAGCAAATGCAATACCAAAGCAAGTATTAACTTCAGGAAAAACAAAAGGCCTTCAGCAAGACAGTCTTGGTGAACTACTATGATCAGCCACAAATAAGTTATTGACCCTAACAATATAAATATCAACTAGTAATACAACCAAAAATTAAAACATAACTGTATTGGAAGGATGATGGAGCAGAAGCAGAGGGAAAGGTTACATAAAAGCCCTAGACTCTCGTTTATTATAACAGAAAGTCAACAGACAATAAATCCAATGACCCACAGGGTAGTAGTTTAAAATTTGTATATAAAATTTGTAAAAAGGGATATATGAATAAATGCCAGAAGAAACAAAAAAATTTCATAATAGTTAATTCTGGGGTTGGAGAGTCTGAGTGAGTAAGGAGAAAACTCACTGTATTTTGTGATAAGCCTTTTACTATTAAACTACTTTTTCAACTTCATGTATACATAGTTCAACATTTTAAAAAATAGTATATTTACTTCTGAAAAATATATTAAACTTATTATATGAAATGTTAATATACTGTTTAAAATAAGCTTGTTCTTTTGTGGACACTGTATATTACATTAATGAAACAAATTTTAGAAAAAGATTCAAGATCTGGTATCTTTTTTTGTGTGTGTGGTACCAGAGATGGAACCCAGGGGCACTGTACCTCTGAACTACACCCCAGCCCCCAGGCCTATTTTTTTTTTTTTTTTTTAGTCTTTGTATTTTTGAAACAAACAGGGTCTCACTGAGTTGTGAAGGACCTTGCTAAGTAGCTGAGGTTGTTCTTGAACTGCGATCCTCCATTCTCTGCCTCCCAAATGCTGGGATTAAAATCTTGTGCACCACCACACCTGGCAAGATCTGGTATCTTTTTATGCAGATTTTAAGGCTCAAGTAAAATTATGAAAAATGACCTATAGTTAGGAAAGTTTACATTTATTTATATATTTTTATTTTGGTGCTGGGAATTGAACCTAGGAGCATTCTACCTCTGAGCTAACCCCCACCTAAACCTAGCTGTATTTGATTTCTTATTTGGAAACAGGGTCTCACTAAATTGCTGAGGCTGGCCTTGAAGCTGTGATCCTCTTATCTCAGCCTCACAAGTACTGGGATGGCTTGGAATTTACTTTTAGCTGGTAAATCAAAAGTGTGGGATGTAATGCTCAAACTGGGGCAGCTCTCTCTCGCAGAAATTCCTCTAGGGGCCTCTACTATGTCCCCCTTAACAATAGGGATTCACTACGGCTCTCACTGGTCTAAATGACCTGAACTTTCTCTTCACTGGGACTGGCCCAAGGATCCTTGGCTGAGTTTTTCTGTTTTACTTTTTTTCCCCCCTAGTACTCAGGATTGAACCTAAGGGCATACTACCTCTGAGCTACAACCCTAGCCCGATTTTTTTTTTTTTAATTCTTTACTTTGAAACAGGGTCTCACTAAGTTGTGGAGGGCCGAGGCTGGCTGCTAACCTGTGATCCTCCTCAGCCTCCCAAGTACTAGGATTATGCGTGTGAAGCACCACGCCTGGGTGGCTGAGTTACTTTTAAGGTGTTCATCTTTACCAGAGATGCGCAATGTCACTTAAGGAAATCTGGCAACTATTCAGAATACTGGCCAACGTGCTCATTTGACAGGCATGCACATTAGCCATAAAAGCTTGCTAGTTCTTCCTGAGATATTGTTGCTCATGGTTTCCCCTGCTAAAGTACGAGGTGTGTAATCTTTGGGTTTTTTTATTAATGCATGGGGAGGGGGGCGGCAAGAGAATGAACATATCAAAGCACCCAAAGCAGGGGGAAAAGAACCAACAGTGGACAAAATGACTCAATGATAAAAATAACGCTTGCTATATCGGATTGTTTTAAATCGGACCTTTGGCTGCACAATCCTACACTCTGTGCTTTGCCAGAGCCGCCTTTGTGTCCAATGTTCTGGGCTTGAAAACACACTAGAGTGTTTCCTGTCTGCAAATGGAAAAACAATTCGTGTCAGGAAGGAACTTCCCGCCGGCCATGTTGCTCTGGGCTTGTTTTTTCCTATGCAAGCCACTCTGCTGTCACCAGTCTCTCCACGAGGCACACGGCAGGCACGCGTTCTCTCCGACTCTGCTGAGGCCCAAGATTCCTCCTCAAAGCAGCCGTGCTGTGCAGCCTTCTTGTGCTCGCTTCTCCATGGACTGGTGGGACGGTGCCCACCATCACCAACAACAACCACAACTAGGCCCACTTACCGGGCATGGAGAAAAGAGAAAAACTCCCAAGCTCAGTAGTGATCTGACCAAAAGGACAGAAGATGCTGAGACCAGGACGTAGCATCACAGGGAAAGTTCCATATGACCTGACAATATCCATCTCTAACCGTGGACTGGCTTCTGGCATGGTTACTGCCGTAACTATATCCAATGCAAATACTGTGAACCACATGCCTTTTCCCACGGTACTGACTACTACACACACGTAATAGCTACCATAAGAGCCACAGCCTTCCCAAGGCCACACCACCCACACAGGCTGCGGTCTCCCCAGCAACGAGGACTGCTCCCTGCAAGTCCCCTCTCCCTGCCGGACAGCAGGCGCCATGGGGCTGAGACCAAATCTAGTCAAGACTCAACCCCATTACTGACGCCTTGCTTAGCGCCTGCCTGCCTCACTGCAGGTGAGCAAATACACACTGAATGAATGGGTGGGTGTCAATCTGTACAGGATTGCCACCCATAGTAAACCCTAGAAGGACTAAAACTGAAACGTGATACTGTCTTTCAAAGTTAAATCCGTGTGTGTGTGTGTGTGTGTGTGTGTGTGTGTGTGTATTGTGTGTGAGAGAAAGAGACAGGTGTGTTGTGCACGCACGCGCACACACAACTGAACCAGGGGCAATCTACCTGAGCTACACCTGCAGTCCTATTTTATTCTTCTATTTTGAAACATAAAACGGGCTCTCACTAAGTTGCGGAGGGCCTTGATAAATTGCTGAGACTGGCTCTGAACCTACAATCTTCCTGTCTCAGCCTCCCAAGTACTGGGATTACAGGCATGTGCCACCAAGCCCAGCTAAAGTTAATCTGTTTTTTTTTTTTTTTTTTTTTTTTTTTTTTGTGTGTGTGTGTGTGTGGTATTGGGAATGAAACCCAGAGGCATTCTACCTCCAAGCTATACCCCCAGCCCTGTTTCTTTAGTCTTTATTTTGAAACAGGGTCTCACTGAGTTGTAAAGGACCTCACTAAGTAGTAGCTGAGGCTGTCTGCGAACAGCGATCCTCCTGTTTCAGCCTCCCAAATGCTGGGATTATAAGTGTGGCCACCATGCCGGGCTAAAGTTAATCCTTTTTATAACGGAAAAAAGCTGAGCGTGGTGGTGCACACTTGTAATCCCAGCATTTGGGAGGCTGAGACAGGAGGATCAAGGTTCGAAG
Source organism: Muscardinus avellanarius (assembly GCF_963383645.1). NCBI lineage: Eukaryota > Metazoa > Chordata > Mammalia > Rodentia > Gliridae > Muscardinus > Muscardinus avellanarius. The sequence goes on along the minus strand of NC_137796.1, from coordinate 93,266,849 downwards.
ACAGCCTCATCTACTTACTGGGGACCTTTGCAACTCTGAGACCCTGTTTCAAAATAAAGAATAAAAAATAGGGCTGGGAATGTCGCTCAGAGGGAGAATGCCCCTGGGTTCCATCCCCAGGACCACAAAAAATTAAAAAATTAAAAAAAAAACAGAAAAAAGGAAACATCTATATTACTATAGATTTTTAGATTATATGTTAAACAAGTAATAGAAACCATCTCTCTACATCTGTAATCCCATGGCCCAGAGGTCTTTCCTAATGTGTTTCTATGTTTCAGTGATTCTTCACTGGAGCTAAATGTCCCCCCACCCAGTCCCAGAAGCATCTTACATGTCTGGAGACATTCCCGGTTGCCATGGGAGTCTGCTACGGGTACCTGGTGGGGAGAGGTGTACTGGGATCCCAAATGCATCCCTCTCCCCTGGTTAATACAAATAATCACCCGGCCTTGTATTAATCCTCCACTGTTGCTATAACAAAGAACCACAAACTCAGTGGCTTGACATTTTATTCCTTTACAGTTCTGAGGTCAGAAGTTCAAAATAGGTGTCAGCGGGGCCGAATTCCTCTGGACACTCCAGGGGAGATCCACTTCCTTCCTCGCCCAGCCTCTAGGAGCCGTCCACATTCCTTGGCCCCCTTCCCGCACTGTCAAGAGTCACAGCTTCCTGTGAGGGACTGTGCCCACCCCCTTCCACGTGTGAGGACCTCGGTGATCACACAGTCCACCTGGATCATCCAGGATCACCTCCCTTTCTACTGATCAGCAGCTTTAATCTCATTCCCAACCTTAACTCCCCTTCCCACATAACCTAACACATGCATAGCGTCTGGGGAGTAGGACATGGGCATCTCTGGGGAGGGGACCATTATTCTGCCAGTTACAGGTCCTGAAAGAAACAGGACCAAGGCTGAGGAACTCTGATCTCAACGACACACTTACCCACATATGGGTGCACATGTCACACACACATATACACACGTGTGCCACAGAGACATACATGAGGGGCATCTTTATAGGCAGAAAATACACATTCAGTTCTGCCTCATTGCTTTTAATGGACACACCATCATCTTTTCAAACAATCTTAAGTGCATGAACAAACCCTCCATCCCTATGCTGAATCTGCTCCACTGTGGGCTGAAGACAGGGCAAGAGTGCCAAGCCTCTGTCGTCATGGTCCCTCCAAGGCACTAGGTCCCGCTAGAACTCTCACGGTAGTCAAGAACAATCACGGCTAACATCTGCTCGGTGCTCCCTGTGCCCTAGGAACTGGCCTGGCCCTGTGTCTATTCTCTCGTTTTATTTTATAGTACTAGGGAGTGAACCTAAGGGCACGCTACCTCTCCCCTGGTTAATACAAAGAGCCACCCGGCCTTGTATTAATTCTCCACTGCTGCTATAACAAAGAACCACAAACTCAGTGGCTTGAAATTTTATTCCTTTACCGTTCTGAGGTCAGAAGTTCAAAACAGGTGTCAGCAGGGCCTCCAGCCACACCTCCAGCCAGTGGTCCAGTGATCGGATGACTAACTAGGGCCTTCCTTGCTAAGTCGGTGAGGGTCTCACTAAACGTCAAACTACAATCCTCCTGTATCAGTCTCCCAAAGACTGGGATTACAAGCATGCACCACCATGGCTGGCTTATTCTCTCATTTTATTTTTTTATTTTATTTTGCTTATTTTTGTGATACTGGAGAGTAAAACCAGGGGCATTCTACTTCTGAGTTATATCCCCAGACCCTTTTTTTTTTTTTTTTTGGTGGTACTGGGGTTCCTGGAAACCCTTCTGCCTCGGGTTACACTCCCAGACCTACTTTTTATACTTTTTTAAATTTGGAAACAGGGTCTCGTAAACCAGCGCGGCTGACTTCGAACCTGCGCGATCCTCCTGTCTCCGCCTCCCAAGTGCGGGGATTACAAGCGTGTGCCACCACGCCCGGCTATTTTTTATTCTTTATTTTGAAACAAGGTCACTCTGAGTTGTGGACAGCCTCACTAAGTAGCCGAGGCCGGCCACGAACCTGCGATCCTCCTGTCGCAGCCTCCCAAGTCCTGTGATTATAAGGGCGCGCCACCACGCCTGGCTTATTCTCTCATTTTAATTCTCACATCAACCCTGAGGCAGGAGCTACCAGGAAAGCGAGGCTCTGAGAGGTAACTTGCCACACACCACCAGGAACAGGGCTCCTGAATTTCATACCAGAGCGCCTCACCATCCAGCCTGGACAATGGCTTCTTTATCCTGGGGGTGGAGGTCAGCAAACTACACCTGCAGCTCATGGCCATTTCTGCCCGGCCAGGAAAGCTAAGAAGAATTTTTATCTGCAAAATGGTTGAAAACAAAACAAAAAACCAGAAGAATAATAATGATTCGCAGCACGTGAAATTCAAATGTAAGCCAGGACAAGTAAACTCTCATTGGAACACAGCCGTTTGTTGATGTATGATGTACGGTACTTTCAGGGGACAACAGCAGCGCTGCATTGAAGGGACGACCGTCCGGCCTGCAGAGCCCCGTGTATTCACTATGGGCTCTTCATGGCAACCTTGTGCGCTGATGTCGCGGACTCCCCTTGAGGACCAGTATTTGAGGTTGGTCCAGGATGTACTTTCTCTTCCTCAACATTCTGCCTCATATTCAAGGAGCAGCTGGCTAAATGGGTGGCCCTGACAATACAGTCCCAACGTAGAAGCACAGCCCCCCCCAAAAAAAAAGAAAAGAAAGAATGTCTTTCCTCCACCTCCCCAGCTGCACCAATCATACCACCACTGAAAAACTGAACTATTACACTTACTGTTTTCTTTCTGGCCTCAATTTATAACATTTTTCAAAACAAGGCCTAAAGTAGCGCGACTCTCTACGTAGGGAGGGGCTCAGCCACTTTTTTCTGGAAAGGCTAATGAGTAAGTCTTTCAAGCTTGCAGACCATGCGTCTACCTCTGCTGGGATTACTCGGCTCTGCCCTCCTCCCACAAAAGCCACCAGATAACACATAGATGAACGAACCTGGCTGCATCCCAGTCAAACCTCACCAACACTGAAATGTGAGTTTCACCTGATTGTCATGTGCCATGAAGTGTTACTGCTCTTTTAATTTTCCCAACTATTTAAAAATGCAAAAGCCATTCTGAGCCGCTGGCAGTAGGATTTGGCCTGTAGGCCAGTTTGCTGACCCCTGACCTATGTACAAGTTAAGTACTTTTTCCCAAGAAACTCCAATCCTTGTTAATCACTTCCAACATCCAACTTCTTCTTACTTTGAAGGGGGGTTTCTGCCCTTTCCCAACTGAGGATTGAGAGATGCTGATTTACAAGATGTCATTAAACTACTCCTGCTCAACCCTTCAGTTACCTGAGGCCTTAGAACAGGGGGTCATACTCCTAGCACCCAGGTATTCTCTACCTGGGGATGGCAGAACGTGGCTGAGCAGCAACACTAATTCCAGACACCCCCCACCCCACAGCACAAATTCACACAGACCACAGGTCTGCTGGTTTTCATATTTACACATTCGCTTTAATATACCAATTAAGATTTAAAAAGAGCCGGGTGTGGTGGCGCAGGCTTGTAATCCCAGCGCTTGGGAGGCTGAGACAGGAGGTTCGCACAGGTTCGAAGCCAGCCTCAGCTACTTAGTGAGGCTCTCAGCAACTTAATGAGACCCTGTTTCCAAATAAAGTATAAAATAGGTCTAGGAGGATAGCCTGGAGGTAGAAACCCCCCTGGGTTCCACCCCCAGTACCAAAAAAAAAAAAAAAAAAAAAGAAAGAAAAGAAAATTTAAGAAGAAAGCAGGCATGGTGGTACAGCCTGTAATCCTAGCGCTTGGGAGGCTGAAACAGGAAGATAGCAGGCTCAAAGCAGCCTTAGCAACTTAGTGATAACCTGTTTCAAAATAAAAAATAACATAGGCTTTTTTTTTGGGGGGGGGGATCTACCTCAGGGTAGACTGCCCCTGGGTTCCATCCCCAGTACCAAGATAAATAAAGAAAATGTGGAGCCTGATGTAGTGGCGCATGGTTGTAATCTCAGCATTTGGGAAGATCCCAGGTTTGTGGCTAGTTAGTAGTCTTGACAACTTAGGAGGCCCTCTGTGCAGACCAGAGGTAGAATGCCCCTGGGTTCAATCCCTAGTAAGTACCACACACACATACAAATACATACATACATACATACATACATACATACATACATACATACATAAAATGAGGGAGGAGGAGGGAGCAAAGCGGGGAGGTGAGAGGGAGGGAGGGGTTCTCGAGAGTATCTAATAAACTGATTTTAAATTGTGGTTCCCCAGAAATATCTAGACGCATTTTTGAGCCAGAAGATAACCCATGACTGGTCAAGGGACGTGACGGTCAACAACTAACACGAGGTAATGTGTATTCACAGTGAAATTACAAGGACCAGACCCACAGCTAAGGAGCATGTTTCTACTTCCTGTTTCAAGTGTCCCCAGAATCCACCCGAGCTCTGCGCTGAGGCGCTCCTTTCAGGGCGAGCTGGAGCAGCGCAGAGCGAGTTCCTGCTGTTTTATCTCCTTGGATCAGCTGTCTTCTTAAATTTCTGGGAAGGAATCTGAAATCTACTTAATTGGATTTTAAAAAATAAAGGACCCTCTGACACTTTATGCATGAAACAATTTGCTACTCGTTCCACAGAATAGTTTAGAAAAGAGTTTACAGAAAATAGTTTAGAAAAATAGTTTACAGAACTCTAAAGGGATGGCACTGGAAGAAAAAAATGCTCCCATGTGGAACATGGAGGAGAAAAAGGTTATTTATCAGGGGGAAAGTGACCAAATAGAGTATTTAGCCATGGTGTGGGGAAGAAAAAGATCTAAGTTTTACAAGTGGAATGACTTTCCTCCAAAATGAAATTCTGTCCACATATTTACAGCTTCTCTAAGACAGTTATATCATTTATTTTTTACTTTAAACCACAAAAACAAACCTTTATCAATCTTTACTTAATCTGCATAGCACTATCTGAATTCTAATCAATGACTAAGATGAAGAGTTTATATTTTAAAAGAAACCCAATGGCGTTTTTGTGGAAGCCTATCTGTGTAGCGTTTTGTTTGTTCGGTTGGCTTTTTTCCTCTCTGGCACATGAAGTGGAATCATTTGCTAGCCCCGTTCTTCTTTTTTTTTTTTTTTTTTGGTGGTATTGGGGTTCCTGGAAGCCCTTCTACCTCCGGGCTACACTCCCAGCCCTATTTTTATATTTTTTATTTGGAAACAGGGTCTCCCAAGCCAGCGCACGCGGCTGGCTTCGAACCTGCGTGATCCTCCTGTCTCTGCCTCCCAAAGCGCGGGGATTACAAGCGTGCGCCACGACGCAGGTTCGAAGCCAGCCGTGCGCTCTGGCTTAGGAGACCCTGTTTCCAATTAAAAATGTAAAAATAGGTCTGGGAGTGTAGCCTGGAGGTGGAAGGGCTTCCAGGGACCCCAGTACCACCAAAAAAAAAAAAGGTGAGAAATAGTTTGTGAGCTCTTTCAATGCAGGCCGTGCATAGAGCTATGACCTTTGGGGAGAAAGGAATGGGGTCCAGGATGCTGCGATGGGAAGGTGCCGGGAAGGTGCCTCGAGAGGCCAGGAGATGAAAAGCCACAAGAAAAACCGACGGCAAAAGCGCCCCAGCTGAGGCCGTGATTGGGTGCTGGGCCCTCCACGACTGAGCTGACTCAGTGCTGTGGCCCTGGCTGGCAGGGAGGCACCGCTGCAGACAGGTAGACAGGTTCTGCGGCTCCCTGTGGCTCTAAGTCAGCACACCTTGACTCTGTTCCCAGGGAAAGCGGGTTGATCATTAAGTTCTCAGCGCAGCTTACAAGCACCTATTTAGCTCACAGCTTATCTAAAAGTGGGTCCTGGTAGGAGCCTATTGTTTTATCTGAGCCACTCGGAATTGAGGGAGTAGCAATGGGGGGGAGCAGGGGGAAAAGAAGCTCTCGACCTTGGCTACTCATTATAATCCTAGGTGCTTTGAAAATAATACAGATGGCTCCATTTGTAGAAAACGGCCAGAAAAGACAATGATATAGAAGCAGAGAGTGGAGGAGGGACTGGCTAGGGAGGGGAATGAGAACAGGGTGTAACTATTAAGGGGTTGGAGGGACCTTCTTCCAAGTTTGGACTGTGGTGATGGTGATAAATGTGGTAAATTCTCCAAAAGCCACTGAGTTGAGCACTTACAATGGGCGCGCTTCATGTATACAAAGCATGGTCACGTGCTTCATAAGCGTGTTTTAATCAAGGCTGGCCCACATAGCTGAGCTCTCCCGTCAGGTTATAATGGAGCTAGAATTCCTATCGCCTAGGGACCTTGTCCTGTGGTAGCATATAACACCTTTCTCACATATCTGAGGTGACCTTGGTATAAATAAACCTACTGCTGCCCACCACATAAAAGTAGGGCACATATAATTATGTACAGCAATAATACTAGATGATAACAATAATAAACAACTGTTACTGCTTCGTGCATTTACTGTCTTCCCCACCCCTAGCACAGGGGGCTGAACCCAGGGGCTACCATTAAGTTATACCTGATAAGTTGGGTCCTGTACTCGTGTGACTGTGTGTCACATGACCTCTGCAGGGCAAGGGAGAGGCAGAAACCCCCGCGAGAACTGGGCGTTCCCGTGAGTAAAGTCCCCAGAGTAAAGCCCCCAGCTCGCGAGATGCATGCCTTGAAAAGGAGAGCTCGCGTCCTCCAGCTTCGGACAGGCACGCGGACCCCACGGTGCCTCGCCCTGATCCCCAGTAGAACTGTACCATTAAAACTTTACATGCCACGTGTACCGGACCTCTCTCGTGTTTTTCACACTCCGCCATACTCACATTATTTTTTTATTTTACTCGCATATTTTTTATTTTACTTAACAATACCCTCTAGCCCCTTTATTTTGAGACAGGGTCTCACTAAGTCGCCAAATTGGCTTCAAACCTGCAACCCTCCCGCTTTGACCTCCCAAGTAGCTGAGATTACAGGCGTGCACCATAGCACCCAGGTCTGCTGTCCATTTTATTGTTTTTGGAATGTACTTTGACTTATAAGAAAAAAGCTTACTATAAAACAGTATGCTGTGTGGTGCCAGCCGCAGCTCACGCATCCGTGTTCATTGCTCCTTTTGGCTGATAACATATTCTCCTGCTTGGTTTAATCTCTGCTGTTTTATGCATCCTAGCCCACGTGTGTGTGTGTGTGTGTGTGTGTGTGTGTGTGTGTGTGTGTGTGTATGTATCACATAGCCCTGGTGGTAGTAGGCTATATTGTTTGAATTTGTATAAGTATGCTCCATGATATTCACACAGCAATGAAACTGCCTAACCTATTTCTCGGAAGGTGCCCCTCTCCTTAAGTGACTCATGACTCAGTAAAGTTGCTTAAAAATGACAATAATACCAATGTCTGGATCCCAACCCAGAACAACTGGGATGTGTCCTCCGGCATCGGCTCTTCCCAGGCAACTCCCAAGCACAGCTGGCCTTGGGAAGAACCGCAAGTATCGGCGGCAGCGGAGCAACTAAGGAGAGACCGAGCAGACGGGCAGTGCAGTGAACAGCGGCAGGAGCTGCCAGTTGCAAGCCTCCAGGGCTCTAGGCCACAGGAAGTGCCGGCCCCCCAGGTCAGCGCACCTGCAGCCTGTCTGTGTGCGGGAGTCTGGATCTACCCACCTGCCTTCTTGCCTTCCCAGGCAGAGTAGCTGAGTGATACGAAGCCGATGGATACCAGATTTCAAGTTTCATTTTCAAGAGAGGGGAAAGATAGGGGACAGGGCAGGATTGAAGCAGCCTGGGACAGACCTGGCCTGGAGGCCCAGGGGAGTCACGAGGGAGCTGCCACCAAGTGTCCGTTTGCTCCACCATAAAATGGGAGCAATTGCAACCACAGAACAGAAATACCGAGACTGCTACTGTACCAGTATTGGGAATGGCCTAGGAAGATTTGAGAAAGCTCTGATTATTGTATTTCAAAAATTGGTGAAAGGACTTGGTTTCTGCCAAAAAGAAGCAGGCAACTATTCCAATGTAAATTAACCTAGCTAAGGCAATTAGCAAGTCTATAGGAGAGGGGAACTAGGACTTCCCCATCATCCTCCAAAAGACAGGTTTACATAATAACTGGATAATCTAGCTAGGGTGGGAGGAGGGGGTCGACCTTCGACCATGACCTTCCTGAAAAGAGACACCTAGGCAGGAAAGTACACCTTGGCGGGAAAGTAAGGGGAGGTACCTTACAGGGTAAGGGGAGGTACATTTCAGGGACTTTTAGTACGTCAGAATTACGTAAACAAGATGGAGGGTGTCCTGTATAAAAAGTCTGTTCCATGTTTTGTATCTCCGTGAATTCGTTCGAACCACCCCCTCATGTTACCCTTGAGTACATGAGGCTGTAACTGTCTTCTGTATTTCTATCTTTTTTTTTTTCTTTTTTGGAGGTACTGGGGTTCCTGGAAACCCTTCTACCTCTGGGCTACTCTCCCAGACCTATTTTCATATTTTTATTTGGAAACAGGGTCTCTTAAGCCAGCGAGGCTGGCTTTGAACCTGCGCGATCCTCCTGTCTCCGCCTCCCAAGCGCGGGGATTACAAGCATGTGCCACCATGCCTGGCTGTATTTCTATCTTTTTAATAAATTTCTTTAAATCTTCAGCAAGAGTCCAGGCTATTGCACACTTATCCTTAGCTCAGGACAAGAACCCTTGTTTTTTATCTTTTTGCGTTTTGAGGGAAATTGTGTCTGGAACCCTAACAGGGGTGTCTGGGGACAGTTTCCCCAAACCATAACATCATCTTCTCAAACGGTAACAGCCACCACAGTGGTTGTTTAGAAACACCATCTTATTTATTATTTACCTCGCTTATCATAGTTCCTGGCAGGTGGTAGAGTTTCTTGGAATGTGAGTCATTCTGAGAGGTGCAGGACATTATAAGAACCTTCAGATAAACGCTGAGTCTTATCTGAGAATGACCCTTCCCAAGCTATCAAGCTGCTCCAGCTTCCCTCCCAGGGTTTGACTGCTGAGTCCAGACCACACGAAAACAAAAGGCCATGTCCAACTTTCAAGAGAAGCAGGGCAGACTGTTCAGTGAGAACAAAGGGTGGTTGTGATAATGCCCCGTGGGATGGAGGCCACCGGCAGAATCACGGGCACACAATAAACAGAAACTGAGAGGTAGAGTGCGTGGCGTCTCAGCCAAACCCTCCATCAAGGGCTCAACGTCTTAAGCGGCTGTGCATCCTGCTGCTGGTGAAGAGGCTGTAAGAATGCCGGCCGGCCGTTCCCAGGTGTGCGCGCCCAGGAGGCCTGGAGCTGTGCTCGACTGTAAAGCCTTTATTCCGGGATGAACTTGCTCCCAGGTATTTAGATCTTAATGTCATTCACTTACCCAGTATTTATGGCGTTCTCACTAAATGTCAAGAACTGGGGAGGAAGAAAAAAAAAAGAGGGAGAGAGAAATGAGTCAGTCCCCACCCTTGAGAAGCTCATGGGAAAGCCAGAAGTATAAACACTCAACCTTATTCAGAGAGCTACGGGAACATGGAGGAGTAATGGTTCGTGTGGCCGGGCCGGCTTCCCAGGGAAGTGGTCCCCACAGACCTCAGCTGAGTAAGGATGGGGCACAGGGACGTGGAAGGGGTCTGCATTCACCAGGGCAGTCAGCAGGAGCGGTGGGACCCCCCTCCCAAAGAAAGACTTGTCCTGTTAAGGAACTGGAGGCCGCGGGGAGCCACTGATGGTCTTTCAGTGATGGAGTAGCAGTGTGGGGCTTGAGTTTTTGAATGTGAATTCTGGTAGCGGCATACAGATGAGGAAGGAAAGCACCCGAGGCCTCTGCAGCTCAGCAAGAGACCAGAATGCGGTGTTAGCTGAAACAGCACAGCAAGAGATCAACTTGAAAACCCCAGCAGAAAGAGCCAGGGAGATACAGATGACATAAAGCTCTCTGGTCAACAAATTAATCAAACACGGAAAATGGAATTAGAGACCGTAGCACAATTCATCAGGAGACATTATCATTTAACACCAGGGTTCTAGTTTAAAATGTCTTTAAATAGTAATATTTTCTATTTGCACGTTCTTTTATGAAAGCATTTTCACCTATGCTACCTCAAATATGTAAGTACTCTTATAGGGCAATTTTATTTCCCCCATTTCCTAAGTATGGAAACCAAGGCAGATACCCATTACAAGAATGATACAATATGAACCAGTCTTTGAACCCCAAAGAGAGAGTAATTTCAAGTAAAGTGTAGTAGTACAAACTCGTAATCCCAGCTACCTGGAAGGGTGAGGGAGGATCACAGGTTCAAGGCTGCCCAGCCTGGACAACTTAGTGAGACCCTGTCTCAAAATAAAAGCAAAAGGGCTGGAGATGTGGCTGGGTGGTAGAGTTCCCTGAGTCTAACCCCCTGCAAATAAAAAAGAAGGAAAGAAGAAAGGGAGGAAGGGAAGAATGGATTAAAGAATGAACAAAATAAAGAAATTCCAATGTCATGGACCAAAACTGAATTTCTTTTAAATGTTCATACTAGATTCTGCTCCTAGCTTTACCACAAACTAACCATTTAACCCCAAAATACATCCCTTGGTCTTCCTGCCCCCAACTGCCCATATTTGCTCAAATTCTCAGATGAAGCTGGGCGTGGTGGCGCACGCTTGTAATCCCAGCATTTGGGAGGCTGAGACCTGAGGATCGCGGTTCACGGACAGCCTCAGCTACTTAGGCCCTCCGCAACTCAGTGAGACCCGGTTTCAAAATAAAGAATAAAAAATTGGGCAGGGGGTGTAGCTCAGAGGTCAAATGCCCCTGGGTTCCATCCCCAGACCTGCAAAAAAAAAAAAAAAAAAAAAAAAAAAAAAATTCTCAGATGACTTTTTCTTTTTTCTTTTTGTGGTACTGGAGATTGAACCTAATGGCATCTGCCTCCAAGCTACTATTCAGCCTATTTTATTCTTTTTATTTTATTAAATTCAGCCCTATTTTATTCTTTATTTTGAAACATGAGGTTGCTGAGAGCCAAGGCGGGCTGTGAACCTGCGACTCTCCTGTCCCAGCCTCTCAAGTACTGGACCCGGCTTCTCAAATTCCTTTTAAGAGACTACAATAAAAGAGTAAAGGAGAGAGAACATTTTGAAACCTTCAAAACTGTTTTTTAGCAGAGCATGGTGGCGCACGCTTGTAATCCCAACATTGGGAGGCTGAGACCAGAGGATCAAGGATTGCGGACAGCCTCAGCTACTTAGTGAGGCCCTCTGTAACTTAGTGAGACTCTGTTTCAAAATAAAAATACAAAATAGGGCAGGCAAGGGGTGTAGCTCGGAGGTCGAATGGCCCTGGGTTTTATCCCCAGACCCACAAAAGAACAGGACAAAAACACTGTTTGTAGTCAGGTGCAGTGGCACACGCCTGTAGTCCCAGTACTTGGGAGGCTGAGACAGGAAGGCTGCAGGTTCAAAGCCAGCCTCAGCAAATTTAGCTAGACCCTCAGCAACTTAGTAAGACCGTTTTAATATAAAAAAAACCAAAAAGGGCTGGGGTATAGCTCAGAGGTAGAATACCTGTGCGTTAATCCCCAGTACCAAAAAAAAAAAAAAAAGCAAAAACAAAACTGCAAAATTGCTTTGCCAATGTAGGATTGTATCTCTATAAACAACAAATGTTACATATTTCAGAAAGTACTGTATGCTTGGATGACTGGGGCCCCTCTAGGTTTCTACACTGAATACACATGACGGATATAACCCAAGAAGGTTCGTGTTTCAGAGAATGTACTGAATGAAGGAAAAACTATTCACCTGGAAAACCAGGGCGAGGCAGTTTTGGCCATGACGGGTGGATTCTGGGTGGGGGACCCCATAAATCTTGCCCTTTTCCAAAGGTCAAACAAAAGAGAGCTTGATGCATGAAAAAACCCTGTAGATGACTCATTAAAAAAAAAAAAGAAAAAGGCTTTTTCTCTAAAGGATCCTCAGAATCATTCAGCATGGACCGAGTGGAGCTCTGCAGGCCAGCACCGAACCCAACCGCAGGCCGCCGTCATGCATGCTTGGCCCCTAACCTTTTCATGGGGTTAGTCACTGAACAAATATTTGATTCCCTTCCATGAGGCATCCTGAGCAGGAGACACGGCCCACTGCCCGACAGTGTGAGAGCGCTATCGAGGAAAGTAACCGGTGACAGTGGGGAGCGGTGAGAGCTCCCAGGAGGCGCGGGGTGGGCAGGGCCGTGTGATCACTGCTTTCCATGTGCACGGCAAAAGGAATCCCACTCAGCCTCACGGGACTCTGTGAAGGGCCACAGACGAGAAAAGTCAGGCAGGGGCCCCATGCCACAGACGAGAAAAGTCAGGCAGGGGCGTTAAGTGAGCCAGGCACGGTGGCACATGCCTGTAATCCCAGTACTTGGGAGGCTGACACAGGAGGACAGCAGGTTCCAGGCGCACCTCAGCAACTTAGAAAAACTCTCGGCAACCTAGAAAAAGACTCTATTTCAAAAAATAAATAAATAAAATGAAAACCACCACCAACAAAAATAACTGAAATAGGAGGCTGGGGATGCAGCTTGGAGGCAGAACTCACTTGGGGAGTTCAATCCCCAGTAAAACACACACACAAAAAGAAAAGGTAAATGACTTGCTCAAGGGTTCACAAGTGGGCGCTGAAATCCACACAATGGTACTCAGAGAGCCTGTCCTTAAACACCTAATTCATACTGCCTGCCTCTTGGCCCACTTAATTCTCAAGATAATAAGGATTGGACAGGCAGGCAGGCAGAAGTTAATTAACTTGCAGAAAGTTAAGGAGGTGGCAGAGGGGCTCACAGACCCCAGAATGGGAAAGGATTTCTGAAACCCATGCTGGCTTCCGAGCCCCAGCGGACGAGTTAGAAACATGGATGGCAGCCGGGCATGGTGGTGCACGCCTATAATCCCAGGATTTGGGAGGCTGAGACAGGAGGATCACAGGTTAGAGTACAGCCTCAGCAACTTTGGGAGACCTGCTTGAAGATAAAAAAAATAAAAAGGGCTGGGGGTGTAGCTTAGAGGTAGAACGCCCCTAGGTTCAATCTCCAGCACACCAAAAAAAAAAAAAAAAAGGATCATGAATGTTGTATAGTAGAGGAGGCATGACAATAGGGAGAAGAGGTGGCAGAGAGCATATGAGGGACAGACAGACAGACACTGGGCTGGGGAGAGCGTGCCCCTGCAGCTCAGGAGCACTGGCTGGCGAGTCAGTGAGGCAGGGAAACCAGGACAAACCTCTGGTCCTCTGGGCTTGCACTGCAGAGGAGGCACCTGCGGTGGGCCTGTGGGGGAGGGGCAGCGCAGAGACGCCCCCTCCCAAGGCCCAGGGAAGGATGCACAGCCTGCTGAAGGGCCACAGGGAAGCCTGGGAGACCCTGCAGGACGCTGAGCCTTGACACGCGTCTCAGGCTATGGTCCTCAGCACTCAGAAAGTCAAGAGAGGCCAGTAGAGCTCTGAGCACAGGCACAAAGGCCTCCGGGTTTGAGGGGAGGGCAGGAGATGGGGAAACAGATCCGCCAACGAATGGCGATCCCATCCAGGGAAAGTAAATCGACCCACAGCAACGACACGCTCCAGACTCATGGGAGGATAGGGAGGCTCACGTTCCAGTCCTCACGCTGACAGCCTGGCAGAGGAGGACCGCGAGCGTGCCACCCAGATTCTACACACATCTGACACTCGAAAACAACCACAAAGGGAAAAACAGAAAATGTGAGGTATAGGCAAGACAGTCTCCAGTCAACAGAACGAGACCCAGAACCAGCCGAGGTACTGGGATTACCTTGCAGGGACTTAAAAAACCGTGACAAACTCGCAAGGGCTCGAGGGAAGACGCGCAGAATGCAGACACAGGTGAGAGAGCTAAGATGTAAAGGGGTCCTCCCAACTAAAACACAAGGAGGAAAAAGAGAAGGAAGAAAACTGGAGTAGAGTGTCTAAGACCTATCATACATGTATGTAATTAGTCCTGGGAGAGAGGAGAGTAGAAACCATGGAGCAAAAGAACTATCTATAGAATCAACATATAAGCAATTTCTGAAGTTAATGAAAGGTTTGGGGGGTGCTTACCGGAGATTGAACCTGGTATTAGGCATTTAATCTCTGAGCTAGATCCCAGACCTATTTTTAAATAATAATAATAATAATAATAATAATTACTATTATTATTATTATTATTATTATTATCATTATTTGCAGTACTGGGCATTCTACCCTCAGCCCTATTTGTGTGTGTGTGTGTGTGTGTGTGTGTGTGTGTGAGTGTGTGTGTGTGTGTGTGTGTGTGTGTGTGTGTGTGGTTCTGGGGTTCCTGGAAACCCTTCTACCTTCAGGCTACACTCCCAGACCTATTTTATATATTTTTTGGAAATAGGGTCTCTTAAGCCAGCAAGGTTGGCTTCAAACCAGCGCCATCCTCCTGTCTCTGACTCCTAAGTGCAGGGATTACAAATGTGCGCCACCACGCCCGGACCAGCCCTATTTTTTATTCTTTACTAAAACAGGGTCTCACTGAGTTGCAAAGGGCCTCACTAAGTAGTAGCTGACGCTGTCCTCGAACCGCAATCCTCCCATCTCAGCCTCCCAAATGCTGGGATTACAAGTGTGTGCCACCACACCCGGCTTCCAGCCCTATTTTTTATTTACTTTTTTTTTTTTTTTTTTAAACAGGGCTTCGTTAAGTTCCTGGGAGCCTCACTAAGTTTCTGAGGCTGCCTCAAACCTGCCATCCTCCTGTCTCAGCCTCCCAAATACTGGGATTACATGTGTGTGCCACCATGTCCGGCTTAATGACAGATTCTAACCCATAGATCTGGGATGCTCATAGAACCCTAAGCTGGATAAGTATAAAAAAAAACAAGAAACACAGATTAAAAACCTCACAGCCAAACTATTGAAAAACAAAGATAAGGAATAAATCCTAAAAACAGACCGAAGGAAAAATGCCTTTTAGATACAGGGAACAACAATAAAAATGGTATTTTGACCTGTCATCAGGAACACTAGACCATACGACAACAGAGTGACATTTCCAAAGTGCTGAAAGAACAGCCTGTCCATCTACAATTCTACATCAAACACAAACATCCCTTAAGATAAAGGCAAAAGAAAGACATTTCAAGACAGACAACGGCCAAAAGGCAAGGCTCGGGAAGACTGCACAGTTAACACGGACGTGGGGAGGGAGGCATTAGGCTGAACCGCCCGGGAGGTTAACCTGCACCTTCAGGGCTTCCACTCCCCAGGACAACTCCGCTGGCTTTAGTCTGGTCTGGTCAAAGGAGAACCCAGGGGCCGCATCCCTACTGGGAAAGGGCACCAGAGAGAGCGACCGGGCGGCCCCGTCCATCATGCCTGAGTCTCACGTCTGCAGGCCGCTGAAAGAGATTTTCATCTACTTTCTAGGAAAGTATCAGGAGAGTTTAGCTCAACAAGCACGGCTAGCTTTAACTTCTGTGGCCTCTGAGGTTCTGGGAGTTAAAGGAGAAGTCTGGGCTGCACATCTGCAGGAGAGGTGGTATTTACTGTTCCTTAAACCTGCACTACTGACCTTTTGATCTAGGTAATTCCTTCCTGCAGGGCTGACCTGAGCACTGGACGGTATTTAACAGCATCCTGGCCTCTACTATGTTGGAATGAGTGGTTGAGCTTCTCCCCTCAACCCCTGGCTGAGAACCGTCATTAAGGACAGCGTCTTATGCACGCATGTTTCCTTTGTCACCCACAACTCTGAAGGGCAGAATCTACAACCACCTGCAGAAAGTGTGTTCAGAGGCAGCCCACCTCACCCCAGGAAGGTGCTGGCTCCCTGTGGTAGAAGTGTTTAGGAGTAAGAGCCCAAGCCGGGCGTGGTGGCGCACGCTTGTAATCCCAGCATTCCGGAGGCTGAGACAGGAGGATCGCCGTTCGCGGACAGCCTCAGCTACTTAGTGAGGCCCTCCGCAACTCAGTGAGACCCTGTTTCAAAATAAAGAACAAAAAATAGGGCAGGGGTGTAGCTCGGAGATAGAATGCCCCTGGGTTCCATCCCCAGACCCACAGAAAAGAAAAAAGAGTGAAAGCCTGCAGCCAACTTGCTGGGGTGGTCCAAGCCCAACCACCAGCAAAGAGCCCTGTGAATATGAGCAGACTGCGTTACAGCTCTGTGCCCCTGCTCCCTTAGAAAATATTAAAATACCCAACTTACAGAACTGGAAAGGTTAAAAGAGGTAATATAGGCAAAGCACGAATCCCTAGAAACCTCTAAAAATGCTTTTGTTCTTGTTATTATGTTAGTGGTTGAGAGTCTAGACTCCAGGGACAGACGTACTAGGTTTATACTCTCAAACAAGTTGCCCAACCCCTATGCTGCTGTTTCTTTCCTTTCCTTCCCCTTCTTTCATATTGGGGCCTGACCCAGGGACATTCTACCTCTGAGCTACATCCTCAGCCCAGTTTTATTTTTTATTTTGAAACAGGGCCTTACTAAGTTGTAGAGGCTTGCTGCAAACCTGCGATCCTCCTGTCTCAATCTCCCAAGTACTGGAATTAAAGGTGTATGCCTGGAATTCTATTCAGCCATAAAGAAGAACAAAATTATATCATTTTCAAGAAGATGGAAAGTCCTGGAAAACATTATGTTAAGTGAGATCAGCCAAGCACAGAAGGAGAAGGTACATATGTTTCCTCTAATATGCCCAAACTAGGGAACACAGAGGATACCAGTGGGACTCCAGATAATGGAGGGGAAATATCAGCAAAATTTGAATGGAAAGATAGGAGAGGAGGAAGGCTGATCTTGATTAATGAGGGTCTACATCCGAATATGTGTAAAATTATGAACATGACATGGATACCCTGGACAACCACTGGTGGGAGGGGGGAAGGGAAAACGGGGGCAGGGGAGAGAAGGCACCAAACATAGTTTAAATGTATACCATTTATGTTCAATAAAAATTTGTTTAAAAAAAATAAAAATAAAAATAAAATAAAATAAAACCTTAGTATGTATACAACATCAGTAAAGCAAAAATGGAAATATTTTAGATGTAACTGGGTTAATGAAATACTGACTAGATTAAAAAAAAAAAAAAGGTGTGTGCCACCATGCCTGGCTAAGTGCTTCTGTTCTTTTACCTAGGAAAGGTAATGATGCAGTAATAATTTCACAGGCTTCCTGGGTATAAAATAAGTCAGTATGTGCCTAGAACTTGGAATAGTGCCTGGCACCTCATAACATCCGATACACCTTCACACTCACAATCACAACTGTGGCTTTGGAAAGGACTCTCTGACTAGTCTAGAAGACGTGAAAGGGACGCTGTACTGGAGGCTAGGGAGCCAGGGAGGAGAACATCAAGAGATAGGAGATCCAGGGAAGAAGGAGAGCGGGCTCGCGTGGACCAGCAGGCACGTCGAGGAGGGAGGCATGGCGATCCTAAAGATGCAGTGAACAGGCCTCCATGACCTGGGGAGCGAGGGCGGAGACCTGGATGACTGGCGTCTAGCTCGAGTGCCCAGCTGGCCACTGGCTAGCATCCCTCACCCTGAGAAGGATCTGGAGGGTCTGAGGGTGTGGTGAACGAGGTCAGGCCTGGAAGTGCTGAGATTAGGGACCCGCTGAACACCTGGTGGACATGTCTAGGGTGGTTTCCACTCCACGGTTCTGAGGCAGAGAAGTGGCTCCAGACTGGAGACGCCGAGCAGGGTTGTCGGTATTACAGCAAGTGCGGGTGTCCCGGACTTCACTCAGAATGCAGCTACTGTAGAGGATGACTGGGAAGGACAGAAGACTCTGGAAGACGATGACTGGAGAGCCAATGCAGGGAAGGGAAGAAGCCAGGAGGGAGGACAAGCACCTGACTAAAAGTGCCGCCGAGGCAGAGAGGGCGGAGAGGAGGGGACAGGAGAGAGCGGGTTCTGGAACCAAGATGCCCGGTTATTGCTTGGGAGGGAAAAAACCATCTTTACCCTCCAATGCCCATTCTTCAGTTATCTTTTCACTCTTTTTGTCTAAAAGTGAATATTGGCATCACTTCCTTTCTAGTTTCTAGAAAACTCCACTTAGGATTTTGATGGGTTTGGGGCTCACTTATTAAGCTGGTATTTATTTACTGGGTGTCTGCTCTGGGCTTAGCCCTGGGGTATTAAAAGCCAAGATGCAGGACGCTGACGGAATGGAGAAGCCAAGTCCCTTGAAAGCCAAGTCATGCTGGCAACTGAGAGGACAGAGGCTGTGGAGAAAGGCTGGGAAGGCAGGCAGAAAGGGAGGCCCTGGAGGCCAAGCTCCCTGGAGTGGTCCCGGCTGGAGGGCCGGCCTTGGTCAAGAGGCGGGACGACTAGCACAGAGGCTGGCAAGGCTGACCATGAGACCACAGCGACATAATCGGTTTTCTCTGGAAATTAGGAGCCAGGTCATCCAAGGCGAGTGGGTGTGTCTGGGGCAGGGTGGAGCAGCTTTGAGGAAAGTGGAGGTCTGTGTGTGGAGGGACGGAGGCCTGGCAGAGGACCACAAGGCAGTGTGGAAAGGCCCGCCCAGCTGGGAGGCCCTGGCCAGGGTCGTTCTGGCCACACCCTGCATCCCAGGTACTGGAGACAAGCCAGGAAGTCCATCCTACGGAAGAGGTGAACTGCTTTTAGAAATGATGTCCAAGAAGAACTGGCCTGACTATCTCTGGCCAGAGAAGGAGGGGGAAGGAAGGAAGCCTGGGCGCGAGGAATCTTGAAAGCAGCAGAGATCCCATCAGACGGCTGATGGAGTCAGGAGAGACTTCAGAGTGGTTCTTACAACGCGATGGCAAATTTCTTCTTGGGAAGGAATAAACTCACTCCGACCACAGGGTACATCTGACACGGCCTTTCTCACCACTCTCAAGATGGCCACTGTGCTCATTTAAGTGAAAAATGGGACCGTGAAGCTTTGCATTTCTTAAAGGACTTGTAATTTTGAAAATTACCTCATATATTTCCTGGTCATTTGTATTTCATCTGTGTGCTTTCTGTTCATGGTATCTGCTCATTAGGGGGTGTTTTTATGTGTGTTTGTGGTACTGAGGATTGAACACAGGGCCTATACCTCTCAGCCCTTAAAAAAAATTACTTTGAAACAGGGTCTTGCTAAGATGCTGAGTCTCACAAGTTGCTGGGGCTGGCCTTGAACCTGCAACCCTCCGGTCTCAGACTCCCCAATACTGGGACTACAGGCATGCACCACCATCATGCCTGACTTTAGGGGGCAGTCTTTACATTGAGAGCTAGATACACAAAGGATATCAATCTTTTGTTGCGGAAGCTGTCAGTTTTATCCAATTAGTCATTCAATACATTTTTAACTATACACACACACATACGTATGTATACATACATACATAAATACATAAGTTGAATTTGTGGGAAGGTGGGGCTCGGGATGGAACCAAGGGCCTCATACATGCAGGCAAGTGTTCTACCATGCAGGTACAACCTCAGCCCAGAGTTTAACTATTGGTGAAATCTACAGGTTAAAGCCAGACATAGTGGTACATGCCTACAATTCAGTACTTGGGAGGCTGAGACAAGAGGATTGCAAGTTCAAGGCCAGCTTCAGCAACTGACCCTATTTCAAAATAAAAAATTACAAAGAGCTGGGGGTATAGTTCAGATATAAAATGCCCTTGGGTTCAATCCCTAATACCTAAAAAGAAAGGAAGGAAGGAAGGAAGGAAGGAAGGAAGGAATCCACAGGTTACCTTGTATTGTTCTTTCTCTGTGCTTTTATGCCAAACCACAAAGTACTTTCCATAATAAGCCAGATTTTCTTCTATTTCTTTTTGGGTTTTGTTTTTGTAGGGCTGGGGATAGAATCCAGGGCCTTGCACTCAATAAGCAATTGCTCCAACCCTGAGCGACATCCCAGCCCTGTAGAAGCTCTTCAATCCATCTGGAATTTACCTTAGCCTGTGGTGCTGAGGTGAGATCTAACCTTTTTCCTACCTGCTGTCTCACACGCTTTCCTCACAGTCTTATGACGCCTCCTTATCACGTGTCAACTTCTCTAACATAGCTGGGCTTGTTCCCCTGCAGTGCCAGGAGCCCGTTTTTATAAATGAGAACGCAGCACAAAGGCCAGCTGGGCCCATGTCAGAGAGAAAGCTGGTGCTTAGCACGTGTGGGGGGGGGGGGGAGAGAACACTCACCTCCTCACACTCAAGTTCAGTACCTGAAGACAGTGTGAAGTTTTTGAGCCCTCATTTAAACTAAAACAAAAAATATAACTAAACATCAAAAAAGTCAACTCTGAAGGAAAAGTAATTTGATGATCATGAAATACCATCACAGAGGAAAACATGTTTCTGCTTGGGAGGGGGGGGGTCTCACTTATTTTGCTTTGCTTTTGTGGTACTAGGAATGGAACTCAGGGACATTTTACCTCTGAGCTGCATCCTCAGCCTGATTTTATTCTTTGCTTTTGAAACAGGGTCTCACTAAGCTGCAGAGGGCCTCACTAAGCTGCTGAGGCTGGCTGCGAACCCGTGATCCTCCTGTCTCAGCCTCCCAAGTACTAGGATTAGAAGAGTGCACCACCAGGCCCAGCTGGGAGGTTCTCATTTAGAGCTTGAGCGTGTGTTTTGGAGACTAGCAGAAGAGGGCACGCGCATACACACACACACACACACACACACACACACACACACACACACACACGCAAGGTGCACATCTCTACCGACACTTCTGTACAGTGGCTCTCAGCGTCTCTCAGGTAACCAGCAGCCTTGCAAAGCTGAGGTGGGCCAGAGGATGTCTCTGAAGCCCATGAAATGACAGGCAGCTCTTTCTGTGTGGATGCTTTTTCTCTGGCCAGAGGGTTATTTGAACTCCCACCTAAATCTACAGACAGCAAAGTTTCTATTCCTAAAGGCTGCCCTAAGATTCATTTTCTGCAATTAAGTCCAATACCTTGTGACCTGTTGAACACTTCTTTTAAAGTAACGATGTACTGCCACGTATCCTTCATTTAAAAGTCCTCTCACCACTTCTCAGCTTTCTCATCCAACAACTCCTAAGTCTAACGTGCACGGCAACTGTTTTCTCCATATCACTGAACAACTACAGAGTCAGCATCCTGCACTTACAACCACCTGCCAACCTTATGAAGATACAGAATAAAGGCTCAACTATCACATCCTTTCAGAGGTGTGTGGCTCAAAAAAAAGGGGGGAAAGATGCTTGCAGATTTCCACATAAAATTATACACATTATGACACTCACATTTTATTAGGGCTTAACCATTACTTATGTTTTGGGAATGCCCAATAAGAGTGGAACTATATGTCTTTTATACAGTATTACTGCAAAGAGTTACACAACTATACTTTATTTTTGGAGTCTACTGAATTAAATAAGGGATGGAAAAGAAATTGTTGAAGGACATTTTAAAAAATTCAGTCAAGCTGGGTATGGTGGTGCACATCTGTAATCCCAGTATTTGGGAGGCTGAGACCGGAGGATCGCGGTTCACGGACAGCCTCAGCTACTTAGGCCCTCACAACTCAGTGAGACCCTGTTTCAAAATAAAGAATAAAAAAATTGGGCGGGGGTGTAGCTCGGAGGTCAAATGCCTCTGGGTTCCATCCCCAGACCTGCAAAATAATTAATTAATTAATTAATTAATTCCGTCACAGTGGGGCATTCCTATAGTCCCAGATACTCAGAAAGCTCGAGTGAGATGCTCATGTAAGCCCAGGAGATCAAGGCCAGTCTGGGCTACATAGTAAGACTGTCTCTTAAAAAAAAAAAAAAAGGAAAAAAAAAGGAAAAAGAGGGAGAGAGAAGAAGGGAAGGAGGAGGGAGGAGACACAGAAACATAACACAAATAATAGTATATACAGAGATAAGCCAAAGAGGTAATAAAACAATCAGTTGTAACTAGTTAAGTAATTAAACATACACAGAACATTAGCGTCACCCACGTTAACCCACAAAGGCACTTAGACCTTGTTCTCAGGAGAAAATGCTTGGGAAGTATAGGAAAGTTTATGGGCACAAAGAGCAGTGCTGAGCTGGTGTTGCAGGCATGAGCGATCCTGCTCTCCCCCGGGGTCTCACAATCCCCGCTAGCTCCCCGACGCTGATCACAGAATTACTTGGCCATCACGTTGTATCCACTGGGCCTACCCTAGAGCAGGCACCCAATAATTTATTTTGGTGTGTGTGGGGGGGGGGTACTGGGGATTGAAATCAGTAGTTACATTTCCAGCACTTTTTTTTTTTTTTTTTGGTTTTGTTTTGAAACAGGGTCTCTCTAGGTTGCTGAGAATCTCACTAAATTGCCGAGGCTACTCTTGAACCTTTGACCTTCCTGTCTCAGCCTCCCAAGTGTTGAAATTATAGGTATGCACCACCACACCCAGCTTAATAAATGTTATTTTAATGAATGAGTCCCAAACCAATCAAAACCTTAAGAGTAATCCTAGTACTTGGGAAGCTGAGACAGGAGGACCGCGGATTCGCAGCCAACCTCAGCAACTTGTGAGGCTCTCTGTGACTTAGTGAGACCCTGTTTCAAAATAAAGAATTGGGCTGGGAGTGAAGTTCAGAGGTAGAATGCCCCTGGGTTCTATTTCCGGTACCACAAAAAAATAAATAAATAAATTTAAGAGAATTATTCTGGAAGCTAGAAGATATACCACTATTCATTTTTAGATAAAAAATAGAAAAAAAGAAAAAGATCATTTGAAGGAGACCAGTCATATCAAGTTAAAAATCTATTATAAACCAATGGTTATTAAAATAGTGTAGCATTGATGCTCATGTATGTCCCCACCCTGGGCCATAAAGCTATGAGACAGGACACAGCAAAACAGCAGGCCAAAAGTAGAAATATATATGTTATATTAGATATATAACATATTTTTTTTCGCGGTACTGGCGATTGAACCCAGGGGCATTCAACCTCTGAGCTATGCCTTCAGCCCTATATTTTATTCTTTATTTTGAAGCAGGGCCTCACTAAGTAGCTGAGGCTGGCCTTGAACCTGCGAACTTCCTGTCTCCGCCTCCCAGTGCTGGGATTACAGGTGTGCACCACCATGCCCAGCTAGGATTATATATTTTAAAAAAGAGGCTGGGCCGGGCGTGGTAGCCCACGTTTGTAATCCCGGTGCTTGGGAGGCGGAGACAGGAGGATTGCGCAGGTTCGAAGCCAGACACGCTGGCTTAAGAGACCCTGTTTCCAAATATAAAAAAGTATAAAATAGGTCTGGGAGTGTAGCCTGGAGGTAGAAGGGCTTCCAGGTACCCCAGTACCACAAAAGAGAGAGAGAGAGAGAGAGAGAGAGAGAGAGAGAGAGAGGGAGAGGGAGAGGGAGAGGGAGAGGGAGAGGGAGAGGGAGAGGGAGAGGGAGAGGGAGAGGGAGAGGAGGCCGGACACAGTGGTGCACACCTGTAATCCCAGTACTTGGGAGGCTGAGACAGGAAGATCGCAGGTTCGAGGAAAGCCTCAGCAAGTAGTAAGACTCTCAGCAACCTAGCCAGACCCTGTTTTTAAATAAAAATAAATAAATAAATAAATAAAAAGGGTTCGGGGTGTATACCAAAAGGGAGGGGCACTAGAGAACAATGAAAAGTGAAGAATTATTGTATTACCTATTTCAGGAAATGATATCCAGCCCTAGCCTAAACCTCAGCTCTTCCTTTTCTCTAGTCTTGAGCCTGAACATTCGAGTGCTAAGTGTTCTTTCAATCAGTCCCCAGGGCCATCACGTCAGCTGTCACCGCATCTTAGACTAGTGCGAGGGCTTCCTTTCTTACTAGTTTTCTTTCCTCCATCTCCCCATCTTAACTGCACAGGCTGCAACGTGTCTCTTCCTAAAGCACCATCTTCCCTTTCTCAACCGTCTGGATATCAGGGCTCCCCAAATCCCACAGCAACAGTCTGCACACCATGATCCCTCTCCAACACTGGAACAGGCTTCTGCAGCTGAGGACAAAAGCCAGCCAATATTGCTGGTCTCACCGGGCGCAGTCCTGCACGCCTGTAATCCCAGCTCATTGTGAGGCTGGGGCAGGAGGATCACATGTTTGAGACTCTGTCTCAAAAACCCAATAAGGCTGAGGATGTAGTGAAATGGTAGAGTGCTGGTTCAAGCACTCTAGACAAAAAATAAACAGATAAAACTACCCATTTCCAGAAGGCTGTGTTCCTGGTCATGGGAGGTCATTTTTTTTCCCCCTGCCATTTTGGGATTGTTTGGGAAATATTATTAACTCCGGCACATGAAAAATACAAAAGCAGTAAGAGTATTAAAATGATTTCAAGCTAGGCATAGTGGCACATGCCTGTAATCCCAGTGCTTGGGAGGCTGAGACAGAAGGATCGCAGGTTCCAGGACAGCCTCAGCAACATAGCAAGACTCTGCAACCTAGCATGACCCAGTTTCAAAAAAAAAAAAAAAAAAAAAAAAAGGCTGGGGGTAAGGGGGTATAGCCCAGACATAGAATGCCTCTGGGTTCAATCACCAGTACCAAAAAATAAAATAAAGTAAAATAAAATGATTTTAAGCAAAGATAAATAATATAATGAAATTTTTTTTAAAAGTTGCATTGTAAGAAATGCAATTTTTAGTATACAACAAAAGTATCTGTTTGGGGGAAAATAAGGTCAGTTTAGTTACTACAAAATATCAGTAAATCAGGTACAGAAAATCAGAGTGCTGATTCAAAAGCATTTGAAAGCTCTGAAAAATCAATTTACACCTTCCATGGGGTGGAAATGCATCCCGAGAATTTAATGTGAATTGAAATACCATCGTCACTCTGGACTTAAAAACAAATAGATGGGCCTGGAAGCACACACTTGTAATCTCAGTCCTTGGGAGGATGAGGCAGGACTGACCAACCTCAGCAACTTAGGAAGACTGTTTCAAAATAAAAAGTAAAATAGGGATTGTAGCTCAGACATAGCATGCCCCGAGTTCAATGCTCAGTGCCAAAAAAAAAAAAGAAAGAAAAAAAAAAAGAAAAAAGCCAAAGAGAGTTGTTCTTCTGCTAAGAATCAGATATGGTCATCTTTTCTACTTTAGAGAAAAAAAAAACATTAAAAAACAAAACACTTAGAGTGTTAGGTTTCCTTAAGAGTATTTCTGCTCTGTTGAAATTCTCTGTCACCTGCTAGCTCTGCCTGCCTTTATCACAATTGTTCAAGGGCTACAAGTCCAGAGAAGCCCCATCTGAACCCCAGCACACGGCAGAGCCCCCGGGCCGTGCCCACGTGCCCTTGACCCTGGCACCCCCATATCTAGTGATGTAGAAACACTTGGGTAGAGTTCCCCAAGGTCGAGCTGGGCTTGGTTTCAAGCGGCTGCTCCGGCACATCCATTGCAAGTATCCAATGACCACGGGAAACAGAACCCGGTTGATTTATAAATGTTCCCACTGACGGGTGACAGGTAGCTGATCGGATCTCCATGCATTTCTACACACTTATTTATATAACCATTTGCAGTCGTCTGAGCACCTGTTTACTAATCAACAACTCAGGATTTAAACTCGTTAGGAAGCCCGCCTTTCACTGAGCCACTTGGAAGAACACTGAGGAACTACAGAAGAAATGCTAATGAAACATTAAAGGAGAGATCGAATTGACTGCTAGACCAAAAGGCACCTCTGATAGGGAAGAAAGAAAAACTGAGAAAGGAGAGAAATATCTAAGAAAAAAGAAAAGAGAAGCAGTCGATGCCAAAAAAAAAAAAAAAAAAAATCAATATGCTGCAAGTAACAAAATATCCTGACCAAGGAAATCAGGTCTGATAACCATGAAAGCTGAAATAGACCGAATAGTGTTCTCATGCCAATCAGGCCCCTGCTTCCATTTGCTACTCTTAGGCTCTCTACCTACTCAAAAGACAGTTTCTTAAGCTGGGCATGGTGGCACATGCCTGTAATCCCAGTGCTTGGGAGGCTGAGACGGGAGGATCACAGGTTCAAAGCCAGCCTCAGCAACTTAGTGTGGCCCTCAGCCACTTAGCAACACCCTGTTTTTCAAAAATAAAAGATAAGCCGGGCGTGGTGGCGCACGCTTGTAATCCCCGCGCTTGGGAGGTGGAGACAGGAGGATCGCGCAGGTTCGAAGCCAGCCGCGCTGGCGTAAGAGACCCTGTTTCAAAAAATATATATAAAATAGGTCTGGGAGTGTAGCCCAGAGGTAGAAGGGCTTCCAGGAACTCCAGTACCACCAAAATAAATAAATAAATAAATAAATAAATAAATAAATAATAAAATGGCGCTGAGGGTGTTGCTTAGAGGTGGAATGTCCCTGGGTTCAATCCCTAGTACCCCCCCAAAAAAAAAGAATGTGTTTTTTTCAAGTTTCCGCCACTATACTCTTTAAATAATGCCTCTGAGAAAAAGATCTCAACTTGTTTATATTAAAATATATTTATTCAAGGCGGGCATGGTGGCGCATGCTTGTAATCCCAGCATTTGGGAGGCTGAGACAGGAGGATCGTGGTTCGAGGATAGCCTCAGCTACTTAGTGAGGCCCTTTACAACTTAGTGAGATCCTGTTTCAAAAAATAAAAGAATAAAAAATAGGACAGGGGGGTGTAGCTCGAATGTAGAATGCCCCTGGATTCCATTCCCAGTACCACCAAAAAATACATTAATTCATCCAGAAATGGCATATTTCACTAACAACATCTAAGACCTACTAGCCGAGGTGCACTGATTACATTCAAGTCATGTCTTTCCCTGTCTGCCTCCCACTCAAGTTCTCAGGAATTGGTTATAGTTTCAACAGCCACTAGTACAGAGCAGGTTTTCAGCATCCATTTGTTGAAATGAACTGATAAATGAACAACCAGACAATCAAATAAACAAATAACACGTTCAGAAAGCTCAGATAAGGAACTGTAAATATACAGACACAGCCACCTTGATCTTAGCCGGTGAAATTTAAACAGTAGCTCGTGGCAATTTTTATTTTCTTGGTGGTACTGAGAATTGAACCCAAGAGTTTCCTACCTCTGAGCTACACCCCCAGCCCTATTTTATTTTTTATTTTAGAACAGGGTCTCACCAAGTTGCAGAAGGCCTCACTAAATCGCTGAGACTGGCCTCGAACCTGTGATCTTCCTGTCTCAGCCTCCCAAGTATTGAGATTACAAGTGCATGCGCCTGGCTAGCAGTGACATTTTTAAAGACAACAGCTAATGTTACTAAGGTAAGAGGGAGACAGGACATCCCCTCTGTCGTGCATAATGATGTACAGACATCATAGTACAACCCTGCTTTCTGCATTGTCAATGGAATGACAGTGTCATCAACTTAGGAGGCAATTGGGAAATGCTATGGCTATATAAATAGGAATTGTCTGTACATGTAGTGATTGCAAACTACCGAGAATTCATCAGAAAAAACATGATTTAGAAGGGAACAGCTATGACCAATAAAATGGTGTGTGGCCCTTTTTAGTAGAAGGGAAGGCAAAGCTAGAAGTCCAACAGAAAAGGATAAAATCCAGTTTAAGCTTGCAAAGCCGGCGGGGAGACAGTTTCTAGTCCAGGTGAGAAGGAGGAGAGGCTGACTAAGGAGCAGAAAGGATGGCCGTCAAGGAGCAGACGCTGCCGGGCGTGGTGGTGCGCGCTTGCAATCCCGGTACTTGGGAGGCTGAGACAGGAGGATCGCATGTTCACAGCCAGCCTCGGCTACTTTGTGAGGCCCTCCACAACTGAGTGAGACCCTGTTTCAAAGTAGAGAATAAAAAATAGGGTTCAGGGTGTAGTTCAGAGGCAGGATGCCCCTGGGTTCCATCCCCAGTACTGCAAAAAAATAAAAAGAAAAGAAGTAGAGGCCAAGTCCAGGGTAAGGAAGAGGCAGAACAGGACGGTTGTGGGGACAGCCTGGTTACAAAGAACGAGGAGGAGAAATGGATCTGACAGGTGGCAGGGGTGCGGTGGCTTTCGATGCCCTCAGTGAGGGTCAGCAAACTTCTTACAAAGGGCTAGACGCTAAGCAGGGCGGGCTCCGCCGCCATCCAGGTCACTGGGTGACACTACTCCACGGTTCCAATCGACCTCTTTTACAAAACAGAAGGTGGACTGGGCTTGGCCTACAGGCAAAAGTCTGGGGACCCACGGGCTAGAGAAGTAAGGGCAATGTGAGGATGAAGAGCATGAGTTCAATTTCAGCAGGACATTTAGCAGAGACTTCGATTCAGAGATGGCAGTATCAGGCTAGGGATGGAGAGATGTCGGGGCTAGAGGCATAAAGCTGGGAGCTACTAACAAGGAGGTGAGAGATATGGGCTGTGGTCACCTAGGGGAAGAGGCTGGGAAGAGAGGAGACCAAGGATGCTTTCCTGCACGGATACAGTTGGCCTTCCATGGGACATCTTCAGATTCTACCAACCACAGATTTAAAATATTTAGGAAAAAAAAAAAAAAACGCATCTATACTCAACATGTACAGACTTTTTCTGGTCATTATTCCCTAAAACATGTAACAATTTTTACATAATATTTACACTGTATTAGTTATTTTAAGTAACCATGAGATGATTTAAAACATACAGAATGGGGAGGGAATGGGGTGGGGATCGTGGTAGGGGCTAACTGGGCGAGATGTGCATGTATGTCTACAAAAGTATTTTCTTTATACCACTATGATGTATGAATACATTGCACCAATAAAAAATAAATTAAAAAAAAGACTTCAGAAATAACATAAAAAATAAATAAATAAATAAATAAAACATACAGAAAGATGGGCCATAGGTCATGTGCAAATACTATGTGATTTTATATACAGAATCTGAGCATCTGAGGATTTTAGTATCCTGGGGCTCCTGGACCAGCTTCCCAAGGATACCCAGGGAATGTTCAAGGGCAGTTCAGCAATATTACTTAGGATCATTGTGGCCCTGGAAAGGTAGGGATATTGTCATCTATTTCCCCTTATCTTATTTTACCTCAGAGCCACACCCCCAGACCGCCCTCTCCCCTTTTTTGTGGTACTGGAGATTGAACCCAGGGGCATTCTACCTCTGAACTAAACTCCCAGACCTATTTTTTTTTTAATGGGTTTTCATAAGTTGCGGACAACCTTGCTAAGTTGCTGAGGCCGCCAACTCGAGATCCTCCCATCATAGCCTCCCAAGTACTGGGATTACAAATGATGGAACCCAAGAGCATCTGACCTCCAAGCTACACCCCCTGCCCTATTTTTTATTCTTTATTTTTGAAACAGGGTCTCACAAATTACGGAGTGCCTCACTAAGTAGCTGAGGCTGTTCATGAACCGTGATCCTCTGGTCTCAGCCTCCCAAATGCTGGGATTACAGGTGTGCGCCACCACGCCCGGCTCCCCCAGATCTTTTTAATTTTTGTTTTGAGACAGGACCTTAACTGGTTGCTGAGAGTCTCACTATATTGCTAAAGCTGGCTGCAAACCTGCGATTCTCCTTTCTTAGCCTCCCTGGGATTATAGGTGCGCACCAGATCACCCAGCATGGGCTTCGGGCTTCCGTTTCCTTTTCCAAGGTAAACAACTTTAAATTATTCAATTTGTAGATGAAAAAGAAAATTTCCTAAAAGCAAGAAAGAAAACCAAGCAGTTCTAAAATAAAGTACCCATCAACTCTTGCATGGTGGCACACCCTGTAATCCCAGTGCTTGGGAAGCTAAGACAGGAGGATCACAGGTTCGCAGCCAGCCGCAGCAATTTAGTGAGGCCTTGTGCAACTTGGCAAGACCCTGTTTCAAAATTTAAAAAATTAAAATAACAAAAAATAGGGCTGGGAATATAGTTCAGAGGTAGGTGCAGCCCCTGGGTTCAACCCTCCACACCACATACACACACACAGAAAGTAATGACACATAAACATACCATCCCTATCTCAAGGAGCAATTCATTACCACCAGCACCGACAATTTTCATACCACAGGCATTTGTCTCCAAGCTGGAGGTCAAAGCAGGCAGCCCAGGACCAGGATAAAACTTGCAGATATGTTTTCTTTGGCCTACGCAGAAGATTTGTTTTTTCCTTTTTAGTTGCCAACATTTAAATGACAAGAAACTTCTCGTGGATATCAGCAATCTGGCGCAGCATTAAAAATGGGAAGATTCCCACCCGCATTCACCAGGGCCACAAGGGGTGATAGCCGAACTCTCCCCTTAAGATGCAGCCGCAGTCCCGGCTTCAGCACGGTCCCCACCGGCCCCTGGTGCTCCCAGCTTTTGGGAGGCTGAGACAGAAGAATTGTGGTTTGTGGACAGCCTCAGCTACTTAGTGAGGCCCTGTTTCAGAATAAAAAATTGGAGCCAGGCGTGGTGGCACACACTTGTAATCCCCGCACTTGGGAGGCAGAGACAGGAGGATCGCGCAGGTTCGAAGCCAGCCGAGCGCACTGGCTTAGGAGACCCTGTTTCCAAAATAAAAATGTAAAAATAGGTCTGAGAGTGTAGCCCGGAGGTAGAAGGGCTTCTAGGAACCCCAGTACCACCAAGAAAAAATAATAATAAATAAAAAATTGGGCTGGGGGTATAGACTGAAAATATAATGACGATGGGTTCAATCCCCAGCACCACAAAAATAAATAAATAAAATAAAGAATAAAAAATAGGGCTGGAAGCCAGGCGTAGTGGTGCACGCTTATAATCCCAGCATTCGGGAGGCTGAGATGGGAAGATAGGAAAAGAAAAAGGGAAATACCCATCAAGCAGGCACACATTTGAATGGATTTGTACTGGATTCATTACCATGACATCTACCTACATGGGAGAAACAAAATAGAATAACGTGGCGCACATATGGATTCTAGGGCCCTCTGCTACCACGCAAACCCGGCCTGGCAGCCTCTGCCAGGAGGGGAACTCCTCAGGAGATGGTACGCTGCCATCACAGCCAAGTCCACACATCCTTTCCCGGCTCCCTCTTTTCCCCAGTGAGGATGGATCTTCATGCACCTGTAAACAACCTGTTTGATATTCTCGACTTTCACAACATATAAACCACCTAGCAAGGCCTCGGAAAAGGAGCCTGGGAAGAAGCTGCAGAGATACGAGGCTTCCTTGGACGCTGCCCGCCCGGGGCAGCAGCTGGATGGAATCTACTTGGCTTGGGGCAAGGCACTGTCAACGCTGCTTTCTCCCAAGCACTGCTCAGAGTTTGCCCAGAGAGAGAAGCGCGGAAATCAGCACCAGGGACACCTCGGCGTTGCAGGTGAGGGAGGCAGAGCTGCTGCGGCCACCTAAGCACACGGTCTGCCACAGCCAAATGTAGGCACTGTCTCAAGGGAGAACAGATGTATTCATGGTGGCACCAGGGGCTGCTCTGAGATGGGCAGATGGACTCAGTGCGAAATGTGGGGGTGCTGCTGGGAGAGAAGCCGTGTGTGTGGCTGAGCTCAGTGGTGGACTCCTGTAATCCCAGTACTTGGGAGGCTGAGATAGGAGGAGCACAGGTTGGAGGCCAGCCTCAGCAACTTTGTGACATCCTTGGCAACTTATTAAGACCCTGTTTCGAGATAAAATATATAAAAGTGGATTGGGATGTAACTCAGAGATCAAAGTCCCTGGGTTCAATCCTCAATACCAAAATAAATAAATAAATAAATAAAAATAAAAAAGGAAGAAAGGAAGGAACCTAGGCTTGGAGCCACAGCCCTGTCACTGACTAGCTCCATGAACTCTTTGGTCCCCAATTTCCTAACCATTAAATCAGGAATTCTAACATTTCCCCTGAGGGAGGCCTTGAGAATGCAGTGAGATACCCTATGAAAACACCTTGCCCAGTC
Source organism: Muscardinus avellanarius (assembly GCF_963383645.1). Taxonomy (NCBI): domain Eukaryota; kingdom Metazoa; phylum Chordata; class Mammalia; order Rodentia; family Gliridae; genus Muscardinus; species Muscardinus avellanarius. The sequence goes on along the minus strand of NC_137796.1, from coordinate 93,235,054 downwards.
GCTTAAGAAGCAGAGAAGACGTTATATAAGTCTGTCAATATTACACTTTCCTAGTGAAAAAGTAACCCTGTTTCTGGAGTCAGAAAGTATGTGTGAAGCCAAGCGTGCTGGCACACGCTGGTAATCCCCGCGCTTGGGAGGCTGAGACAGGAGGATCGCACAGGTTCGAAGCCAGCCTCAGCTACTTGGTGAGACTCTCCATAACTTAGTGAGACCCTGTTTCCAAATAAAATATAAAATTGGTCTGGGAGTATAGCCCAGAGGTAGAAAAGCCCCTGGGTTCCACCCGCAGTACCACACACACACACACACACACACACACACACACACACTAAATAAATAAATAAATATGTAGGACCCAAGTCCTGTTTCTGTACTTTGTGGCTGTATAAACTTGGGAAGTCATTCTTTATAAAAACAGAAATAATATTCGCCTGTAGATGAGAAGCAGACCAGGTGGGCTATCTAGCACTGAATTTTGTAAACTAAACCACCAAAAAAGTGTTGATATTTCACCAGGTATGGTGGCACATGCCTATAATCCTAGTAGTTGAGAGACTGAAAAAGTGAGTTCTCAGGTTTAAGGCCAGCCTCAACAACTTAGCATGACCCTGTTTCCAAAAAAAAAAAAAAGAAAAAAGAAACCGGGCTGGGGGTGTAGTTCAGCAGTAGAATACCCCTGGGTTCAATCTCTAGTATCCCGGGTGTGGGAGAAATATTAATTACTATCAAACTTCTTAAAGATTTCAGTCAAGGGAAGGATGAGCTCTTTCAACAAATCCAAGGAACTAAGAACGCAGTGATAACAGGGTAAGGATGTGCAAAAACTAATAATAATTAAAAAAAAAAAAAACAGGGACTGTTAACGTTCAGCTCCTTCTAGCTAAGCAGCTGCCAACTGGTGACCCACGGGCCACATCTGGCCTCAAAGTATTCTGAGTAGCCCCGTGTAGTGTCATGGTGATTGACTAACTTGAATTAAATATCATCTAATATCCACTGAAATCTGCATCTCAAGATTTGTTTGAAAACCTCAAGGGTTGGGCCACACCGGGCCCACACTTCCACTCAGAGCCCACTGCAGGACCAGGCCCTCCTGGTCCCCTGCAGGCCTCACCCGGGCTAAGTCGCTCCTCTATTTTACTAGCCTGGCCCTCCAGGCATTTGGGTCTGTAACTTAGACTTACCTAACACAACTACCTGGAAAAGCACTCGGACCTCCAAGGAGAAGCTTTGATCCTGGCAAAATGGACAGCCAATGAGAGGAGCAAAATGAAGCGCTCCCTCCCAGAGCCCAAGGACCACGCCCTCATAGTTGCTTCCTTGTGATTTCTCTTCTAGACTCCTGCATCTCATAACTTCAAGCTCCGCATCCTAGCATACACCTCCCCAAAGAACCATCAGTGTCCACTGGGTTATCTGCATCTAAGGGTTTCCAAGAATCAGAGCACGCTGGGCATGATGAACCACGCCTGTGAGTCCAGTGCCTGGGAGGCTGAGACAGAAGGATGTCCGGTTCAAGGACAGCCTCAGCAACATAGCAAGACTGAGCAACCGAGTGAGACCCTGTTTCAAAACAAAATGGGCTAGGGGTGTAGCTTGGCGTTAGGATGCCCCAGGCCAATCCGCAATACCAAAATAATAATAATAAAAAAGGAATCAAAATGTCTCTTTTCCTTTATAGTACAGCATGACTATAAGAGGCTCAAGGGGACGTTTCTTGCTTGCCTAACTGGCACCCTTCTTCCTCCTGCAGATAACAGCACCCCAGTTTACCCTGGGGAACCAGCACTCCTTCAGTCTGAGTCCACACAGCCAGGGTGGGGCTGACTCCATTTCATCTTCAGGGAAAGGCATGTGACCCAGAAGCACACAGAGCCAACCCCTGGGACTCTGGCCACAGTCACAAAGTATTCTTCCCCTCTGGGACTTGTACGGAAGAAAATGGAAGTGGGGTGGGGGGTCCCTGTGAACAGAGACTGTCTAATGAGCACAAACCTTGGGTTCAGCCAAATAAAAACCCACTCTATTCCTGGACTCTTCTGCTACCACGCATGTCAATGAATTCCTCTCTTTGCTCCGCCACCTGGAATTGGGTTTTCTTACAACCAAAAGCGGATTGATCATTACAAGAAAAAACTGAAAGAACTTGGGAGGCTGGGACAAGAGGATCGCAGATTTGAGGACAGCTTCAGTAATTTAGCAAGTCTCTTCCACAACCTAGTGAGATCCTGTTTCAAAAACAAAAAATTAAGCCGGGCATGGTGGCGCACGCTTGTATTCCCTGCGCTTGGGAGGTGGAGACAGGAGGCTCGTGCAGGTTCAAAGCCAGCCTCGCTGGGTTAAGAGATCCTGTTTCCAAATAAAAAATATATATATATAAAAAATAGGTCTGGGAGTGTAGCCCGGAGGTAGAAGGGCTTCCAGGAACCCCAGTACCACCAAAAAAAAAAAAAATTAAAAAGTCTGGGAGTGTAGTTCAGCGGTAGAACTCTCTCATGTTCAATCCTCCGTATTAGAAAACAAAAAAGTACTTGACAGAAAAAAAACGAAGGCTCTACGCACATTTTATTTTCTGAGAAGCTTTAGCTCCCTCCTCCCTCCGTCCAGTAGCACTGGCCTCCTCTATAAACACTTATCTCATGCATATAATTACTCTTGGTTTGCCTATCTCCTCCACACATCTCTTGAGCAGCTTCAGGGCAGAAACCTTTCATTCTTAAATCCCTTGCACCTGGGGGCGCAGTCTCGTGAAGGTATGGCTCCCCAAAAGGCAGGTGGACAAAAAGAATCTTCCTGCTTCTCTCCTTGGGGACACCCGCGTCTTGAGATCACCTCAGAGTCCTTGCCTGTTTTCTCAAAGAGACTCACCCGCCCTCTGCCAGTGAACTGCATCAGGAGGACTCATTCCTTCCAGGCATTACTAATTCTCCACTTGTTAGTGTCACAGAACCCCACCATGGGGATACTCCCAAGGACGGCATCCTGCAGGAGCAAACCCATTACAGGGCACCACCTACAACCCTATAAACTGATACGCCAATGCGCAGTGGGCATGCCAGTCATGGATATGACTTTTTTCTCCATCCAAACCACAGAGGGGAAGAAATCTTTTTGGGGTTTCATCAATTCACCCCAATTCACCCAGATTTCTGCTTCTGGTACCCACCAACCAGATGCTTCCATGCAGTAAAAATTCTAGGCTCTCTCCTGCCTCCATTTTCCCTCTGGTCCTTTCTGATTATTTAAGAAGGAAAAAAATTATAAATATCTAGGAAATCAACAACAAAGAGGCAATAGGTCCCCCGGCAAAAACAGATGTTCTGACTTTGGGTGCATAACTGCCACACCCTTAATAGCTCAGCTCCCACTGGCATCTAAGCAATAAAGATTTTCAAACAGAGTCAAAGGTCAGGCTCAGAATTACAGTCCCAGTGTGAATCACCATCGACTTTACACAGTCCACATTTTCCCATCCTCGGGCCGGCAGCACCGAGCAATCTCGTAAGAACCAGAATCCTGGAACTAAGCACCACGATTAATCATCTGCCATAGCCAAGCCTGGCAGTCAAGGGAGACATGCATGGCGAGAACTCTCGTGGTATTTGGTCTAACAGAGAACTCAGGCGAGTAAAGACACAATTCAATGACAGAGGTGCAGTGGTCAGCTGGGCATGTTAGCGTACACACGTACACCTACAATCCCAGTACTTGGGAGGCTAAGACAGGAGGATCACAGGTTCAAAGGTTCAAGGACGGCCTTACCAAGCAGTAAGAGTCTCAGCAACCTAGCCCAAGACCCTGTTTCAAATAACATAGTGCTGGGGGTGTAGCTTAAGAGGTAGAATGCCTTTAGTTTCAATCCCCAGAACCACAAGAGAGAGGGAGAGAAAAGCAGGATTCTGCCAGGCGTGGTGGCACACTATTGTTAATCCCTGCGCTTGGGAGGCTGAGACAGGAGGATCGCACAGGTTCGAAGCCAGCCTCAGCTACTTAGTGAGGCTCTCAGCAACTTAGTGAGACCCTGTTTCCAAAGTATAAAATAGGTCTGGGAGTATAACCCAGAGGTAGAAAAACCCCTGGGTTCTACCCTCAGTACCACCAAAAAAAAAAAAAAAAAAAAAAAGGAAGGAAGGAAAGCAGGATTCTGGGAACACCCAGAAGGCCATGCATTCTATGTTAGAACCTTGAGGGACCTTCCAGAGGCACAGGGGCACCTGAAGAAGAAGTGGGAGGTATCTTTGGGGAAGGTGTGGTGGAAGAGGCTTATAAGAGTTCCAGGGAACAGCTAATAGGTAAGAAAACAGTTTGCTTTGGAAACTGAAAGCAGACCACATGGCTGGAACGTAGAAGTGGGAAGGGAGGCTAAGAGAAGCAGGAGCCCACAAGACCCTGCAAATGAACTGCAGGGTTCAGACGCTAAATGGCTTCTGAGATAGAAAACGCCCCAAACTTTGTATATAAAAAGCCCCTAGCCTGACACAATGCAAAAACAGACCCAAGTAACCAACTAACAAATATATCTTGGCACTCACTAAAAACTGGTTCCATCATATATGTTGCTGAGAACCCTAAGAGGGGTACAGAAATCACAAGGAATGATAAATTCTTATGTTTCTTGCTTGAAACATTAGCCCCCTCCCGTGACTGTTGGGCTCCCTTCCTATCTATCCTCGGATCTTTACTTCTTCAATTTCCCTACAAATGACAGAAAAAAGTAGACAAGCCTGGGCTTTCCAGGAAGGGATTCATTCTGGAAATAGGACAACCGCACACCAAGATGATATGGTAAGGAATTTTAAAAATCAAACAAACAAAAGAAAAAAAAATCTAAGCAAAAAGTTGAGGGAAACGAAACGCTGTAAAAAGCAACTTTAGAACACTAAAGAGGAAGTAAAAGTATTTTCACACATAAAAAAGTGTCTCACGTGCTTCGACCAAACCAAACTCCCCTTAACTGTTATTAAAAAAAGAAAAAAAAAGTAAGAACTGTTGAAAAATCCCCATCTCTTCGCAGAATAAATAGTTGGTCCAGTACAGCTTGCTGCCCCGTAAGACCTTGAAATATTTGCTCCAGATAAGACGGCACATGACGATTACCTACAGACACTCTCAAAAGCACCCATCATTCCTGGCCAAAGGCCTGACCGTTCACACTCGCTATCCCTTCATTTAAAAACCCACGCTTCTCGCCAGGCAATAAAGCAGGAACCGGGGAAACACCAGAAACATCCCAAGTATGTGTTTCCACCTCCCAGGTGAGAAAGTCTCGTGGTTTTAACTGGAGCGAAGCGCCCCCACACCCTGTTCTCCCAATCCCAAGTTTCCAAATGTCAAGAACCTGGCGCAGCCGGTCCCCTGGGCCCCGCGTTTGGAGACAGGACCACTCTCCAGCCCCTCACGCGGGCACTCCGACCTTCGCCAAGCAAGTCCCGGGCTCCCGGGACCCTTCGGCCGGCCGCTAGCACCGTGCAATCGCGGGGGAAGGGATCGCTCGCGCGGGGCGCCCCAGGAGGGCTGGCTCGCCGCCCCCCAAGCCCGCCAGCGCCGCGTCCGCCCGGGCGGCCGGATCCCGAGGGCGATGCTCGGGCTGGACAATGGGCGGGGACCCGGCCGCGGGGAGGCCGAGGTCCGGTGCAGGCGGAGGGCCGAGCCCGCGCTCAGGCCGCGGCGTGGCGCAGCCCCGGGCCCCGCTGCACCCGGGCGGGGCCGCGGCCCGGTTCCGAGCCCGGGGCCCGCCGTCCCGCCCCCCGCCGCCCCCGCCGCCCCCGCCGGCGCGCACTCGCCTGCCCACGGTCTGGTTGGCCAGCTGCTTCATGCGGTTGAACTGCTTCTTCATGGCGGCGGCGGCGGGCGGCCCGGGGGCGAGGGCCGGGCGAGGCGGGGACGGCCGGGCAGATCCTACATCGCTTCCCGGCCCAGGCGGCGGCGGCGGCTGCTCCTCGGCCCGGCCCCGCCCTCGCCGCGTCACTTCCCCGGGGCCGGACCCAGGAGGGCCGAGCCGAGCCCTGCCGAGCGGGGCCGAGCGGGGCCAAGCCCTGCCCAGCCCCGCGAGCCCAGCCGAACCGAGCGGAGAGCGGGCCGAGCCCAGCCGAACCCAGCCACGCAGAGCCGAGAGGAGCCGAGCCCAGCCGAACTCAGCAAAGCAGAACCGAGCCCAGCCCAACTCAGCCACGCGGAGCCGAGCCCAGCCGAACCCAGCCACGCAGAGCCGAGCCCAGCCACGCGGAGCCGAGAGGAGCCGAGCCCAGCCGAACTCAGCCACGCAGAGCCGAGCCCAGCCACGCGGAGCCGAGAGGAGCCGAGCCCAGCCGAACTCAGCCACGCAGAGCCGAGCCCAGCCGAACTCAGCCACGCGGAGCGAGCCCAGCCGAACTCAGCCACGCAGAGCCGAGCCCAGCCACGCGGAGCCGAGAGGAGCCGAGCCCAGCCGAACTCAGCCACGCAGAGCCGAGCCCAGCCGAGCCCAGCCGAACTCAGCCACGCGGAGCGAGCCCAGCCGAACCCAGCCACGCCGAGCAAAGAGCAGGGCTGAGCCCAGCCGAACCCAGTCAGCCCCCCGCCGAGCCCAGCCGAACTCAGCCACGCAGAGCCAAGAGCGGGGCCGAGCCCAGCCGACTCCAACCAGCACCCCCTAGCCCTCCGAACTCAGCCGAGCCTAGCGAAGAGCGGCGCCGAGCCCAGGCACGCTCAGACGAGCTCAGGCGAGCCCTTCGGAAACCGAAGCCCAGCTGCAAAGCTGAACCGGATGGAACCACACAGATCCGGGACCAACCCTGCGTAGAGCCCCAAGGCCAAGGCCCCAGAACCTCGAGATCTTGGCCCCCAGGCTCTAGCCAAATCCTCAGAGCTAGTTTTTGTCAATACAGGAAAGTCCGCCTGTACTGACCGCCAGCTCCACACCAGACGGTTTACATCTAGATCCGGCCTTGAGTATTTTAAAGTCGCTACGCTCACAAAGAGCCCTGTTGTAGAAGTCCAGGCACCAGAATAGAGCAGGAAGGTGGGACTTGTATGGATTTTTTTCTGATGATGGAGGCATTCGGCATCTCTCTAAAGTCGCGCTGATGCGCAGGTGTAGACATCTGTCTGATGGGTGCATTATGCTGTGTGCATTTTACCACCCTTCACGAGTGACAGTGCAGCCGGCCATGGTGCCGCATGCTTGTAACTTAGCATTCGGGAGGCTGAGACAGGAAAATCGCGGTTCGCGGACAGACTCAGCTACTTAGTGAGGCACTTTTCAGCTCAGTGAGACCCTGCTTCAAAATAAAGAATAAAAAATAGGGCTGGGTGTGTAGCTCGGAGGTAGAATGCCACTCAGGTACCAAAAATAAAAAACAGAGCGACAGTGGTGTGGACATGGGCTGCAGAACAGGCCTAGGATGGTACCATTTAGCTCACTCACTCCGGGGAAGGTATTTGGAGGTTAAGGCTTCAGAGTGGGTGTCCTGGCCGCAGGTTTGCAGAGCTCCACGCAGCGATGGGGAAAGAAGTCACTTGGCAAAGGGAGAATCGCCCACCCTGACTCGGGGTTACTCTGGGCGTGAACACTGCGATGGTTCACAGGCCCAAGTATGCCTCTTGAGTTTCCAGGCAGCACCTTGCCCTGGGTGGGTCTCTGAGCCTGCACTGCCTAGAATACACCTCCTTGCCTTTTGACCCTCAGCCGTGTGGCCAGGAGTGTTGGAACTTTTCTTTAAAAAGCCAGGGCAATTCTGACACCCACAGTGATGTTCTCCTGCTTTGGTGGCCTTGACTCCACTTAGAACATTTCCCGGAGCCAGGAAGCGCCTCATCGCTAATTTGGTCAAGGATGTGCTGAGGAAGGGCACAGGAAAGAGAGTAGACTTACCTGACTGTGGGAGAAGAGAGCCAGATATCATTATGGCAAGATCGAGATTAGAAATTAGAGGCTTTTTTATTTTTGTTTTGTTTTGAGGTACTGGGGATTGAACCCAGGGACATTCTACCTCTGAGCTACACCTTCCAACCCGCCCTATTTTTTATTCTTTATTTTGAAACAAGGTCTCACAAAGTTGTGGAGGGTCTCACTAAATAGCTGAGGCAGGGCTGCAAACTGTGATCTTCCTGTCTCAGCTTCCCAAATACTGAGATTATAAGTGTGGGCCCACCACGCCTGGCCTTTTTTTTTTTTTTTTTTTTTTTTTTTTTTTTTTTTTTACTGGGAAGTTCCACCTCTGAGCTACATGCCCAGCCTCCCCCCTTTTTTGTGTTACTGGGGTGGAACCCAGGGGCTTTGTACCTCTGAACTCTACTCCCAGACCTATTTTATACTTTATTTGGAAACAGGGTCTCACTAAGTTGCTGAGAGCATCACCAAGTAGCCAAGGCTGGCATCAAACCTACACAGTTCTCCCATCTCAGCCTCCCAAGTGCTGGGATTACAAGCCTGCGCCACCTGGCCCGAACTCCTAGCCCTTTTAAATTTATTTTGAAACCGTTTTTCTAAGTTCTGAGGAGCTTTCTAAATTGCTGAGGCTAGCCTCAAACCTTTGATCCTTCTGTCTCAGCCTCCCAAGTACTGGGATTACAGGCGCTCACTGTCACACTCAGCTGACTTAAAAAATCTGTGCCATGCTTAAAATTACTATTAACTTTACCAGCCTTTCCAGAAAACCAAGATGGTGGCCAGCAATCCGAGGAGGGACATTTTAAGATGCTGGAGTCTCAGTTACCAGGCCATTATATTTAATGAGGACTGCTACGGTTCAGATATGGTGTTGCATGCCTGTAATTCCAATACTTGGGAGGCTGAGACAGGAAGGTCATAGGTTCACAGCCACCCTCAGCAACTTGGTGAGGCCCTTTGCAACGTAGTGAGACTCTGTTTCAAAATAAAAAATACAAATAAAGCTGGGGGTATAACTCAGAGGTACAATACCCCTGTGTTCAATCCCCTGAACCTACTTCCCACCAAAAAATAATTGTTTGCCATGCTTTAAACACAAAACCTCAGAGCTTCAGGCAGCAAACTGCAAGTTGACATCGATTAAAATGGAAAGAAGCAGAGATATGGCCTTAAAGCAAGGCAGATGGGGCTTCAGGATCACTTGCAGAAACTGCAGCGAGCCACACAATTGCCACATTCAGACGCTGGCCGTGTACTCCCCCTCTCCCGGATCACCATCTTTCCATTGTGGACCCAGTCGTGCCTGAGGTTCCCAACCTGATGACATGGATTTTAGTGACATCATTTGGCCACAACAAGGAAAAAAATAGATTGTCAGATGATACTTTAGGACATGAGTCTGAGGCTGGCCATTGGAGATGTGTTGATCAGATTTCCACGGTAGACAGAACAACTAGGAGGTAAAAATCTATCCATTGCAAAATATCATCAAGGAACTTGAACAGAAGTTAGGAGATTGAGGACTGTCAACTTCAGATGTCAGAATTAAGCCGGGCATGGTGGCACATGTTTGTAATCCCAGTGCTTGAGGAGGCTGAGTCAGGAGGATTCCAGGTTTGCAGCCAGCCTGAGCAACTTAGTGAGACTTCGGCAACTTAGTGAGATCCTATTTCAAACTAAGGAATAAAAATAGAGCTGAGGGAAGCTGGGCATGGTGGCGCATACCTGTAATCCCAGTACTTAGAAGGCGGAGACAGGCAGATCTCAGGATCATAGGTTCGAAGCCAGCCTCAGCAGTTTAGTGAGGCTCTCAGCAATTTAGTGAGATCCTGTTTCCAAATAAAACATTAAAAATAGGTCTAGGTATGTAACCTGAAGGTAGAATGCTCCTGAGTTTTATCCCCAGTTCCACAAAAAAAAAAAAAAAAAATAGGGCTGGAGGTATAACTCAAAGGTATAACTCAAAGGTAGAATGGTACTGGGTTCAATCCTCAGTACCAAAAATTCAGAAAATTCAAACACCAAAAAAGGTCAGAAGTCAGAGTCAGAGAAACAGAAAGAAGCAAGAAGCCGGGTGTGGTGGCGCACGGTTGTAATCCCAGCATTTGGGAGGCTGAGAAAGGAGGATGTGGTTCACGGACAGAGAAAGGAGGATGTGGTTCACGGACAGCCTCAGCTACTTCTTGGTGAGGCTCTTTGCAACTCCGTGAGACCCTGTTTCAAAATAAAGAATAAAAAATAGGGTTGGGGTGTGGGGGTGTAGCTCAGAGGTAGAATACCCCTGGGTAGAATCCCCAGTACCAAAAAAAAAAAAAAAGAAAGAAAAAAGAAAAGAAAAAGAAGAAAGAAAATAGAAACAGAAAGAAATCAGCCATATGCATTTTAGAAAGAAAGAAAGAAAGAGAGAGAGAGAGAAAGAAAACTATGAAGAAAGGAATAAACACGTTACAGCAAGGTAGCTCAGGAACCAAAGCCCTCTCACTAAAATTCAAGAGCTACAAAACAAAACAAAAAAAAATCTGTTTAAGTTTTACAAACCAAAAAAAGAAGTCTACCCAAGAAACTGAAGAAATTGAAGGCAGCGTTAAAGGCTTAAATAAGCAAAGATCTTCTGCAGCAAATAACAGACATGGTTTGGCCCGGGAACAAGAACTGATCCGTGTGGAAGACAGACAGAGAACTGAATGTGAACTCTGCAGCCTGCAGGGACGCACAGTGATGCTGCGACAGAAGAGGAGAGAGCGGAGAAGCTCAAGAAGTTCAGAGCCTGCAGAGGAATTTGGTAAGGATGCTCGAGCCCTGGGGAAAAATGAAATTTTTACAGTAGTGCAGAGACAAACAGACACGAATCTTGCGTCCACCAAAGAGAAAAACTTGAGACAGAGCAGACCTATGGCTGACTATAAAACGCTAAACACCATCCCAGAACTAGAATCTGACAGTCTTAACTGCATGCAATCAGAAGGGAATCAAATACCAGTGGGGGGCCAGGCGTGGTGGCGCACGCTTGTAATCCCAGCACTCGGGAGGCTGAAACCGGAGGATCGCGGTTCACGGACAGTCTCGGCTACTTAAGTGAGGCCCTCTGTAACTCAGTGAGACCCTGTTTCAAAATAAAGGATAAAAATAGAGCAGGGTACGTGGCTCGGAGGTCAAATGCCCCTGGGTTCCATCCCCAGACCCGCAAAAAAAAAAAAAAAAAACAAATACCAGTGGTGGTGCATGCCTGAAATCCCAGGACTTGGGAGGCTGACACAGGAGGACTGCAGGTTCATGAACAGCCTCAGAAACTTAGTGAGGGCCCCAACAACTTAGTGAGATCTTGTTTCAAAACAGAAACAAAAATAAATAAATAAACTAAAAAGAGCTGGGGGGTTTGGCTTGAAGATGGGATACCCCTGGATTCAATCCCCATTATGCACGCACACACCACACACACATCAGCAAAAAATCACTGAAGATCAAAAGTGGGGTAAGATATATCTACTCTGGTCATGAAGAAAAAAATTAGAGGCAGTGGGTGATTTCAAATATCAGTATGAGGGAGTATACCTACCCAGCTCTTTTCAGGCAAAGATGAGGAAATTAAGACTTTGCAAAACATAGCCAGACATGGTGGTGCACGCTTGTAACCCTAGTGCTTGGGAGGAAGATTGAAGGTTTGAGGCCAGCTTCAGCAACTCAGCAAGACCCTGTTTCAGAATTCAAAAAAAAAAAAAAAGAAAGAAAGAAAGAAAGAAAGAAAGAAAGAAAAGAAAAGAAAAAATAGCCAGGCGTGGTGGGGCACACTTTAATCCCAGTACTTGGGAGGCTGAGACGGGAGGATCAGAGGTTCACAACTAGTCTTTACAACCTAATGAGACCCTCTGCAACTTAGTGAGACCCTGTTTCAAAATAAAGAATAAAAAATAGGGCAGGGGGTGTAGCTCGGAGGTCAAATGCCCCTGTGTTCAATCCCAAATACTACCAAAAAAGAAAAGAAAAGAAAAGAAAACTAGGAAAGAAAAGAATAAAGTCTAGGGTGTAGCTCTTAGAACACCCCTGTAATGAACACACACACACACACACACACACACACACACACACACACACACTTTGCAAAATACAATAGAATGGATCAAAACCCAGCTATAGGAAGAAGTACAAGAGATCCATACAGACCCTGGTGTTTGTCAAATAGAGAAGGGTTAGTGTCTAGATGCAGAAAACGGAAGTAAAAAGCATGATTTATCTAAAGCCGAAAGTGAAAGATTAGTAAAAGGAAGACAAGAACAAGAATTCAGTTGTTCAAGCTGGACATTCAACTCGTAAATAAAAAGAATGTGCCTTTCACTAAACGGATTGCTGTGCTGTCCACAGATGAGCTTGGGAAAGTAAGTCAGAGCTTCCAGTGGAAAGATTAGAGACGGAGGGTCTCCACGCTAGACTAGCTTCCTCTGCTCACACACAGGACGCAGCCCATCTTCTGCAGCAGCTGCAAATGTGTGCACTGGATAGAGAACTAATGTTAGCTGTTTACAACGGGAAGGCTAGGGAAAAGAGTTATCTAAAGGGAGGGTGTCCGCCGGGCATGGCGGTGCACATCTGTAATCCTAACACTTGGGAGGCCTAGACAGATCAGAGGTTTGAAGGCAGCCTCAGCAACTCCGTAAGGTTCTCAGCTGCTTAGACCGTTTCCAACTAAAACACAAAATAAAACCTGAGATTGTAGCTCAGAGGTAGAATGCCCCTGGGTTTCATCCCCAGCACTACCACAAAAATGAAAATAAATAAAAAGAGAGTGGCATCAAGTGGTGGGCAGAATGGTTGCCCAAGAAGCCGTTCTCAGCAAGGATGGAAAGAAGCAACTGTCCAGCAGAGGGGAAGGCATGGTCAGGGGGTGCTTAGAGGAACAGTAGAGCACTGATCGTGTCTCATTCAAGAGGAAGACTGGAAATAGATACATGGAGTGGAAATGTCAGGCTTTACAGGAAACCTTTACAAACATCCAACACTCATAATGAGATTGGAGGTGTTAATAAGAATCAGTTTGAGGTGCTTTTAGAGGGACATGATCAATTAAAGCAAGTTAAGAAATTGGAAGTGTATAAATAGTAGGTAGTTATAACAGGGAACAACTGAACTGCCATGGCTCAGGTACAGTTGTTGTTTTTCTGTTTGTTTGTTTGTTTGTTTTTGTAGTACTGGGGGTGGAACCCAAGGGCTTTTCTACCTTTGGGCTATACTCCCAGACCTATTTTATACTTTATTTGGAAACAGGGTCTCACTAAGTTGCCGAGCACCTCACTAAGTAGCTGAGGCTGTTTCTGAACCTGCAATCCTACTGTCTCAGCCTCCCAAGTACTGGGATTACTGCACTACACCCAGTTTCAGATTTTGTTTTTGTTTTTGTACTGGAGATTGAACCCAGGGGCATTCTACCTCTGAGTTACACTCCCAGCCCTTTTAATTTTTTTTTTTTAAACAGGTCTTGCTAGGTTGCCGAGAGTCTTGCTACATTGGCAGAGGCAGACCTCAAACCTGTGATCCTCCTGTCTTGGCCTCCCAATACTGGATTACAGGCAAGCACCTACCATGTCCAGCTCAAGTACAGTGTGTGTGTGTGTGTGTGTGTGTGTGTGTGTGTGTGTGTGTGAAAGAGAGAGAGAGAGAGAGAGAGAGAGAGAGAGAGAGAGAGAGATTGAATTTGAATCGGTGAGTGTTCTACCTCTAGGCCTTTTTATTTTTTATGTTGAAACAGGGTCTCACTAAATTGTTGAGGCTGGTCTTGAACCAGTGACCCTCCTATCTCATCCTGCTTCCCAAGTACTGGGATTACACCCCTGTAAACATGTACCACCATGTCTGATTCAGGTACAGGGGTTTTTTATTTGGTTGTTTTGTTTTGTTTTGTTTTGTTTTTCAGTACTGGGGATAGAACCCAGGAGCATTCTACCTCTGAGCTACACCCCCAGCCCTATTTTTTATACTTTATTTTGAAACAAGGTCTCACTGAGTTGCAAAGGGTCTAAGTAGTAGCTGAGGCTGTCTGCGAACCTCGATCCTCCTGTCTCAGCCTCCCAAATGCCGGGATTACAAGCGTGCGCCACCATGCTTGGGTAGGCACAGGTTTTAATTGACACTGACCATAATTCAAAACTGTAGATGAACTCTACCAACCTGATTCAAAATGGCGAAGGGAATGAAATCAAACTTACAACTTGGGCACAAGAATTGGCCAAAATTCAGCGCAGCATAAGATCGCTTAGCAATACTTAGGACGGCCCCTTAGGATGGCTCCATATTTTACCCTGGCTGTGCATGGAATCTAAACATCCTGCATTGTGGAACGGAATCTCCGGAGGTGACTTAGTGTGGTATGTTGACTAAGACTTCCAAATTCTTGCTCTAAGATCAAAGGGCTCAGAAAATCACTACACACACACACACACACACACACACACACACACACACACACACGACCATTAGGGCTCTTTGGGAATATATCAGAGTCTGATTCAAATGCTGCCGCTGCTGCCTGAGGCCCAGACCTGGAATCCCAGTACTTGGGAGGCTGAGACAGGAGGATCACAGACTTAAAGACAGCCTCAGCAAGTAGTGAGACTCTCAAAAACCTAATGAGAGACCCTATTTCAGAATAAATAGGGCTGGGAGTGTAGCTCAGAGGTAGAATGCCCCTGGGTTTAGCCCCCAGCACCAAAAAGAAAAAAAAAAATGTTGCCCAAAAGTTACCAAGGAGAAAAGATCTTATCAAAGCCAAAAGTTTTGAGGGGAACCTTCCCAAGGAAGTGAATGAAAATAAGCTTTTGAGACAGGCAGGGGGAAATGTGAAGGAGAGCTGAGAGATAGGCATCTTCAAGAAAACACAGGAAACTGAAAAGGTCGTAGAGACACGCAGGGGGATGCACAAGGAACATCAGGCACAACAACAGAACGTCAAGCACGCAGAGAACACTCGACATTTTCAAAGATACCGGGAGAGAGTCAGCGCTGAGCCACAGAAAGGATGTACATGTTGGAGCAATAACTGAAAAAAAAAAATCCAGGCAATACTGGGGAGTTACATCTGCTTTTAAATGAAGACAACGCAGTAGAGGGCCATGTTTTAACAGGCACATGGTCGTAATTCTAGTACTTGGGAGGCTGAGATAGGAGGATCGCAGGTTAGAGATCAGCAACTTTAGCAACTATGTAAGACCCTGTTTCCAAATAAAAATAAAATCGGGCTAGGGGTGTAGCTCAGAGATAGAATGCTCCTGGGTTCAATCTCCAGTACCAGAGAGAGAGGGAGAGGGAAGGGAGGGAGAGAGAGAGAAAGAGGGAAGGAGGGGGGGAGAGAGCGAGAGAGGGCAGTTATGTCTGTTTCAACAGGAGAGAGATCCAGTCCTGTTGGTCCTGCAGTAGAAACAAGGGAAAAACAGGGGTCTGCAGAAGAAGGTCCAACAATTACATTACAAAGAATTGTGCTTAGCTGGGCCCTGTGGTGCAGGCCTGTAATTCCAGTACTTGGGAGGCTGAGACAAGAGGATCAAGGTTCGAGACCAGCCTCAGCAACTTAGTAAGACTGTTTCAAAATAAAAACAAATAATAGGACTAGGGTGTGGCTGGGTGTTAAAATACCCCTGGGTTCAGTACCCCGGGGGATTCAAACCCTCCTCCCCCAAAATAAGTAGGAAAAAAAAAAGAAGGAAAAAAAAAAAAGCAGGTCTGACATAAAGCGCTGCATGGTGTACAAAAGAAACTGACGAACTTTGCACCTAGCATGAAAGGAAAAGTGGACAAAGTCCTGATGGGAAACCTCTTCCTTGGATGTCTTCAAACACCACATGAACAACCAGAAGCCGTAGGAGGGACGGGAAGCACCCTGGGTGTTCAGGGAAGGAAACAGAGCCCGGGTTCATGGCGACCTAGGCCGTGCTTCCTGGTGGATGAGCCGGCGGCCTGAGGAGCGTCCGCAAGGGTCCCTCGCACCCCTTGAAGCCCAGCCAGCAATCTGTGCTTAACAGTTCTTTTTTTAGAGCGTTTTGTTAATTTTACCCCAAATAGAATCACATTCATCTGCTCCACCAGCGAGGCTTTCTCCTGGTAATGAGAAGCTTCTGGATTCACCAGGAGAAAAGAATCTAGCTCAGAAGGTACCACGATGTTTGAGAAAGACCCCAGGACGCACACCCAAAGGAGCAGCTGTGAGTCCACTTTCACATTGTGTCTCCTAACAACCAGCTGGACTTGACATTGGTGGGGTGGGGACGGCATCTTCCTCCCCTTCATGTGGTGTGTGTGTGTGTGGGGGGGGGTACTGGGGATTGAACCCAGAGGCATTGCCTACTTCTAAGCTACACCCTTAGCCCTTTTGATTTTTTATTTGGAAACAGGGTCTTGCTGAGAGTCTTGTTAAGTTGCTGAGACTGGCTATGAATTTGTGTTCCCCCTCTCTCAGCCTTCCAGGTACTGGGGTTACAGGTGTGTGCCACCATGCCCCGCTTGGACATCTTTTTAAATACTATTTCAGTAATCTCAGTATTTGGGAGGCTGGGCCTGGGAGACTGCAGGTTGGAAACCAGCCTCAGCAACTTAGAAAGACCCTCAGTAACCTAATGAGACTCTTATTTCAAAATAATAATAATAATAAAAGCTGAGCGTGGTGTCACACGCTTGTAATCCCAGCATTTGGGAGGTTGAGACAGGAGGATCAAGATTTGTGGACAGCTTTAGCTACTTAGAGAGGCCCTTTGCAACTCAGTGAGACCCTGTTTCAAAATAAAGACTAAAATATAGGGCTGGGGTTGTAGCTCGGAGGTAGAATGCCCTTGGGTTCCATCCCCAGGACTGCAAAAAATAAAAAATAAAATAAAAAGGGCTAGAGGTGTAGCTTGGAAATAGAATGTCCTTGAATTCAACCCACAGTACCACATTAAATAAATAAATAAATAAATAAATAAATAAATACTTGTGTTTTTTGTTTTTTGTTTTGTTTTTTAGAACTGGGGATTGAACCAGGGGCATTCCACCTCTGAGCTACACCCCAAGCCCCCCCTTTTTTTTACTCTTTATTTTGAGACATAGTATCACTGAGTTGCAAAGGGCCTCAGTAAGTAGCTGAGGCTGGTCATGAACCTGCGATCCTCCAGTCTCAGCCTCCCAAATTCTGGGATTACAAGCGTGCGCGCCACCACGCCCGGCTTAAATGATGCTTTAGATGGCTTGCCTACTACAAACTTTGTTAATGTCACCTGGCAAGAGTGCCAGAATGGGGCAGGAAGGCCTTTGGAAGAAACAGAAGATTTTCAAGGTAGAGATGTTTAAACACACCAGGTAAAGCCAGGTGTGGTGGTGAATGCCTGTAATCCCAGCACTTGGGAAGCTAAAACAGGAGGCTCACAGATTCGAGGCCAGACTCAGCAATTTAAGGAGTCCCTTTGCAACTTAGTGAGATCCTATTTCCAAATAAAAAATAAAATAGGTCTGTAGCTCAGAGGTACAATGCCCCTGAGTTCAATCCCTAGTACCACAAAACAAAAACAAACAAAAATAATTGTTTGTATATTTTTCTCAAAGTAGCCTAAAATTCTACACATTTGTTTTCAGTTTTATACTCTTTAAGTTTAATACGAATATTTTTTTTTTTTTTTTGGTGGTACTGGGGTTCCTGGAAGCCTTTCTACCTCCAGGCTACACTCCCAGACCTATTTTTACATTTTTATTTGGAAACAGGGTCTCCTAAGCCAGCGCCCGTGGCTGGCTTCGAACCTGCGCGATCCTCCTGTCTCAGCCTCCCAAGCGCGGGGATTACAAGCATGCGCCACCACGCCCGGCTAATACGAATATTCTTCATGCTTTAAAAAAAAAAAAGTGTCTGTGGCCGGGTGTGGTGGCGCACGCTTGTAATCCCAGCATTCGGGAGGTGGAGACCGGAGGATTGCGGTTTGTAGACAGTCTCAGCTACTTAGCGAGGTCCTTCACAACTCAGTGAGACCCTATTTCAAAAATAAAAAGATGAAAAAAATATAGGGTTAGGGCTGTAGTTCGGAGGCAGAATGCCCCTGGGTTCCATCCCCAGTACCACACACACACACACACACACACACACACAAAGTGTCCGTGATGGTATTTATAAAACTTAAAATCATGGTTGCTTCTTGGAGGGTGGTGTGGGTGGGATTGGAAGCTGTGGTCAAAGGATACTTCATACAATGTCTGTGAAGCTTCCAGGTTTAACAGGTTTAACTTAGACACGTTCCAGTTCCCTTTCCATAACCCAAGGAGCAGGTGTTCCTGTGTAACTCAGGCAAGTGAAACATTAACTTGGGTTAGCATTAAAATTTTACAAAACGTGTCACTGCACTCTCTCTATATAAGAAAAATGATGAAATGGTTGCAGAAAATTAAAAAGAAAGTTCTAGTTGGACATGGTAGTGCATACCTATAACCTCAATACTTACAAGAGGATCGCAGGTTCAAAGCCAGCCACAGCAACTTCTTAGCAAGACGTTATTTCCAAATGAAAAATAAAAGGGCTGGGGGTATAGCTTAAAGGTAGAATGCCCCTGGGCTCAATCCCCAGCACTGAAAAGAAAATTGAAAATCCCTTTTTACAGTGTCTAAGTTCCCGTTCCCTTTTCATAACCCAAGAAGCCACTCTAGTCTTAACCTGTTTATTTTAGATCTTTTAGAAATGTGTATGTATGGGCTGGGGCGTAGCTCAGTGGCAAAACACTTGCCTGGCAAGTGCACCACTCTAGGTTTGATCCCCAGTCAAAAAAGACAAAAAAAAATCCTTAGAAATGTTTATGTATAAACCGGGCATGGTGGCACTCGCTTGTAATCCCAGCATTCGGGAGGCTGAGACAGGAGGATCACGGTTCACAGACAGCCTCAGCTACTTAGTGAGGTCCTTTGCAACTCAGTGAGACCCTGTTTTAAAAATAAAGAATAAACAATAGGGCTGGGGGTGTAGCTTGGAGGTAGATTGCCCTTGGGTTCCATCCCCAGTGCCACAAAAAGAGAAAGGAAGGAAGAAAAAAAGAAAGAGAGAAAGAAAGGAAGGAAGGAAGGAAGGAAGGAAGGAAGAAAAAAAATGTGTGTGTATATATTTCCTTTTTTTTTTTTTCATTTTTTGTGGGGTGGGAACCAAGGAGCATTCTACTTCTGAGCTGCACCCTGACCCTATTTTACTTTTTAGTTTAAGAAAAGGTCTCATTAAATTGCAGAAGTTCTCACTTCTGGGGCTGGTCACAAACCTGCGATCCTCCTTTCTCAGTCTCCCAAGTACTGGGATTACAGGTGTGGGCACCCACACCCAGTTTCACATCTTCATTCTTTCTTCAATTCTGTCTGCCTCTCTGTTCTTGTGCTGCTTCCCTTCCCAGGTTTCCCTACGTCCCCAAATTTTCTCAGTCACCATTTCTTTCTTTTCTTGAGTCGCACTAAGTCCCTGAGGGGCTCTCTAAGTTGCTGAGGCTGATCACAAACCTTCAATCTGTCGGTCTCAGACTCCCAGGTACCAGGATTACACATCCACCTGCTCCAGCCTGATCATCTCTTAAATGAAAATGTTCTTCAGGGTACCATCCTCAGCTAACAGGATCTTCTCACTTTCCCTGTGGTCTCAGGACAAGCTCATCCACTCCCATAAATCATCCTCCACTGGTATGCCAAGGACTCACAGGGTGGATGCCCAGCCTTTGCGTTCTCCTGACTCCACACTGGTTGATCTGTTGTCTCCTGAACAACTCTATCAGGATGTCCATGGGTAGCAGATGCAATGCAACCCTATGGGAACTTGGCCTCTTCCCTTAAAGTCCTCACACCACCAGTCAGTAGCATAGTAACTTCCCCTGCCCTGTCTCTGTTGTTCCCCCATCAACACTCAATATCTAATCAATTATCAAATATATCCTAATTCGTTCCCTTTTTCTGTTGCCGTTGCTCCAAACCATCCTTTCCTGATCCGGCTGGTTCTATGGTTGGTCTTTCTTGAATCCATTCTCTACCCTTCCATGAGGTTGATCTTTCTTTCTTTCTTTCTTTCTTTCTTTCTTTCTTTCTTTTTTTTTTTTTTTTTTTTGGTGGTACTGGGGTTCCTGGAAGCTGGAAGCCCTTCTACGTCCGGGCTACACTCCCAGACCTATTTTTATATTTTTATTTGGAAACAGGGTCTCTTAAGCCAGCGCGGCTGGCTCCTAACCAGCGCGATCCTCCTGTCTCTGCCTCCCAAGCGCGGGGATGACAAGCGTGCGCCACCACGCCCGGCAAGGTTGAACTTTCTAAGATGAAAACCTAACAATGTCACTTTCCTGTTTTAAATCATTTTGAAATTTTTAGGATTCCCATTGCCCACAGACTAAACTTTTTTGGGGGGCATTGCTGGGAATTGAACCTGAGTTCAATGAGAATGTTATTTACCACTGAGCTAAATACCCCTCACCTATGGAGGCCAAATGTTAACAAGATATTCAAGGACTTATGTTTATAGTCTTGCAGAATTTCCCCTGGTCACCCACACACAGGCCATCCTCCAGCCACATGCTACTTCTTAACCTCCCCCCAAAGACTTTGTACTCAAATAACTTTAATCTCATGAGCCTTCTAATATCAAGGTAAGGCCTTTCAAATAGCTCAGACAAAGCCAAGTCTTGTAGCACATGCCTTTAATCCTAGTACTTGGAAGGCTGAGACAGGAGGATCAGAAGTTCAAGACCAGCTTTAGTAACTTTGTAAGACCCTGTCTTAACATAAAAAATAAAAAGGGTTGGGGCTGTAGCCTGGAGGTAGAACATCCCTGGGTTCAATTCCCAGTACCAAAAAAAAAAAAAAAAACAAAACCCAACTCAGACAAGAAAATTTTTTTTGGGGGGGTGGTACTGGGGTTCCTGGAAGCCCTTCTACCTCCGGGCTACACTCCCAGACCTATTTTTACATTTTTATTTGGAAACAGGGTCTCCTAAGCCAGGGTGCGTGGCTGGCTTCGAACCTGCGCGATCCTCCTGTCTCCGCCTCCCAAGCGCGGGGATTACAAGCGTGTGCCACCACGCCCGGTGACAAGAAATTTTTTATTTACTTCTTTACCCCACTGGTAAGGAAGCAATCCATCTGGGATCCCATCCTTTAGTTCTGGGTATGGCCAATATTGGGAAAACGAGGCCCATAGCTGTTTTTTCTTAAGTCACAGACACCCATGGCCTAGGGGAGGAGGCTATGCATACCATGCAGGGTCACTCAGGGGTTGCACTTGGGGACTGAATGCGGGAGCAGGGGGTTGTGGGAGGTGAACTTTGCAGGAACAAGAGGTGCAGTGTACTCTGGTTCCTCCAGGATGGTGGGATTGACCTGTTGGATAGTACCATGGGCTGGCAGGAGTTGGTTAACTGTGCCTGGTCCCTGTGGTAAGGGGGATTGTTTGGCTAAATGACTTCATCTGTGAGAACCAAGAGGAGGTGGAATTTGCAGTTCACCCATTTGAGGCCTCCCCAATTATAGTAGATGTCAAAGTCATGTTCAACGATCTTAATTTCAAGCCTAATACCACTTTGGACCCTTTGATGACCTGACATCACTTTATTTGTTTAGGTGCTGGGGACTGAACCCAGGAGCATTTTATCTGCAAGGTATATCTCTATTATTTATTTATTTAGGTACTTGTGATTGAACCCAGGAGCATTCTATCTCTGAAGTATATCTCTATCCTCCTCCCTCCTCTTTTAAATTTTGAAACAGAACTCTACTAAGTTGCTGAGGCTGACTCTAAACATGTGATACTGCTGTCTCAGCCTCCCAAGTATTGGGATTACAGGTGTGTGTCATCACACCTGGCTGATATCACTTTAAATTTTAATGATGATTGAGACTGTTAGGGAACAGAAGTGATTCTCTAGGAAGCTCGGTAGGTATTTAACCAGGAGGGAGAGGACCACATGGTGAGGTGGTGGTCAAAAACCTGAACTTTTAAGATGTCCCCCTTTGCCAGGCGTGGTGGCGCATGCTTGTAATCCCCGTGCTTGGGAGGCAGAGACAGGGGATCGCGCAGGTTCGAAGCCAGCCGCGCGTGCTGGCTTAGGAGACCCTGTTTCCAAATAAAAATGTAAAAATAGGTCTGGGAGTGTAGCCCAGAGGTAGAAGGGCTTCCAGGAACCCCAGTACCACCAAAAAAAAAAAAAGATGTCCCCCTTTATGGCCTGCACAGGAGGCATTGGTCCATGTCAGATTTTTTCCCGCGCCGTGAACAAGAACTTAAAGGAGTTTATTTCATAAAAAGGGAAAAAATCGCTGCAG